>NC_086177.1:8911000-9222500 GCF_023053635.1 Elgaria multicarinata webbii
TCTCTGGGAGGACAGCTGCCATTGGGGATTCTCAACAGTAACCATGGCCATAGCTAGACCTAAGGTTTATCCCTGGATCGTCCAGGGGTCAAACCTGTTCATCTAGGTGACACACAGGGGATCCAGTGCTCAGGCAGGAGCGAACCCTGGATGATCCCAGGAGAAACCTTAGGTCTAGCTGTGGCCCATCTTGTCAAGATCATAGGATTGGGTTTCAATGAAATGTTCATAGTATTAAGGCACTTTACTTACCTCTTGGTATTTTATAGCCTGTCTCTCCTGGTTTTCTGAGATTCCGCAAAATATGATCGGAATGCATATTAATCAGCAGACCAGATAGCCAGCCTGTAAGACCTAAGGTAATAACATTAAAATGGTGGTTTGAAAAAAAAAACCTTTTTTTAAAAAAAAGAGAATTATAAGCACACCACAGATACTATAGTTCTATCTATCCATGGCTACCAATGTGACTATTTAACTATTTCATAGAGCTTCCTGAATCACAAACTTTAAGACTGCCCCATTTTGCAGACAGCCTTACAGGCAAAATAATAATAATGATAAGACAGTGAGACAACATTTCTGTGTTATTTTGGAAAACAGTGGAAGGAGTACTCTGACAATTAAAATAACATATTCCTTGAACTCCTTGACTCCGAAAACTTATAATTTGATACCAAACACAAGTTAGTAACTTCTGTGGTTGACGAAAACTAGTAACCTAAAGAAAATTGTCCGCCATTTTGAAAATAGCACCTAAAACAGTTTTGTGCAAGAATCAGAATGCCTGTCCAAGTTATTATGTTAATCTAATTCTTCAAGATCACATGCCAGCAGAGAAAATCTCTGGACTTCAATTTTTTTACAGGGGTATAGTCAGTTGATCTTAACAAAAAGTGTTGTGCTACTGTTGCTGTTTGGGATTCCCCCCCCCCCAAATGGACTAGGACAGCTATCCAATTCTCCCCCCTTTCTTTATTTGGTTATTAAATTACCAGTCTGCTGTGGTCCTGCTACTGTTTAGGATTCTAGGCTTGGGGTTGAGCCCTTATTTCTGTGCCCCAAGGGTATTCTGAAAGGTCTAAGTATCCCCTGGCTCAGGCTGGGTTGGACGTTAAGGAGTGGTAGCAGCTTACTGGTTAATTTATTTGCCCACTGTCCACAGGGCAGAGGAGAGTTGGGTGTTTGGGGTAGACCCTCTTAACCCTCTTACTCTCCCTCTCGCTTTGGGGGTTATCCTTCACAGTCTTCATATAAGAGCCTTAAAGAATTCAAATGTGACAGTGTTGAATTAAAACGTGCAGGTTCTCACAAAAGTCAGCCTTATTTCCAGAAGACAGGAATGTAATCAGTTGAATTACAGTCTGAAAACATAATGTTATGGAGAGCAGGCCTAACTTCTAACACATAAATTGGTGAAAAGCGTACAAAAATTTAGAAAAGCACAGAAAATCTGCACATTATTTGGGTATCAGTCCCTGGCATACACATTGGGTATCACTGAGATAAAACAATCTGATGTATGTTAATATTTGGATTTTCAAAAAACCCAAAGGCTCCCAAGAAAATATGGCTTTAACTGTTAAGAGAAAAGGTTCCCCTATAACTTGGCCATTGGATATAGTTGAGAGGATATCTATCAATTTACACCATAGTTGTTCCTTTTGTGATACAAATATGAAACTTGGTGGAAGTGTACTTGAAAACACTATAAACAATCTCAGACATGGAGCCAACACTTACTTTGAATAGATCTAGTCATTTTTCAGTATAGCTACTGGAATACGTATTTGATTCATCATCCCCATGCAAGACACATGTAATTACCATGAAATGTTACGGATCAAAATTGACAGGGCTGCACATACAAACATTCAGAACAATATTCTATGCCTGTAGTATTTGTTTATTTTCAGTATTAATTCCCTGCCCTTTAATCAAAAAGGTTGGCAGCGCGGCTTGCAACGATAGCATATGGTCGCTCCCCTGAGGCGTCCACTGCAGACAAGATTTGGACATCCCTGCTTTAGTATGTTTCAGTATCTAGCTGCTTTGACTTGGATCCAACCACAGAACCTTGCTATGAACATTTTGAAACTTTTTATGTCTCCCCGTTCACTTACATGGGGAAATCAGCAAATGGCTATTTTGTTTTTGACAGAATTGGATCAGATTTGTGGGCATATTCATTCCTTTTGAGTAGATGAAGCCTGTCAAAGTTTAGAAAAATATTTGCAGGGGCTTTTGTGCAAATTATCTTTAATCTTGATTTTTCTTTTCTTTTCTTTTCTAAAGCTACAACCTTTTAATATCTTGGCAGCATTGAATGTAGCTTGTGTCATGTTCCCCAGCCTTGATCTGTCCTCTGGCTTTGAAGAGGATTGAGAGGTAGAGGAGACTCCTTCCATTAACCCAACTCCTGTTATGCTGGAGCCTCCCAGCCAGATGTCCCTCTACCTGACTCTTCGGATGCAGAGGACACTTCCTCATTACAGCCTTCACCATCCCCACCCTGTAGGAGCCTGCAGCTACAAATCAGGCAGTAGGCCTTTAAGAAACAAACCGATTCTCTGAGGGGGTGGAGCTAACGGCAGGTCTTGAGCTACTGGCCTTTATAAGAATTCAGAAACCTTTGACTGTTGTTGTGTGAACAGCTCACCTTGATTGAGTCTCAGCTATCTTGGAGCTGGCGAAGGTCCAAAAAAACCCTGGCACCTTGCCTGGCTATTCAGCACACCAAACTTGACCTGACCTGATGCCACAGGAGTGGACGTCAGTTGACCAGACCTGATTCCATGGTATTTTTTAAATATAATTTTATTGGTTTTTCTAAAACAAAACCATCCAAAAGAACGAAGAAAGTAAATAAATAAAAAAGAATAAAACGAAATACACTGAATTTAAATCAACGTATTCATGCCATGGGATTTAACCCCACTTGGTCTGACCTGAATGGATGTGACCAGACTTGCCAAGTTCCTTGTTTGTATGTGCTGGGTACCTGAACAGAACAGGTACCCAAGTACGCTGGACAGAACAGCTTGCAGCCATAGTTGCCTGTTCTGCCAAATTTCTGACAGATAGGTGCAAGTATTTTTCTGCAAAGGGGGGGGGGGGTGTCTTTAAAATCTGGGGAGAAAGGGGTCCCTTCTGCTTCCTCCCCCCTCTCTGTGGGTTTCTTTTCTTTTTTTTTGTAATTTGTATGAAAGTGACATACAAATCAGAGGTAAGAAAACGTGAATTTTTTTTATAACAGTAGTTGCATGATAGCCTCCACTACCACAAGCTCTCCATAAAAGGAAAACACCAGGTGGAGGGAGGGAAACGAAGGGGTGTAGTTTTGTGACTGACAGTCTAGCTTCTAACCAAGAGAGAGATTTACCAAAGTTCTTCTTTTTACTACAAATCAAAATGTTTTTGGGAGAAACTTAGAAGGAATTTACCAGTTAGGCCTTAGCTAGACCTAAGGTTTATCCCAGGATCGTCCCAGGGTCGTCCCTGCCTGCTCCCGGATATCCTGTGTGCCATTTACATGAACAGGGATGACCCTGGGACGATCCCGGGATAAATCTTAGGTCTAGCTAAGGCCCTAGTGTCAATTGAGCAGAAGATAAGCAAAAAAGCTTCAAAAGTTTTCATTCGCTATAACTCCACTGCACATACCCTAGGGGCACCTTTGCAATGTATGCCATTTTCAAACAAATTGTCCCCAAAACACAAGGGAGGAGATATTACTTTTTTTAAAAAAAAAAGTGTATGTAAAATGTAAATGATCCAGGCAGATATCAGTAACATGCTTCTTCCTAATGGGAAGAAGGCACAGCGTAGCTGTTAGATTTAAGAGCATTAATGCTTGATGACACCCAGGTTTATTATGGAACCTGAGATCTCATGAAAGGGTCAGTTTGACCAGAAAAATACATTTTTGGTGCCCAGATCATTGTTTAGAAAGTAGAATTGCCCCCCCCCCCCCAATACAGAAATCGGCCATCCCTGGCCTAATCCATAAATGCTCTTAAACCTAACAGTTACACTGTGCCTTATTCCCATTAGGAAGAAGCATGTTGCTGATATCTGTCTGGAACAACCAACAATAGAGTTCAAAAAGGAAATAAAATCAGTTGTCCTTCTATAGGGTTATCTTTCCATTAGGAAATAGGATGCAATCTTGCTCCAGTACTCTAGAACATGGCCTCACAACCAGAATGTGAGAGCAATTGTCTAAATAGCTCCCACAGCAGCACAATAAAATAATTCTAATCTATATGAAGCATTCAGAATAGCAAGTGCTGAATAAAAGTAGTAGTCATGGATATATGAAAACCTGTTACGTACTATTACTTCATATAACTCACCTAGAATGAAACGAGGATCTGTTAGCCAGTTTGAGGGGTATTCTGCATAGTTACTCAAATTCCTGCCTTGCAAATACCCATTATAAAAACAGAATGCAAGAGCGAATAAAAAAAGAAGGAATGGTGTTGGCTTTCCTCCACGAATTAAGAAAGGAAAGATGAATGACCTAGAATAAACATGAAATGTAAGGTTTCATTTAGTTACAGTTTAACATTACAAATATATACTATAATGTAAACTCACAGAACACCTTTAAACCGTATATTTTCACATAAAAAGTAAAAGAAACTGATTTTCAATCTATTGCAGATTCCATTATATGTAACTCACTTAGAAGCACGGTGTAAATAATAATATATAATATTTTAAGTACTCTCAAAGCACTTCATGCACATTATTTCAATAATCCTCACAACAGCCTTGTAAGGTAGGCTAGCATTATTATCCACAGATTGCAGGAGGGAAGGGAAGGGGTGTGTGGAGACAATAGTGGCTTGCCTAAAGCCAACTAGCAAGTTTGTGGCAGAAGTGAGCAGTATATCTGTTTTCTGAGGATTGAGTATTGTAACTCACTTTGTAGTAATGGACCATTTCATATAGCAGGGACCACCAACCTCTGTGGGTTAGTGGGGTCCTTTGGAATTTTGAGAGTGCAGTAAATGCTCTCACAAAATGGCTGCCATGGTGGGTGTGATCAGTCACAAAACACCCATTTCCCAAAGGTAAACTGATGAGGCTGAGGGGGGGAAGTAATATGAGCAAGAACCTAAGTACAAGACAGAAGCATGAGGTGACCTCCAAAACATAAAACCACCATTCTGAACCCGGCTCCAGTTTTCAGCTCCAATACCCATATCGTATCAGACAAGCTGATGAGGTTCAGAAGCAAGTAACTTAGTCAACAAACTGAGTAAAAGCAGAAGTGAAGCCTGAGCCATGAATCCCAAATCATATATTTGCCCCTACAAAGCCCAACAGAAGACCTGTTTTACAGAAGGCAACCAATGATACTCCAGGAAATACACACACACACACAGGTAAAACACACACTACAAACCAAGCAAGCAGACACAGCTCCCACTTTGCTTGCAATCTCCTCTTGTGTCCCAAAATGCTGCTTTCAGCCTCTAGTCCTCCAGGTTGCTCCCCACCACTTTCAGCTACTTTTGTATTTCTCTGGGCGTCTGGGCCCACTTCAAAATGAAGTGCTGGACTTGAGCCATCCACTATTTTTATTTTCCAAGAATGCCTGTGTGGATTTTTTTTAAAGAAAAAAAACTATTTAAAAGATATATTTAAAAAGAAAACAAAAGTATGAGGGGCAGGAAGTCTGGAGAGTCAGCAGTCACCTGCTCTGCCACCGAAAATGTGCAGTCCCCCCATCCTGTGTCAAAGCCGCCATTGATGCAAGGTTAAAGGCACAAATGCTCCATTCGCACCTTTACCCTTGCGTAAATGGGGCCTTTATGACAATATGCTGTCCACCGCTCATACTCTCTTCTTTACCACCACCCATTTCTAGTTAATCCAAGTCACAAGTAAATATTCTCCCAACTCTTAGATTATTTACCTAGGTATGGGAAGATACCCACCTATGCTCCCAGAATGGCAGAAGGTCATTATCCTGTTCCAAGATTTTTTTTGAAGGTTAAAAATTAATTTTAACCAAAAGAAATTACATAAGTTCAGTGGTTTATGGAAACGACTGGAGATCAGAGTTCAAAAGTAAGGGGAGTGGTTGCGACATCGAAAAGGGGGCATGTCCATCCTATGAAGATTGGTGGGCTAGATTTGGAATCCATATGTGCCAGATTAGGCCCATAGGCCAAAGGTTCCCCATCCCTGATCTAGAACTTCATATCTTGTAACCACTGTTTGCCTCAATTCATCAGATTTTCATACTGAAAATATCAGTTCTGGCATGGGTTTCTACCCTACATCTTCTATAGTAAAGAATTCATTCAGCTTCTCTGCAGCTTCCTTATCCTCCTTTAGTAATCTTTTAACTCTAATCATATAGTGATCCAACTGCCCACCCCAGCCAGTTCCCTGCTTCTGATGTATTTAAGCAATTTCTTATTGTTTCTAATTAGCAATATGCTCCTCAAAATCCTTATTGCCTACTTGCATTTCTTTTGTGCAAGTTTGTGTTCCTTTTTGTTCTCCACTCTTGGGCAAGGCTTCTAATTTCTAAGGAAGCTTTCTTTTCTCTAATAACTTAGAATCATAGAATAGCAGAGTTGGAAGGGGCCTACAAGGCCATCGAGTCCAACCCCCTGCTCAATGCAGGAATCCACCCTAAAGCATCCTTGACAGATGGTTGTCCAGCTGCCTCTTGAAGGCCTCTAGTGTGGGAGAGGCCACCAGCTCACCAGGCAACTGATTCCATTGTCCTACTGCTCTAACAGTCAGGAAGTTTTTCCTGATGTCCAGCTGGAATCTGGCTTCCTTTAACTTCAGCCCGTTATTCCGTGTCCAATCTTCTCTTCTCCAGGCTAAACATGCCCAGTTCTTTCAGTCTCTCTTCATAGGGCTTTGTTTCCAGACCCCTAATCATCCTGGTTGCCCTCCTCTGAACACGCTCCAGCTTGTCTGCATCCTTCTTGAATTGTGGAGCCCAGAACTGGACGCAATACTCTAGATGAGGCCTAACCAGGGCCGAATAGAGAGGAACCAGTACCTCACGTGATTTGGAAGCTATATATGTCTGTACTCTTCTTTTGTAGCCTGGCCTTCCTTCCACTTCCTATATGTATCCTTTTTTGTTTTCAGGTCATCTCTAAGCTTTTTGTGGAGCCACATTGGTTTCCTCTGTTGTCTTCTATCTTTTCTCCTTGTTGGAATTGTTTGTAACTGTGCCTTTAAAATTTCCTTTTTTAAATACTCCCACCCATCCTGCACTCCTTTTCTCATTAGGCTCACTTGCCATGGGACCTTACTTATCATAGTTCTGAGTTTATTAAAATCAGCTTTCCTAAAATCCAGAGTACGTGTATGGCTACACTCAACTTTTGTCTCCTTCATATTCAAGAATTCAAGTATGACGTGGTCACTTTCCCCCAGAGTTCCCGTAACTGCCACTTTATCCACTAAGTCATCCCTATTGGTCAATATCAAGTCAAGGATTGCCGATCCTCTAGTTCCTTCCTCCACTTTCTGTAGGAGAAAGTTATCACCCACACATGTCAGGAATTTCTTGGAAGGGACGCTTCTGGCAGTATTTGTCTCCCAACAGACATCAGGGTAATTGAAGTCCCCCATCACTACTACATCACACTTCCTTGAAACACTGGCAATTTGTTTCTCAAAAGTTTCGTCCTTGTCTTCTCCTTGATTGGGTGGTCGGTAGTAGACTCCGACTATCGTGTTCTTTTTATTCCTTGCCCCATTTATTTTAATTCAGATGCTCTCAACGGGGCTCCCAGTCTGATCCGCCTGTATTTCTGTGCAGGGATAAGTATTTTTAATGTATAGTGCAACTCCACCTCCCTTTCTATTTCTTCTGTTCTTTTTGAACAAGTTATATCCGTCAATTGCTATATTCCAGTCATGGGAGTCATCCCACCAGGTTTCAGTTATACCTATCAAGTCGTATTTGCCTTCATGTAATAAGAGTTCAAGTTCATTCTGTTTGTTTCCCATGCTCTGTGTTTCAAAGATAGGTTTGTTGCAAATGAGGAATGCAGTATTATATAAAAATAAAACTTTTATTGCCTCAAACAAACATAGCTTTTAACTGACTTCTCTCCAGCCCTGACTGACTCCTGAGAGTGCTGAGTCACTGACTGCTGTGTCACCTCCTGATTGGGCGAGTATTCCTTCAATCAAAGTCTGTGTCCCTGACTTCCTCTTCCATCTAACTTCCTGTGTGTCTCACTTAGTTCTACCTATTGATACATCTTTCCTTTTTTTATTTTAACCAACAATACATTACAACTCCCATTTACCCCCCCCCCAAAAAAAGTTAAACATAGTCTTGTAGATGGTGTGCCTTCTGTACCAGGCGACCTGCTCGAGTTCTTACTTGTTTTGCTATAGGAGATGTAGTTTCTCTGCGGTGATAAGCGGTATCATGGGTATCACTAGGATGTGAGGACATTTCAACTATCTCCCCAGTCTCTCTGGCAGGGGATTCCGAATGACCTCTTGCCTGGAGGCCAGACTGTGAAGTGGGTGCTCTCTCCTCCTGGAATTGCTGTTCTTGGTTGTGGTTCTGCACACCTGCATTTGATACTAGTTGGCTGCTCCTCCGCAGATGTCTACGGTTTCTTCTGAAGACTTGACCCTCTGGTGTCACCACCTCAAATGACCGTGTGTTCACTTGCCTTTGTACTTCTGCCTTTCGCCATTCCTTGTTCTCTTGCCCTGCTGGCTGAATCCAGACTTGCTCACCACTGTGTAGATCAGGTAGATCTTTGGCCGACTTATTATAATAATGGGCCTGTCTAGATTTTTGTTCTGCTTTAGAGTCAGCTCGTCTGTTATGGATTTCTGGCTGCAGCAAATTTCCTCGCATTGGAAGTAAGGTCTTAGTTCTTCAACCCATGAGACTCTGAGCTGGACTCGCATCCAAGCCTTGTGATGGGGTGTTCCTGTGGTCTAAGACAGCTAGATATGGATCTGTCCCAGCTTTCTTGGCTTTGACCAAAATACGCTTTGCTGTCTTGACAGCTGACTCAGCTTTCCCATTGCTCTGGGGATAGGCCGGTGACAATGTCTGATGATCAAATTCCCACTGTGCTCTGAAGGCCCTAAATTCTTCAGACACAAACTGAAGGCCATTGTCTGAAAATAAAACATTGGGTATTCCATAACGGGCAAAGTGTCCTTTAAGCTTTCTGATAATTGTTCGAGATCGGGTATCAAGCAAGGAGTCTATCTCCCAGAAATTGGAATAGTAGTCCACCGTTATGAGGTAGTCTTTGTCTTGCAACTTGAATAAGTCTACTCCTACCTTTTCCCAAGGCCTCCTTGGAATCTCATGTGGGTGGAGTGTTTCTTTTTGCTGTCTGTCACCTAGAGAATTGCAGATCTCACATTGTGCCATGTAAGTTTTCAGCTGATCATTCATGCCAGGCCAATATACGCATTCTCTCACTCTCCTCAGACAGCTCTCAATTCCCATATGTGAGGAGTGTATCCTTTTCATTATGTCCAAGCGCATTGCCTCTGGGATGATAGCTCTGTTTGCCCTAAAGAGAATTCCATCTTGCACACTGAGCTCCTCTCTCATTGAGAAATAGGGTGTAGCTTCCACTGGTAGCTGATGTTTGGTCTCTGGCCAACCATCCAGGACAATGCGTTTAACTATCTGTATGTTGGTATCCTGCTCTGTGCCTTCCTGTATTGCTTGTAGGCGTGGCCGTGAAATGGGTAGATATTGCAGCATATTTATTGACTCTATGTCCTTTTCAACTGAACCATCTTCACTGGGCTCTGAGAGATATGTTCTGCTTAATGTGTCTGCCATTACCAGGTGCTTGCCTGGATGATATTGGATCTGTACATCATACTTTTGCAATCTCATCAACATCCTTTGAAGCCTCTTTGGGGCACTCAATAATGGTTTCCGCACAATGGTTTCCAGTGGCTTGTGGTCAGATTGGACATGTACTGTCTGTCCAAAAGTGAGCTGGTGGAAGCGTTCCATCCCAAAAAGGACAGCTAACAGTTCTTTTTCAATTTGTGCATAACCTCTCTCTGTTTCTGACAGTGCTCTACTGGCAAAAGCAATTGGTTGTTGTTTTTGTAAAAGGGCCGCTCCAAGCCCCTTTTGTGAGGCATCACATTGTAGGACTAGCTGTTCTCCTGGGCTGTAGTACTTCAGTACAGGGGTCTTGGATATAGTATCCTTAATTTTATGAAATGCTTGCTGATGACTCTCTGACCATTCCCATTCTACTTCTTTGTGTGTCAACTGTCTGAGTGGCTCACAGTCAGCTGCTAACCCTTTACAAAACTTCGCCAGGTAGTTTACCATGCCTAAGAATCGTTGCACACCTTTCACATCCTCGGGTCGTGGCATCTCTCGGATTGCCTTAACTTTTCCAGGGTTCACCTTCAACCCATCTGCAGTCAGCAGGTGGCCAATGTAAGGTACTTCTTTCAGTCTTAATCTGGCCTTATCCTGATTCAATTTGATGTTCCTCTCTCTGCACCTCTCCAGAAAATGGCACAACTTTTTATCATGATCCCTTGTTGCTTCTATTATCGTATCTCCTTCTCCCACAATTAGGATATCATCTGCGATTATCTTCAGGCCTGGGATGTTCTCTAGCTCTTGATTCAACCTGCGTTGAAACACTTCTGGGGCAGGGCTGATGCCCATTGGCATTCGTAACCAGCGGTATCTGCCAAAAGGGGTTGCAAATGTGGTCAGGTAGCTAGATTCCTTATCCAGTTCTATGTGCCAAAATCCATTTTTCACATCAAACACTGAAAAAACCTTGGCTCGTGATAAGTCACATAGAACATCGTCAATGGTTGGCAGGGGATAATGACTGCGTTTTAATGCCTTATTTAAAGGTTTAGGGTCAATAAAAATACGGAGTTTTCCAGAGGGTTTCCGTACAATGACCAAGCTGCTGATCCATTCTGTGCTAGTCTCTACTGGAGCAATTATGCCTTTCTTTGAAGGCTTGCTAGTTCCTTCTTCAGTGGTTCTGCCAGTGCCATAGGAACTCTCCTTTTAGGGATCTTTACTGGTTCTACTGAAGGATCTACCTCAAGTTTCAATTTCCCTGCCAAATGTCCTTCCCCTTCAAAAACATCCCCAAAATCTTTCAGTATTTTCTCCATATTCTGGAGGTTACCGGAATATTTATATCTATGTATTTCTGTAGCCACCCTGCTTTCCCAGGTCTTCCTGATGTTGCCTCGAGCAAAGGCTACTGCTTGTGACTCTGGTTTAAGCACAGGAGAATGGCTGCTAAAGATCATTGTCAGATATCTGATTGTGGCAGGGAAAACTAGCTTTGCAAATGGTTGCTGTGCCTCATGGAGATGGGTTGCCTCTGCTCTTCCCTTTTTAGTTGACCACACACCTTAGGACAGAAACCTGAAACTCCCTCTCCTGCAAAGTCCATACAATCCCAACAACCCTCCTCCGGTGAGTAAAGCTTGCTAATAGCCCATATGTGTGATGCACAGAGACCACGAAGAAGAAGGACAGGTTGCTTACCTGTAACTGTGGTTCTTCGAGTGGTCATCTGTGCAGTCACACAACCCGCCCACCATACTCCCCACTTGGTGTCTATCTAATGTGATTCTTACTGTTGTTATTAACATTAATTTGGAAAGTTTTTTCAGATACACCTACAGGTGTTGATATTCCTCAGACGAGGCCTTTAGGTCTCAGAAGAACTGGGGATCTGGGCGGGAACCCCAGTTTTAAAATTGTCATGTATGGATAAATCTAGGGCATTGCTAGACCTCAGCATCCCAAGGTGCAAAGCAGACCATTTAGACAGGTTAAACACAACTTTCTACTCTAGATGAATCTACCATCAGTACGCTTATCTTGTCTTGCCCTGAGCTTCAATTTAGTAGCTCAACTTCCAGTTCTCTTGGAAATGATGCATTTCATATTCCATCAAAGATGACCACATAATGTTTCACCCAAGAGGTAGGTACATTTCTCCATTATTATTTTTTAATTCCCTTGATTTCCTTCTTTCCCTAGAAAAGAGATGGTTTACCCCCCCCACTCTGAAAAATAGTATACATAAAGAAAAATTAATAGAAATTGTGTGCGGAACAACTGGAAGTAAATGATGGAAGAATGTGTTTGGAGCATCCTTTGGCGCCTTGTCAGCCTCAAACTCCGAGAAAGGCGTCCTGCGGGTCTCCCCTCCCCCACCGGCCCACCTGTCCATGCTCACCTGTACAGGTAGTGTGCGAGGAAGATTCCCAGAAGGATCCGGTTGGGCCAAAAGATGAGGCGGGCTCCGTCGCTGCAGAGGGCGAGCAGCAAAGGGACGAAGAAGGCAGGCGCTTCTTGCACTACCCAGGCAAGGGTGGTGGGAAGAAGGCAGCCGAAAGCAGAGGAGGAGTAGCGCCCGTAAGGTATCCCGAAGTGGAAAGTGAGTATTGTCGCTACGGCCATGGAGCCCACCAGCCAATAGCTCATCTGCTCCATCAGCTGCTCCTCCTGCGGGCCCGAGACCCGCCGCCAGAAAGCCCCCGAGCAGAACCAGCCGCCGGTCGCCGCCGCCTCCATCGCAGCTCGCTCCCGCTGTGGAGTCGCCGCCGCTCAAGCTAGGCGAGGAAATAAAAAGGGACGGGACGGGACGGGACGGGACGGGCCCGCCCCTTCCTTCACGCCGCGCGGCCGAGGACCAACGGCCGCCGAAGAGGAGATTGTGAGCTGTCCTGGGCGGGTCCTGGTATCACCTAGCTGCGGCGCGGCCTCGGCTCGGGGCGCCCTGCGGACGGCGAGGCCACGCGCAAACCGGCGCGCCCTGCAGCAGAGCAGGAGACCGCGCTGGAGACCCAGAAAGTGAAAGAGGGATCGCAGGCGCATCTCCCCAAACTCTTCCCCGAAGGCGCCTTCCCCTCAAGTCAAAGGGCATCAGCCAGCCGGCCCAATGCTTTTGGCGTCTTTCTTCTTCCCACCACCTGTGCCTTTCCCGTTCTTTCCAGAATATTTTGCGCCCTAGGCAAGGTGAGCTACTTTCACACACACACACACACACACACCAAAAAAATGCCAACTTTGATTTTTAAGAACATGTTTCCTGGGGGAAAAAATAAGAAACACAAAACTTCAAACTCCTAAATTTATTTTAAAGTGCAAGAAATACGTCATGCCAATTATAGCAAACAAATTGGAAAGGAACGTCGACGGGTCTAAAATGCATTATTTAATAGGAATATCATCTCCAAATCATCCCCCCCAACTCCAAACAAATACACGCATGAACACATGCATTCACTCAAAGACCCCATGCACCCCATTCACCCATACATTCTCTCTCTCTCTTCTGAGCGCATTCCGGAAGTTCAAACATGGAGCCGCCCCACCCCCAGTGTCTCTGGCTTTGCTTTGGCTGGGCAGGCACGGGGCACCAACTCGCCCACCCAGGCCCAGCTGAATCCTCGGACCAGACCAGCTCACAGCCAACGCGCGTGAGTGGTGCACTGTGCCCGGTGCCCCTCTTAGCTTGGCGCTCTAAGCGGCCGCCTGAGTGGCCTCTATGGTAGCACCGGCCCTGCTTTCACCCACCCCCCCACCTACCCCCACCCCAGCGTACCTGGGCACGCCCAGCTGTCAGGATCTATGCTGTTCTGAGTGCTTGCAGGACCCAGGTCTTCGGTCAGGGCCTGTCCTGCTGGGGTGTTTGCAAGCCTCAGGCCCCTAACTAACTACACGCAGGGTGTGTGATTGGAGTCCAGCTGAGTGGGGCCAGGGTAAGAGCTATTTAAGCACTGCACTTCTCTCTCAACCTTTTCCACAGCAACATCGTTCCTGTGGTGCTTGGCTTCTGTTCCTGGTTTCCTGATGCCTTGTTTGTTCCTGACCTCGGACCACACGCTTTGCCTCTGCCTCTGCTACGCCTTGTTGGTTCCTGACTTCTGGACTGCTCTTTGGACTTTGCTTTGCCTCTGCCTCTGCTATGCCTTGTTGGTTCCTGACTTCTGGACTGCTCTTTGTTTGTTTATTTATTTATTTATTTATTTATTACATTTTTATACCGCCCAATAGCCGAAGCTCTCTGGGCGGTTCACAAAAATTAAAACCACAATAAAACACCCAACAGGTTAAAACACAATTATGAAATACAGTATAAAAAGCTCAACCAGGATAAAACCACACAGCAAAGTTGATATAAGATTAAAATACAGAGTTAAAACAGTAAAAATTAAATTTAAGTTAAAATTAAGTGTTAAAATACTGAGTGAATAAAAAGGTCTTCAGCTGGTGACGAAAGCAGTACAGTGTAGGCGCCAGGCGGACCTCTCTGGGGAGCTCGTTTCACAACCGGGGTGCCACAGCGGAGAAAGCCCTCCTCCTAGTAGCCACCTGCCTCACTTCCTTTGGCAGGGGCTCACGGAGAAGGGCCCCTGTAGATGATCTTAAGGTCCAGGCAGGTACATATGGGAGGAGGCGTTCCTTCAGATAGCCTGGCCCCAAACTGTTTAGGGCTTTAAATGTCAATACCAGCACTTTGAATCGGGCCCGGACCTGGACTGGCAGCCAATGAAGCTGGAAAAGGACTGGCGTAATGTGATCTCGCCGGCCAGTCCCTGTTAATAACCTTGCTGCCCTGTTTTGTACCAGCTGAAGCTTCTGGACCGTTTTCAAAGGTAGCCCCACGTATAACGCATTGCAGTAATCCAAGTGAGAGGTTATCAGAGCATGGATAACTGTGGACTTTCCTTTGCCTCTGCTACACCTTGTTGGTTCCTGACTTTTGGACTTCGCCTTGCCCCCTGCCACTGCCTTGCCTTGTTGGCTTCAGAACGGTGCGCCTGGAAGCTGCCCTCTCAGAGCTGCTGTGGGAGAGCGGTTTCCAGGTGTGGCGTTCGGCACTCCCCCTTACCTTGGCGCTCTAAGCGGCTGCCTGAGGGGCCTCTATGGTAGCACTGGCCGTCTCTGTGGTAGTAAAAAAATACTCTGCCTGAGTATTGTTAGAGGCCCCCCTGCTTTTGGATCCTGAGTATTACAGGATACTCAGGGCCGGTGCCAGACTATTTTGCACCCTAGGCAAGGTGAGCTACTTTCACCCACACCCAAACTTGAAACTGCTAAATTTATTTTAAAGTGCAAGAAATACGTCATGCCAATTATAGCAAACAAATGGGAAAGGAACGTCTATGGGTCTAAAATGCATTATTTAATAGGAATATCACCTCCAAATCATCCCCCCAACTCACTCACACACACACACGCGCGCACACACACACGCTCAGCATCACTCACTCCAAACAAACACACGCATGAACACATGCATTCACTCAAAGACCCCATTCACCCCATTCACCCATACATTCTCTCTCTCTCTCTCTCCTGGGTGCGTTCCGGAAGTCCAAACGTGGAGCCGCCCCACCCCAGCGTCCCTGACTTCGCTTCAGCTGTGGCTGCACAGGGCACCATTTCACCTGCCCAGGCCCAGCTGAATCCTTGGGCTGGCCTGGGCCAGCTCACAGCCAACAACGTGCATGAGTGCTGCGCTGTGCCCGGTGGCCCTCTTAGCTTGGCGCTCTAGGCGGCCGCCTGAGTGGCCTCTATGGTAGCACCGGCCCTGAGGATACTCTTTGTAAACCGCCTAGAGAGCTCTGGCTATGGGGGCGGTATATAAGTGTAATCAATCAATCAGCTATCTAAGGCAGATCTAAACTGTGTTGTGTGTGTTCAAAGAACCCTGCCTTCTAAGGACACTCCTATTTCTAACAAGGGATATATGGACAAGGCAGAGGAGGGCATTTAATTTCAGAATAAAAAACCCCACAGGCAGATAGATTCACGGGAAGCAGCAGGAGGGGAAGCATTTGTGGGCGAATGCCATGTAATCCAGGATGATCAGATACCCTATTTCAATTCTAAGACTCACTTTCCCCCCATATAAACATCTCTAAAAATGGGGTGCGTCTTAGAATCGCGGGTGTGTCGGGTTTTTTCTCTTCTGTTGGTACTGAAATTAGTGTGCCTCTTACGATTGATGGCGTCTTACAATTGAAGAAATACGGTACTATAAGAGATCATCAGGACTTCTGTACCTTTATTTTGCAGTATGACAATGGAACCAGTGACCTAGGGAGGTTGTGGGCTCTCCCACACTAGAGGCCTTCAAGAGGCAGCTGGACAACCATCTGTCAGGGATGCTTTAGAGTGGATTCCTGCACTGAGCAGGGGGTTGGACTCGATGGCCTTGTAGGCCCCTTCCAACTCTACTGTACTATGATTCTATGATTCCAGCAACTGCCGTTTTTCTCCAGCTGCCTGAAAAGCAACATCTTTCAAAATAACTTTCTGTATAAGTAGACTCCTGTCTATGAAAGCTTATCATGTCACAGTAAATATGTGAGTCTTTAAGGTGCAACAAGACATTGTGGCTTCTGAACACAAGAGAGCAACAAGCTCCTATCCTCCCACATCTTTTCACCTTTCTCTAGCATAGTGCAAATCCCTGGTTACAAGGAGGACCATGCACCCACCGGAATCTTGCCACATGGATCATGCAAAAAGGAGGTACACTTCAGATAGATGATTGCAGAGCCAAGGAGCTCCAGACACACTCCAGCAAGCGATACATTCACATGTTACCTTGCACCAAATTCAGACTTTGCTGCTCATTCAAATCTTTTTTGCAAGCAAACCCACTTCTGTGTTCCCCAAGGTAAAAAGCCTAGACCAGCTTGGAGGAAGCAAGAGATGAGGAAGGCCTCTGATACTCCATTTGACATTTGAGCAGCCAGTGTACCTGCTCTTCCTCTTGTCAGGGTCTTGCTGCTTGCATGGCCCAGGGCACAAGTCCAATTCCTCAATAGCCATTAGTTGGACAGGGGTCTACAGAAACAGGCACACTCCCAAGAAAGCTGGTGACAGTGATGTTGTTAGGCAATTTTGGACACTGGAATTACTGGAAATAATGATCAGATTGTGGAAGGAAAGGTGGCAGTCTCCCCTCTAGTTTAACAGGCCGGTGCTTTCATGCTACACTCCCTATTAGTCTGCTTTAGCAGTGCATCCTGTGGTAAGAGCCCTCAAATTGAGCTCTCTCTTTAGGAGCGTGTCTAGCCGCCAGAACCAAATAACAAATAGACATGGGGTAAGATCAAAACCTTGGCTTTATTTCTGCAGCGAAAAGACTGCCTGCTTCAAATTCAGGAGCAGCAGCAGCCCCGAATGCTTCTCATCCAGGACTTTTATACTGTGTGGCAAACAAGTTACATCATATTTGGTTATACAGTGGCATGCTTGGGTATGTTTCCACAAGAAGCCCATAGACTAACATTGCAGCCACTGCCCTTAGCAGAAACCCACTGTGTATTGTCTGTTGACTGAGCAAGCCGGGTCTTTCCAGATAATGCGCTTACCTCTTGACCCCAACTGTATATGTGGTCTCTTCGCTTAGGCTGGATGTTTGTCTTACTGCTTGTCTTCTGATAGAGAACAGTTAACTATTATTTATATCAATCCTAATAACTGCAAAGCTACTGAGTTCAGTGGGAAGAAGCAGGCTTTTATCAAGGTAGATTATGGCAATTGGGGCAGCTCTATAGATTTGGGGCACTGCTAAAAAAGATCTGGGGCCCATGCCTAGATGGTCCAAACTTAGTACTGCCCATGCTGGGTAGAGAGGAAAGGGGTTGTTCTAGCTCCCAGCCGTGTCGGCAGGGACAGTTACTAAAGTAGGGTTCCACCACCCCTTACATTCACCTCACCCTGAGACAGGGGACACTCCTAGAGCTTAAGAAATAAGGGTCAAAGTCAGCAACCTCTGTTTCGAAGCCCTAGGCCCAAAATTATAGCAATAACTAAGCAGACGACTGGATTTAGTACCGAGGTTTACTTGGAAGGAAGCACGCATAACACTTGAAGTAAACAGTAGTTTACAGTGGGGAAGGGAATAAAAGGCATACAAGAACTAAATTATGTCTCGAAACAATACTGCATGAAAAAATAACAAAAGATACCTCAACACACCTAGGCACAGGTCTTCCCATGGACATACATGGAGTCCAAAGGAAGGATAGAAAGTTAAGATGAAGACAAAAGGCTGTTGTCACACTCCCTGATTTTATGCTGACATCCCTGGCAACTCCAAGGAGATCCCTGTCAAATAATCACAGGCTGGCTAAGCTAGTTTTCTGAGATCCCAAGAGTGGGATGAGAGTTGACAATTTCATAGTCATAAGAAACTTGTAGAAAATATAGAAAGCAATTGTCTTCAGCTTTTTCAGACCAGAAATCTGCTTTCAGCCTCAAACTGCAAGACAGGGCTGTGGAGGAACCAAAAAAGGGCGGGTTTGCTGAGTGGAGGTCAAAGACTCTCAAGACATAATTTCTCTCATCTTAGAAAAGGTTTATTACCAGCAGCCTGCAGTGCTTCAAGGTGGCAACCCCTAGATGATCTGAAGGACTGCCCACTAGTTGCAGGCAAAGCTAACATACTTATAGGGTCAGTTCCCCTTAGAAACAACGGCAGAACCTTCCCGCCAATCATAATGCAGTTTTGCAATAGCTGGGTTGCAGTTAAATCTCAAAAAAACCAATATTATGGCAACCAGCTTGATTGATAACTGGCAAATAGAGGGAGAAAACGTGGAGGCAGTGACAGACTTTGTATTTCTGGGTGCAAAGATTACTGCAGACGCTGACTGCAGCCAGGAAATCAGAAGACGTTTACTTCTTGGGAGGAGAGCAATGACAAATCTTGATAAAATAGTTAAGAGCAGAGACACCGCACTGACAACAAAGGTCCGCATAGTTAAAGCAATGGTATTCCCTGTAGTAACCTATGGCTGTGAGAGCTGGACCATAAGGAAAGTTGAGCGAAGGAAGATAGATGCTTTTGAACTGTGGTGTTGGAGGAAAATTCTGAGAGTGCCTTGGACTGCAAGAAGATCAAACCAGTCCATACTCCAGGAAATAAAGCCAGACTGCTCACTTGAGGGAATGGTATTAAAGGCAAAACTGAAGTACTTTGGCCACATAATGAGAAGACAGGATACCCTGGAGAAGAGGCTGATGCTAGGGAAAGTGGAAGGCAAAAGGAAGAGGGGCCGACCAAGGGCAAGATGGATGGATGATATTTTGGAGGTGACAGACTTGACCTTGGGGGAGCTGGGGGTGGCGACAGCCGACAGAAAGCTCTGGCATGGACTGGTCTATGAAGTCACGAAGAGACGGAAGCAACTGAATGAATAAACAACAAAATACAGTAATCAATGATAGACAAGGCATTTATGCGTGTGCAGAGTGCAAATAATCCTAAGACTAGGAAAACAATACAGATGGGTATTGCAATCGTACAACTATGTGTTTCCTTTTTGCGGTTAGCTTTCTTTGAACCTAGAGAGCCAGTGTGGTGTAGAGACCAGGAGTGTTGGACTGGGAGTCAGGAGATCCAGGTTCTAGTCCCCACTCGGCCACAAAGCTCACTGGGTGACATAGGGCCAGGCACAAACTAAAAAAAAAAATTCTAAAAAATCAAACCACAAGAAACGACTGGGCAAGAAATATTCATGAACTTTGAAATATGTCTTTGCTGCTCCCTTTTTGTTTCTGTAACCCGCTTCCCTATACTAAAATGCTGCATTTATCCGTTGGTTTTCATGGGCAATTCTTACGTCCCAGGGAGGCCTAAAAATTATGCCTTCCAAAGCGGTCCCGGAAGCTAGACGTTATGTGTGAGTCTACCCTTACGACGGGTGTGTGTGTCCGCTACGCGTGTGCGTCAATGTCAAGCGACGCAGCGCGACCCTAAACAGGCGGCTTCCTTAGAGCGCGCTGTGATGGCGGCGGCGGCGGCGGCCTGTTGGTGAGGAAATTGGACCCTGCGGCGTCCTGGGCCTACTCCGGGCCGAAGCCTTCTGGCGTCCAGGCGCGGCCGGCCTTGTGCGCGCGATGGGCCGCAGGCAGCGCCAAAGGCGGCAGCAGGCGCCTCCGCAGCAGAGACGGGAGAGGGGGCCTGGGGTAAGGCTAGGCCTAGCCTGGGAGTGATGGAGGCGGGGCGGGGCGGAGACCTGAGTCCTCGTTCTCACTGAGGGAGGGGGGATCTATGCATTCATGACTGTACAGGCTGCGCGGGGCGGCCTCAGGTGACGGCGTGCCCCTCCAGGAAAGACGCGTTTATTGGAAACGGAAAGCTAATCTCTCAGGGAGAAGGGCCAGCCTAGAATCTGTCTCGCTGGTATGCTAGTCTTTTACGTGCGGGGAGAAGCCTTCCGTCATGTGTGCTTTCTGCCTGCGGGTGCGTTTTAAAGTGCTATGAGCCCAGCCTCACCTGACGGACCCTTCTTTCCACCTTGGCTTCTTCTCGTAGGGCTGGCCTGAAGGTGGCTACCCGGAGATCGTGAAAGAGAACGCTCTGTTCGAGCAATACTATGGCAAGTTGGGCATCGTGCCCCAGGGCGAGTGGGAGAGCTTTATGGCTGCCCTGCGGGAGCCTCTTCCAGCCACCCTCCGCATCACAGGATACAAGAGGTAAGCAGTGCTCGTGTGGGTCCTGATCTGTTGTTGTTATTATTATTACCCTATTTCTTCGATTCTAAGACACACTTTTCCCCCCATATAAACATCTCTTGCGTCTTAGAATCGTGGGTGCTATTATTATTCTTAGAATCAAAGCTTTTTTTCTGTTGGTGGTATTGGAATTAGTGTGCGTCCTACAATCGATGGTGTCTTACAATCAAAGAAATACAATATTATATTTATTTGTATCCCGCCTTTTGCCCAATGCTGGGCCTCAAGGTGGCCTTGACACATAAACGTTTAAAATACACAACAAAATTATAAGACATTAACATAGTTGGAGGGCCAGATTATTCTCTAAAGGCCTGCGGGAACAAAAAAGTTTTAGCCTGCTTCCGAAAGCCCATCAAGGAGGGAACTCTCTTCCCCGGGAAGAGAGTTCCAGAGCACTGGAGCAGCCACCGAGAAGGCCCTCTCCCATGTTCCCACCAAGCGCGCCTGTGAAGATGGTGGGACTGAAAGAAGGGCTTCTCCAGAAGATCTCAAAGCACGGGCAGGCTCATAAGGGAGAATACAGTCTTTCAAATAACCTGGACCCGAGCAATATAGGGCTTTATAGGGCATAACCAGCACTTTGAATTGTGCCCAGAAACAGACTGGAAGCCAGTGGAGCTGTTTTAACAGGGGAGTTGTATGCTCCATGTGACCAGCCCCAATCAACAATCTGGCTGCATCTCTTTGAACCAGCTGGAGTTTCCGAACACTCTTCAAAGGCAGCCCCACATAGAGCGCGTTACAGTAATCCAATGTAACTAAGGCAGTGTTCTTAATTTGCTGCATTTTATTTGATAATGATATAGCGATGTCAATGTTACTGTATTTTTTTAATATTTCTAGATTTATACAATAATATTTAACTTCTATTTATTAATTTTAAAGCTTTTTGGGTTGGAACCTTATGCACATTTATCAGTTAAATACAATAGGGTTTACTTCTGAGTAGACATGTATAGGATTTCTTGTAAAGTACTTCAATTGCATTACATTGTATTTCTTGCAAGAACCCTGTAAGGTGTGTGTCTAATATTATCATCCCTGTACTGTAAATGGGATAGTGGTGTGGTGGGAATGAAGCTGGGAGAGAGAGATTTGCTTAAGACCCTTTCATGAGTTCTTTGCAAAGATGAGGTTCAAACCAGGAACTTGCTGATTCATAGCTTAGTATCTTAACCAGTATGCCTTTATTTATATGCAGATGAAATAGCAGAGGGGAAATCCGAATTACTCCATATTATAATGTACATGCAGCTTTAAAATATGCATATTCCTTTGAGTGTTTTGAAACCAAGGAACACAACTAAAGTATGTTTTCTAATAAATAAGAAGGCTGAGTAGCAAGAGGGTGAGATACAGTACTCGTTCCTCCATCCCTGAAAAGTCCCAAGAAATTAACGAAGAGGCCATTCTTTTACCGATTGATAAGTTTCTAAAATAAGTGTGTTAGAACTTAAAGTTGCCATTAATTGATTGAAACTGATCATAAGAACCTTGCTGGATCTAGACAAATGCATGAAAAAGGGCTCAAATGATAGAGCACATGGTTTGCATGCAGAAGGTCCCAAGTTCAGCCCATTTCATTTCGGGCAAATCTGAAAAAGACAACTGTCAGAAACTGTGGAGAGCCAATGCCAGCCAGCATAGATAATACTAGTAATAGATAGACCAACCCCTTGTGTGTCTGATATTGCTATCGATACATGTAGTGCATGCAGTTAAATTTTCTGTTGCACTGTTGATTTTGAGCAAGCATGTTTTTTCAGGTCTTTCTGTACTCCTTCAAATATCTGCAGAACTTGTTTGACAGTATATAGTAGCCACATTCAGAAACAACACTAAACCATGCCTCTATTTTACTACCTGTAGCATTTCATTTCCAGGCCTATCCCAGATGTGGTCTGGCTATGCTCACTTAAAACTGGTTTGTGTGTTGCTTACTGTGACATGCTTGCTTATTGAGCTCAAAGAAACAGCCCTGTACCAGGTAGCATCAACTTATTCTACCACCTCTCTTGTGACTGTTGCTGCTGCTGTGTACATAAGATTGCAGAAGTGAATTTCTGGACCACCACATTTGAATTCCATTTGGTTTTCTGTATAGTGCTGCAAAATGTGCCTGCCAGATTTATTACAGTGGAGAAAACTATGTGGTAGTGGGTGATCTTTGTGATAAATTGGCATACTGTTTTCAATTTTAGAAAACATCTGCAATGGTTGGTGGTCATGTGAAACATAATTTAGTCTTCATAAAGAGCTTCATTTGTATTGGCTGTTTCTGTTTCTATCACTTCTAATATTGTGTTAGTTTTATGTGTTTTGTTGCTGTATGTTGCCTTGGGAGGGCTTCTGCCCTGAAAGGGAGCCAAGAAATGTTTTAAATAAAAAGAAATAACTAATACCAAAAATATTGGAGGTAAGCTATTAAGTGGAATTAGGATTTTTTTTGAGACTTGAGAAATAGTTCTATTGAAAGAATTAGATTGTGCTCTTCCCCACTCCTTCCTTGACAATTACCATTGTTCTCATTTATTTTTCATTTTATAGCCATGCCAAAGAGATTCTCCACTGTTTAAAGGACAAATATTTCAAGGAGTTAGAGAACCAGCTGGTAGATGGCCAGAAAATTGAAATGCCACAGCCATTAAGCTGGTAAGATCACTCTGTGTTTTGTCCATTATTATTTTTAGATTGTTCCTGACTTTGCTGTGTAATTATAATTGTTTGTAGTATAATTCACAGGCTTTGAATATCAGCCTAATCTAGACTGGTTGTGTTCAGATGAATTGCTGAGATTCTTGCTTATCATTCAGGGACAACTGACTAGTACACACTGGGCTCGTTCAGAAAGCGTGCTAAGCCATGGTTAGGCTGCTAACCCTTTTGCAGCAAATAGTTAATGAGCATGTTTTAACCATGGCTGTGTAGTCACCATGGTTAGGAATGGTTTACATAAGTCATGGTTCATACGAAACTCTAGGCCATAATGTTTAGCTCAAAATTCTTAACCACCATGGCTTAGCATGTCTTCTGAACATAGTCAATGATGGTTGGAGCAGCTAAACTAACCAGTAACTAACAGGGAAGTAAACAGGACAGACCCTGGCTTATTGCTCCTCTGAAAATTTAGGAATGGAAAACTAATATCAAACCTGGCTTTGGGCTGTAGTTTGCTGGCTTTGTACTAACAGAATGTTTTTGCTTCCTTGTTAGTATATGGTTAGTTTAGTTGCTAACCAAGGCAATTGGGTAGCTTATTACATAACTAGCCTATCCCAAGCTGTCACACAACCACATGTGGCCATTGTTAGGCATTTTTTCTCACTATGGAATTCTCAATTTATTGCAGTGTGGTCTATTTTTAAGATTATTCTAAATGTGTATGGATTGGAACCACAAAAAGAGTTTGTAAAACATACTAGAAGTAAAATAAAAAGTAGCTAACACATACACCCGAATTGAGAATATCTTGTCATTGTACTATTTAATTTCTATTGCTGTCATTAATTGTTTTGGCACATTGACTGACGTTATTATTCAAAGTTACATGCTTCTTACACAAATTGAGTCCATGTGTATAGCAGCTGCGTGTTCCATTATGACTGTTCAAAGAGTCTAAGGATACCATATTCAGAGAACCTATTATTTCATTAGGTATCCAGAAGAGTTAGCATGGCATACAAATTTAAGCAGAAAGGTCCTGCGGAAATCCCCACAGCTAGAAAAATTCCATCACTTTCTTGTTAGCGAAACAGAATGTGTAAGTATTAATATTAAGGTCTTTTCAAAACAAAATTGTGCCTCACTGTGTTCACTTGTGCCCAAAAATTCTCTCCTCCCCCCCTCCCACTCCCGGGGCCAAAGCTGGTCCCAACTTAACTTAGGGAACACATGAACATAACATAGTGTGGATTACATTGTCCCATAAAGACAGTTTTTTAAAGGTATTGATGCACCTTATGGGGCAATCTTATGGTCCCTAGTCAGCTTCTGACAGGTCATAGGATATTTTGGATTCCCTGATCTGAGGTCTGACCTCAAGGGGAAAATCAGAGCTCTGACACACACACACCCGTTGCAGCTGATGCAGAAAAAACTGCACTGTCTGCTCTCCAAGGCTGGGAACTCCACCTCAGAGAAGGGGGTGTTTCAGAGGGGAGGGGAGGGAGAAAGAGACTGGAGAGGCCAGGGTACAAGTTATCCTGAAACCTCTCCAGCATCCTTCCTTCCCCCTCCAAAACTCCACAGGCAAAAATGCAGGGCAGGAGAATGGGGAGGCGGAGATCACCTTGCTGCTCCTCCCTCTCTGCACTGGATGATTGTAAGTCTTCAAGTTTGGGGCCATATGATTATTGAGGGTGCAACCCATAGGATTGAGCCCTTACTATATAGTGTCTATTTTATTGTCTTACCTAACTTCTCTACCTCGCTTGACTGAGTTCAACCACCAAGTAAACATAGAACACCAACAATCTTGTCCAACTTGTCTCTTCGTGTATGTACATTTAGCCAGAAAAACAGAAAGCCCAGATGTTTAAGCAGCAGGGGTTAGTAGTTAGGGTGGACAGGACCATTTTCATGCGATAAAAAACTAAAATGAATTCCCATATTTGATTAATAGCTAACTCAATATGTCTTGAGTGTGACACAGACATTATTTTTTATGATGTTGTAAGTGTAGTTTTGGCAACTTTATGATGAGATTTAATTGTAACTGGTTTTTTAAATGAAAATTTTAGTATTTTATTTATATATTTTAAAATTCAATTAAAATAAAAAACGATTTAAATTTAAAAAATCATTGGTTTTTATCCACCTTGCCGCTAACCTAAGCCTCCTTAAAGTCTCCTACCCCTCTTTAGCCACTGCTTCCTGCCCCATTTTTTAGAATTTAGGGGCAGTATCTAATGGTGACATTTCTCAAATTCAAATAGCTCTTGCAGAATTGTGCTACATCTTTCAGTTATTATTATTATTATTATTATTATTATTTATTTATATAGCACCATCAATGTACATGGTGCTGTACAGAGTAAAACGAGCTTCCTTGACCGGAGTAAGCGTAACATCATTGACAGTAAGAGAGAATGAGAGATGAGGAGAAGGTTTAGGAGGAAAAACGAGCAATTCAGTCTTTGCCATATTGAGTTTCAAACGACGATGGAGCAGCCAAGCTGAGATATCTGAAAGACATGCCGAGATACGATCGTGAACATCAGGAGAAAGTTCCGGAGATGACAGATATAGTTGTGTATCATCGGCGTACAGATGATATTGGAGGCCATGAGATTGAATAAGCTTGCCCAAGGGCAACATGTATAAGGAAAACAACAACGGGCCAAGCACCGAGCCTTGCGGAACCCCTACTGAAAGGGGAAAGGAGGAAGACGAGCTGCCATTAGCCAACACGCTGAAAGAGCGACCCGCTAGATAGGAGGCAAACCAGTTATAGACAGAGCCACAAAATCCAAGGTCATGAAGGGAATCTAAAAGAAGATCATGATCAACTGTGTCAAAGGCTGCAGTTAAATCAAGGAGAATAAGAACGGAATAATGGCCTTTAGACTTGGCAGTAAGGAGATCATTGGTGATCTTAGTAAGGGCTGTTTCGGTGGAATGCAGAGGACGGAATCCAGATTGAAGTGGATCCAAAGCAGAGTTACTAGAAAGAAAGTCAAGACAGCGAGAGTAGACCGCCCGCTCCAGGATCATTGAAACAAACGGCAACAAAGAGACAGGTCGGTAGTTAGACAGAGATAGCCTATCAAGAGTAGGTTTCTTGAGAATGGGAGAGACTGTAGCATGTTTAAAAGCAGAAGGAAATGAACCAGAGGACAGAGAAAGATTAATAATATGAAGCAAGGAAGGGAGGATAGCAGGAATAAGATTAATAAAGACACGAGAAGGAATCTGATCACGAGAACAAGTGGAAGGCTTCGAAGAGCGCAGTATTGTAGACAGTTCATCTGCTGAGACTGAAGGAAACGCAGAGAAATTTGCAGGAGGAACCGACAGATGAGGAACAGGAACTGGAAGAGGAGCAGAGCTGGCCAGATCAGAGCGGATAGTTTGGATTTTAGCATTGAAAAAAGAGGCAAAGTTATTAGCAGACAGAGAGGCGGGGAGAAATGGTGGATTAGGCTTCAGAAGAGAATTGAAGGACGCAAAGAGCCGCTGAGGATGCCTAGCATTTGACTGGATCAGCGTTGAGTAGTACTGCTGTTTGGCCAATGAAATGGCAGAAGAGAAAGAGGAGAGTACAAATTTGTAATGGACAAAGTCCGCCCTGTCCCTGGTCTTACGCCAAAGGCGTTCAGCTGCCCGGGAACAAGAGCGAAGGTAGCGGAGGAAAGAGGTGAGCCATGGTTGGGGTTGAGAAGGGTGAACTATCCGAGTTGTAGATGGAGCAAGATTATCAAGAGTTGAAGATAAGGAGGAATTAAAGGAGGAGACAGCTGAGTCCAAGGAGACAGCCGAAAAGACAGAAGGAAGGGAGGAGGCTAGAGACTGGGAAAAAGCCTCATAATTGATAGATTGCAAGTTGCGACAAGAGCGAGAAGCGGGACGTGAAGGAGGAGGATTATGAGTAATATTGAAAGAAACTAGGTGATGATCTGACAACGGAAAGTGAGCAGTAGAAAAGTCCAACACAGAGCAATTCCGAGTGAGAACAAGATCCAGACAGTGTCCAAGGGAATGTGTGGGTGCATCAGACCAAAGCTTAAGATCATAAGAGGAAGATAATGAGCGAGTTGTGCAAGTAGTTGCTCATTATGCTTGTGCAACCTGTGCATTGAACAACATGTACAATTGGTTGCACAAGAGTTCTGCAAAATAGAATTTCAGTTGGTTTCTTCTCTTGTCCATAGTTCATAACCTAGTTTCCACTAGCGCAGTGTCATTTGCGCTAATGGAATGACACAGTTGGATACTGCTGTGGACTGGCTGCACACAACCCAACACTCCACTTTCAAGGTTTCGTATGGGTTGAACTGTGGGTTGTTGTATTGTATGAACCCAAAATCAACCAATGAAGACAACTTCTGGTTTATTGTTGTTTTGTGAACAGTGGGTTGTTTGTGGTTAATAAACCATGGGTTGTTAGCATGACAGGGTTCATACAGCACAACAACCCAGGGTTCATTGACAAACCATACTCAGCCCTTACTCAATCTTGAGTTTGCGTTTTTGTGTTGTGTCTGTTTTTGGCAACCTCCTTCAATAAATTATACATGTTTGTTATTTGGGAGCCTGTAGAGTCAAGTTTTGCTTCCATTATTTGTGGTGCTGAGGCTGCCACTTTCTACGCTGTAACATGAGAACACACTGTAAGATGAGTTTAATAGGTTAAGGGTGCAATTCAATGGGATCTGCCCTGAGTCCACGTAAGCCTCCGAAGTTGGAAGATTATGTGAATCCAATGCAGAGTTGGAGGTGCCTCTTGCCTCCTGCTCTGTGTTTAAGCTAGATGGGCGATTTTGGGGAGGGGGAGGGAAGGAGGCTGGGGCGGCCATAGGATATCTCGTATGGCTACTACCTCAGTCTCCTCCCCATCCTGCCACTTGGAATGCCTCTGTCTCTGTGCTCCATTTTCCGAGCATGGAGAAGTAGCTGGCACTGTTCTCTCTGCCCTGGCTATAAGGAGCAAGGAGTGTGGTTTCCTGCTGAAAATTATGGGTTTAGAGGAGTTGTTTAGTGTGTGGGAGCTCAGAACCCACTTCTGCCTTACACTCAGTCTTGTCAGCAATGTTACTTGACCTTTGTCATTCCTCCTATTGTAGCCATTTTGAGATGGTGCCCAGGACTCGGATAGTTCACCCTTCTCAATCCCAACCGTGGCTCACCGCTACCTTCGCTCTTGTTCCCGGGCAGCTGAACGCCTTTGGCGTAGGACCAGGGACTGGGCGGACTTTGTCCATTACAAATTTGTACTCTCCTCTTTCTCTTCTGCCATTTCATTGGCCAAACAGCAGTATTACTCAACGTTGATCCAGTCAAATGCTAGGCATTCTCAGCGGCTCTTTGCATCCTTCAATTCTCTCCTGAAGCTTAATCCACCATCTCTCCCCGCCTCTCTGTCTGCTAATAACTTTGCCTCTTTTTTCAATGCTAAACTCCAAATTATTCGCTCTGATCTGGCCAGCTCTGCTCCTCTTCCAGTTCCTGTTCCTCATCTGTCAGTTCCTCCTGCAAATTTCTCTGCGTTTCCTTCGGTCTCAGCTGATGAACTGTCTACAATACTGCGCTCTTCGAAGCCTTCCACTTGTTCTCGTGATCCGATTCCCTCTCGCGTCTTTATTAACCTTATCCCTGCTATCCTCCCTTCCTTACTTCATATTATTAATTTTTCTCTGTCCTCTGGTTCATTTCCTTCTGCTTTTAAACACGCTACAGTCTCTCCCATTCTCAAGAAACCTACTCTTGATAGGCTATCTCTGTCTAACTACCGACCTGTCTCTTTGTTGCCGTTTGTTTCAAAGATCCTGGAGCGTGTGATCTACTCTCGTTGTCTTGATTTTCTTTCTAGTAACTCTGCTCTGGATCCGTTTCAATCTGGATTCCGTCCTTTGCATTCCACTGAAACAGCCCTTACTAAGATTACCAATGATCTTCTTACTGCCAAGTCTAAAGGCCATTATTCCGTTCTTATTCTCCTTGATCTAACTGCAGCCTTTGACACGGTTGATCATGATCTTCTTTTAGATTCCCTTCATGACCTTGGATTTTGTGGCTCTGTCTATAACTGGTTTGCCTCCTATCTAGCGGGTCGCTCTTTCAGCATGTTGGCTAATGGCAGCTCGTCTTCTTCTTTTCCCCTTTCAGTAGGGGTTCCGCAAGGCTCGGTGCTTGGTCCGCTGTTGTTTTCTTTATACATGTTGCCCTTGGGTACTCTTATTCAATCTCATGGCCTCCAATATCATCTGTATGCCGATGATACACAATTATATCTTTCTTCTCCGGATCTTTCTCCTGATGTTCACGATCGTATCTCGGCATGTCTTTCAGATATCTCAGCTTGGTTGCTTCATTGTCGTTTGAAACTTAATATGGCAAAGACTGAATTGCTTGTTTTTCCTCCTAAACCTTCTCCTCATCTCTCATTCTCTCTTACTGTCAATGATGTTACACTTACTCCAGTCAAGGAAGCTCGTAGTCTTGGCTTTATATTTGATTCCTCGCTCTCCTTTATTCCTCATATTGAGGCAGTAGCTAAATCCTGTCGTTTTTTCCTGTATAATATTGCCAGGATTCGATCATTTTTGTCTGTCTCTTCTGCCAAGACTCTTGTTCATGCATTGGTTATTTCTCGGTTGGACTATTGCAACCTTCTTCTCTCTGGCCTTCCTTCTTCTCACATCAGTCCGTTGGTTTCTGTTCACCACTCTGCTGCTAAGATCATCTTCTTGGCTCGCCGCTCTGATCATGTTACTCCACTGCTGAAATCTCTTCATTGGCTTCCAATTCACTTCAGAATCCAATATAAACTTCTCCTGTTGACCTACAAAGCTTTTCACTGTCTAGCTCCTTCCTATCTCTCCTCTCTCATCTCACACTATTGCCCCGCTCGTGCTCTTCACTCCTCTGATGCCATGTTTCTCGCCTGCCCAAGGGTCTCTACTTCCCTTGCTCGGCTTCGTCCATTTTCTTCTGCTGCCCCTTATGCCTGGAACGCTCTTCCAGAACATTTGAGAACTACAAGTTCAACCACAGCTTTTAAAGCTCAGCTAAAAACTTTTCTTTTTCCTAAAGCTTTTAAAACTTGATTTTGTTCTGACTTTATACTGTTAGTTTTACCCTACCCAGTGCCTGTTTACCCTACCCCGTGCCTGTTTGCATTCTCTTCCCCTCCTTATTGTTTTATTATGATTTTATTAGAATGTAAGCCTATGCGGCAGGGTCTTGCTATTTACTGTTTTACTCTGTACAGCACCATGTACATTGATGGTGCTATATAAATTAATAATAATAATAATAATAATGACAGTTTCTCAAATTTCAGAATGTGTCTACAGCCCATAAAGATTGTGTACCTCTGAATTAAATGATGGCGCCTTAATTCTTAAGTTCTCTTTTAGCTATAGAAAAGTAGTTTTTGCCTGGCTTATAATCTATTTGAGAATTCACACTGGGCTTAAATTAAGATATGTCTTCCTTTTCTAAGAGCATGAAAGTAGAAGACACGATCTAGTTCGCTCTGGCCTAGCTTGGACAGTTATTCCAGGCTTCATAAGTCATGGTTTATCGCATCCTCGCTTTCCCCCTCACTTGTTAACTGACATTTAAGCCGGAGTTTCCCAGTTCTGACATAACAAGGAAGTCTGGCTAAATACAAGACAGAATTTTTTCACCAAAGCATGCAAGTGAGGAAGGAGTGCTTGCTGCCCCCCCCCCGATGCTTATGAAGCTCCTTCCCAGCTTTATAAACCAAGGTTTTTGAAGCCCGAAATGGTGATCCAAACTAGATTTCTGATTTCCAGCTTTCTGTTTGTATGACATTTAAGCAGTGGTTCTCAATCTTTTTTGCTCCATCCCCCCTTTCACCATTGTTCAGAATATAATTCCCCCCTTCCCAAGATAGTCTAACTCAAAAGGTGCATTCCAAATAATATGCACATAATATTGAAAATATTTTATTCCCCCCTGCCACGACACAGGCTCTGAACACCAGACCTCACGTCTGCCACCACTTCTTATGGGGCGACACAGGCTCTGAACACCAGACCCGGCCGAGGCTACTCCCTGCTCAAGCCAAGCACCACCGCTTGATACGCCTGAGGCAAGGGATGAAGCCCACCTTCCTCCAAACTATGTGGGGAAAGGGGTTTAAAATGGAGAAGGATTTAATATATATAATAATGCACTGTGAGTTATATCGGCTTAGGTGAATGATTGTCAGAGTGGGTGCTGAATGTGTAAACTTAAGATGATAAACGCCAAACAGACAAGTGGGATTTTTGTGGTAGTTTTAAAACAAACAATCAAAATTTATTTTTAAAAGTTCATAAGCTTTGTTTCAAATAACAACAATTAAAAACCTTTTTGAAACCTTCCATACAATCCTATCACTCTCACATTCGCGCTTTCCTTTTTCTCACACAATCACTCTTGAACTTTCTTTATTATCAGTATTGATTAACATACATCCACTACGTGCACACCACACTCTAAAGACACCACTCACTACACTGACTCTCAAATTTCTCAGAACTTAAGTACCATAAATACAGAGAGCACTAAAGACTCTAAGAGTACCTAACAAGTCCCCCTGAAAAGGTTCTCTCCAAAAGAACCTCTGAAAAGAACAAGAACTCTCCATCCCCTCAGTCCTTCCCTTATATATCACTCCTCCCCCTTCCCAAGACATTCTAACTCCGCCCACTCAGGCCAACATTCTAAAAACCACAGACTTACACACTGCAGACATACATTTGGAATTGACTTGTGGGGTGTAACGCCACCCCCCCCCCATATTAGTCCCATTTAAAGGGGCCATGCAAAGCATGGCCCCTTTTACATTCGCAGCTCCCATGCTTTGCGTCGCCCCTTAAAATGGGAAGCTTGAAACTTCTAGGATTGCGAGGGAGGAAGGGAAAAGAGAGCAAAGGCCTGGCTTTTGCAGACAACATGACACTTTTCTGGGACGTTTTTAGTAACATATAGGAAGACATAATCTACAGGACATCATACTTTGCTGAATAGTGGTCCTAATTCCCTCCTGGAACCATAACCCCCCCCCTGGGGGGGGGAATTCCCCCCTTGTTGAGAATCCATGGTATAGGGGAATTGGAAGCAGATGATTGCCCCTATAAACAAAATGCTTAGCTACTTCAAGTAGATATGTCTTCTTCAATGTATCTAATCATAAGATGGAGTTAAAGTTGCTTGTGTATTTAATTTAGTTTCATTTTTTGCTTTAGGGGAACATTAGTCGTCAAGAAGCTGTCAGTATGATTCCTCCCCTTCTCCTTAATGTCCAGCCTCATCATAAGGTACCCTCTTGAAACCTTGTTGGAGGAAAAAAATAGCCCAGCACAAACAGCTTATATGTTGATGCTTTGTATTACATACTTGTATTGCATATTCTGTTTTAGTGAGGTTAGCTGTAAGTGTTCTATAGCTGTAAGTGTTCTGTTCGGTATGTGGGTATTATGCATGTAGAATGTATGTAGATGTGTCTACAGTTTAGTTATCTAAAAATAAGATAAGATGATGTCTTATGTTTCCCACTCTGTGGCTTCATTTGGAACTCCAAATAATCCAAATTTAATATATTTCCCCGTTTTATTTAGCTTCATGTCAAAATCGTTGATTCTTTAGTCCTCATTATCGAGATGCTGAATCACCACCTCTCTGTGCCTTTATTCTTCCTCCCTAAGATAAACTAGAGAGTGCTACTTTATGTCCAGTTTTTAAAATCAGCCATGCAAATAATGTTTCATAGGAATGGAACTTGTTCTCTACTTCTACCTCCATTGCCACCTTCTTCTCTAGTCTTGCTTCAAGTTATAAGTGAGAGAAACGGAGCCTTGGCAACATGCATGTGTTTTCTCTTCCGCCTCCCGTCCACATTCAGGGCAAATGACTTTTTTTATGCAACGGGGTTAAGGAAAGAGACAGAGCTCTGTGCAACTTCTAGGCCTTTAACTGAAGAGCCGTGATATGGTGGTTGCTCTTCCTCTCTCCTGTAGTATTAAAAAAACATTTTGTTTTCTGAGACAGCAGGGATAGCCACAGCACATAGACTTAGGGCTACCCACACATCGCTTTTGCCATGGACAAGGGAAATTTGCATCTCTTTTGCAATTGGCGGTGGCCAATTGCAAAACTGGCTTAAATTATTTTTTCTTATTGTTGCTCTATTGTTCCTTGGTTGCGTATGTTCAAAATGAGAAGGATTTTGAAGCCAGCTAGACAAGTATGCTAGACCAGATTTGAATCTTTATATAGCTCTCTTTTAGACAAACTTGTTGAACTGCTATGGTGGCGGTCTTAGGATCATCATGCTATATGAAAGAATGCATTTTTTTTCTCCTGGTATATGACAAAGCAGATATTATGTAACATGCTTTTTGAATAATATTAGAAAGCTCCATGTCTGTTATTTTTATAACTTTTTGCCCTTGATAGATTCTAGATATGTGTGCTGCACCTGGCTCCAAGACTGCCCAACTTATTGAGATGCTGCATGCAGACATGAGTGTCCCTTTTCCAGGTAAGTGAGAGAGAGAGAGAGTGTGTGTGTGTGTGTGTGTGTGTGTGTGTGTGACAACAACAAAAATTATTTTGTGTAGCAAAAGCCATTACAAAAAACAGAGAGAGAGAGTGAAGTAAATATTAATCATGGTTTTATGTTGAGAAATAAAATTGATTTTAACGAAGTGAAGTCTAGCAGCTTGACTTCTCCTCAAACCTTCTCTACTGTTCAGGGTTAGTATTGGACTACAGTTATTAGTGCCAGATTTGCTTGTATGCAATGCATCATCCAATTCAAGAGTGAAGGACAGCAAGTAGTTTTTTGAGGGTTTCCAGGAAGACTCATAACGTGGACCTTAAAACTACATTGTGCAAATGGAATAGGTCCTGGTCAAGTTTCTGTCAGGAGAGGCCTGTTTGTGGAACCTCAGCTTGGTTACTATTTGTTCTTGAATCTCACCTGGTATCTATGGTTTCCACCATTTCACCTCACTCAATGTGCTTATCCCCTCTGTTATACATTTTGCTAGTATAAAGGAGTGTATGTGTGTGTTTTTATTATTTCCATTATTAAGTCACACTAGATCCCTTGAGCAATCACCTTAAGAAGTACCTCTTCCCCTTGCCGGTGATCTGCCCAGAAAAAAAATGGGCTGCCTCTTGTCCTCTTTTGCCCCCTGCTTGTTGTTGAACCATGCGTAGTTGTTGTACCGTGAGATATTGGCTGCGTTCAGACAACACAATAGACAATGATGGGTTAATAGTCCAATCCACGGTTGATTATCGAGGGGTACTCCCCACACGACATGATTATAATCAACCATGATGTGGATTAAGGCGGTGTTGAATTGATGGCTGCCCTCTCTCTCTCCCTTCAGTCCTCCAACTGGTATTCCATCATCCATTGCGAGTTCTGCTGGCTGGATTTGGTCACTTTTGCCAGGGGACTCTGTAGTCACTGAAAATAACTGTGACAAAATAGTCAACGGTGCTCGACACCCAACACGATAACCAACAGTTGTTCAAATAATCAACTCTGCACAGCATTGGTTATTTGCGTTGGTTATTTCGGCTGAATAACCAACCATGGTGTGAAAAAGACCCCAGAGACAACAAAATAACCAGCGTTGACTATTTAACCCACCATTGGTTATCGTGACCTCCAAACCCAGTCATTGTGGTGTCTGAATGCAGTGCATTTTCCTCAGGGAAGCTTGTTAACCGCATTATAAACCACCTTGAGAACCCAGGAGGATTAAGGGGGTTAACAAGCGACATGGTATGGTTAATAAGTCATCCTGCGGGAAATGACGTCAAAATTCTGTTTACCATTTAAAATCTAACAGGTTCTCATATAATTTAATCTACATAATGTTAATGTCAGTTGAAACACCCTGGAGTATTTTAATATTTCTATTTCTAGAAAGAATCATATAAATTATGCTTTAGTTAATATCATTTTCTTAATACTCCTTTGAGACCTCCTGGGTGAACAATAACTGAGAAATCCCTTTCTCCTCCCCCAGACAATAATTATGCCTTTAACCTGACAAATTCATTTTTCCCCCCTAGAGGGATTTGTAATTGCTAATGACGTTGACAACAAGCGCTGCTATTTGCTAGTACATCAGGCAAAGAGGTTGAACAGCCCTTGCATCATGGTTGTAAACCACGATGCCTCCAGCATTCCTAATTTACAGATCACCAGAAATGGAAAGAAGGACATCCTTTTCTATGACAGGATATTGTGTGATGTTCCTTGCAGGTACGTTATATTAATTTTACATATCAAAAGCATTCTGCTGCCTTTAGCATAAGTTTTTAATGCTAGTAGACATTTGCATCATGTCAAGGGAACCAGTGTTTGATGCATTGTATAGGGAGCTGGGATTTGTATCTGTGAGGCCTGAGTTCAAATCTCCTCCCCATTATGAGGCTCTAGGGCAGCCTTCCTCAACCTGGGGCACTCCAGATGTGTTGGACTACAACTCCCAGAATGCCCCAGCCAGCTGGCTGGGGGATTCTGGGAGATGCAGTCCAACACATCTGGAGCGCCCCAGGTTGAGGAAGGCTGCTCTAGGGGGAACCTTGAGTCAGTTACTATATCCCATCCTAATCTACCTCACAGTATTATTACTAAACGGGATGGCAAAAACGCTCCTGTATACCACTCTAAGCTCTTTGGAGGAAGGGTTCATAGATTTTTAAAACTAAATTTAATTTCCCCCCTCAACCTTAATTCTTTGCAGTACTTGTTTAGAACAACTTTTATCAGTGGCTTGTTCATCTTTTGTATCCTGTTAAGGATGCTCTTGTGTACTCTTCACATATAGGGTGTCCCTGATGTATTGGTTTTTGAAATAGCAAAGATTTTTGTTTTATTTTCAGCAAGATTTTAGTTATGGTAAAAAGAACAGGAAAAGTGCTCACTTATAAATCTTTATTGGATAAAGAGAAAAGTTTGTAAAATCTCTACCCCAGATTTCTCCCTCTATGCTGTTTTGTTAAGGGACTTTTCACACAAAGAATAGACTTCAAAAATGTTTGAGCGACTTGTTGCAAAATTGGTCAGTTGAGAATCATAGACTTGGTGGTGTTGATCGGACCCAGTCAATAACTGCTTGCAACTCGTGTGGCAGGAGGAAAAAAGCACATGAAGTTTGAGCCTGCTTGTGTTAAAATGCAACCTATAATTGTCTCAGAATGTAACTTTTAGTTTTCATTGGAATTAATGCACAACTTTCTATTTCAGTGGAGACGGGACCATGAGGAAAAACATTGATGTATGGAAAAAGTGGAGTACACAAAATAGTTTGCATCTACATGGGTAAAAAGCATTTTACATCTTCTTTGAAATTAAGAGAGGGATAAAATAGTGTGTGGTGGGGGAAGGCACTTAGGCCAGTGGCTTGCCCCTGCATGCTGTTGTTGATTGAACCTTGCAGAGCAAAGAAAGCCACATAGTGATAGTAAAACATCTTATTTTTTTTCCCCAAGGGGGGGCAGTTACAACAAATTTAAAACGAGGAAAAAGATCAAATACCAAAAAACACTTAATACATACATATTAATAGGAACCTTTTAAGTACACCAACATTTATTATTATTATTATTATTATTATTATTATTATTATCATTATTATTATTATTTATTACATTTATATACCGCCCCATAGCCAAAGCTCTCTGAGCGGTTTACAGAGATTAAAACATGGAACATTTAAAAACAAATATCCAAAATTTAAAACCATAAAAGCATAAAAACAGATTACACGCAATATCCGTCTATTCTGGGTCAGTTAAAAACTCAACATATGCTGTTAAATTCACAATTATATTATGGTAATTCATAATTATATTATGTAATTAACTGCCTTAAACACTGTGAGATAGAACAAGGGTCCCAACTTTTTGGCACTGATGTACACTCTTGACTAATAGAGAGAGACAGGATATCAATCTACAAATGAATGTTCTGTTGTGTAGAACGTGATCATGTGATTATACTGGAGAGAGAAAACAGCAGAGAGCAATAAATGCTAGATAACAATTTCAAAATGCAGTGACGTGGAGAGAATCGATGTGAACCATCTGTGTGGACAGTGGTTCAATAACAAATGAAGACTTAACTGAATAATCAGCATTGGGGCTTTGCATTTTATTTTGGTAATGTGTAAGCCTTTAACTTTGGCTCAAGAGCATATGCTGGTGATAAAGTAATCATACCTCATTGCTCTAAGAGCTCAGAGTGATTTATATATGGTTCCCAGACTGCTTGGTCTCTAATGGGAGATCAATAGAGAATTGCTGTTCACATAGGTGTCTTCACAGTCGCTCGTGAAGAAGAGCTTTTATCCAAATTGCATTCGGCTCTGACATTTTTCTTGGATAAATTGTTTCTTAATGTTGCCTGGACCCGAAGCATTTCAACCATAGTAGTTCACGAAGAACAGATATGTCCAGACAATGTTCCACAAATAAACACAGTTTGGGGTGCGTGCTGGGAGTTGTAGGACTTTTCTGTCTCAGCATGCACAGGATTGTGCCCTACGTTATCGAACTCTTGTGCCTTATGCAGAATTGAGTAGCGTGTCAAGGTAAGCTGGTTCTCTACCCTGAGTACCACAGGCGTAATGCATGCAAACCCTTGGTGAGTGTCCTTATTCTTTATTAATGCTAATGACTGCTGATTACAATGCTGTGGTTGATGCTTTCTGGTACACTGCTTTAACTCTCCAGGGCTCTGATTGGCTAGTTCAGATGTTTGTGTGCAGAAGGATCTGGGGTTAGTAAAGTATTAGTATATATCCAGAATCCTCACACCTCGATGCAAAATGATGGTAAGCCATTCTTGGTGAACACTGCAATACAAGAATATCAAACACATGTTGAGTCATTTGGCCAGATGATTCAGCATTTATTTATTTATTTATTACATTTTTATACCGCCCAATAGCCGAAACTCTCTGGGCGGTTCAGCATGTGTTTGCTACCCTCGTTTTGCAGTGTTCCTCAGTCCTCTCTGAGCAATAGGGGTATAATTAGAGACAAGGTGCTAGGAGATGCCTCACATGACAGTGAGGCTGAGCTCCTCGGGAACAATGCTTCTATATCCCCCCATCTGTGCTCTCTCAATTGCTAACCCAACAGATCTCTAAAAACAAGATGGGTTTAGCCAACCGTGCCTCATGTCTTACAGGGGTGGCTATAGATTTATTTATTACGTACATAGAAATTAATATACCACCTTTCTGGTGCTTGGAAGGAAAGGAACCTCTCGTGCAAGCATGGAGTCATTACTGACTCTTGGAGGGACGCCAGCTTTCGTTGACGTTTTCTTGGCAGGCCTTATAGCGGGGTGGTTTGCCATTGCCATCCCGTAGTGCTTATGGTGGTATTAATATACCACCTTTCTGGTGCTTACCTTTTGTAAACCGCAGAGAGAGCTTCGGCTATGTGGCGGTATATAAATGTAACAAATAAATAAATATGGACTACTTGGTGGATAACAATAATTAAAAACAATCATAAAATGCAGTTAGATACAATACATGTTGGAATATATCGCATTGTTTGCAGTTTGCAGTTTGAAGAGCAGCTGCTATTAAGCTCAGCAGAGAAGCTGTTGAGCAACATTGATTGGTCTGTTTGAATTTCAGCATCTGCTCCGCCTCTTTTAGGTTTTTCAGCCTCCAGTTTGCAGTTTGAAGAACAGCTGCTATTAAGCTCAGCAGAGAAGCTGTTGAGCAACATTGATTGGTCTGTTTGAATTTCAGCATCTGCTCCGCCTCTTTTAGGTTTTTCAGCCTCCAGTTTGCAGTTTGCGGTTTGAAGAGCAGCTGCTATTAAGCTCAGCTGAGAAGCTGTTGAGCAACATTGATTGGTCTGTTTGAATTTCAGCATCTGCTCCGTCTCTTTTAGGTTTTTCTCGCGTCTTTATTAATCTTATCCCTGCTATCCTCCCTTCCTTGCTTCATATTATTAATTTTTCTCTGTCCTCTGGTTCATTTCCTTCTACTTTTAAACACGCTACAGTCTCTCCTATTCTCAAGAAACCTACTCTTGATAGGCTATCTCTGTCTAACTACCGACCTGTCTCTTTGTTGCCGTTTGTTTCAAAGATCCTGGAGCGTGTGGTCTACTCTCGTTGTCTTGATTTTCTTTCTAGTAACTCTGCTCTGGATCCTTTTCAATCTGGATTCCATCCTTTGCATTCCATTGAAACAGCCCTTACTAAGATTACCAATGATCTTCTTACTGCCAAGTCTAAAGGCCATTATTCCGTTCTTATTCTCCTTGATCTAACTGCAGCCTTTGACACGGTTGATCATGATCTTCTTTTAGATTCCCTTCATGACCTTGGATTTTGTGGCTCTGTCTATAACTGGTTTGCCTCCTATCTAGCGGGTCGCTCTTTCAGCGTGTTGGCTAATGGCAGCTCGTCTTCTTCTTTTCCCCTTTCAGTAGGGGTTCCACAAGGCTCGGTGCTTGGTCCGCTGTTGTTTTCTTTATACATGTTGCCCTTGGGTACTCTTATTCAATCTCATGGCCTCCAATATCATCTGTATGCCGATGATACACAATTATATCTTTCATCTCCGGATCTTTCTCCTGATGTTTACGATCGTATCTCGGCATGTCTTTCAGATATCTCAGCTTGGTTGCTTCATCGTCGTTTGAAACTTAATATGGCAAAGACTGAATTGCTTGTTTTTCCTCCTAAACCTTCTCCTCATCTCTCATTCTCTCTTACTGTCAATGATGTTACACTTACTCCAGTCAAGGAAGCTCGTAGTCTTGGCTTTATATTTGATTTCTCGCTCTCCTTTATTCCTCATATTGAGACAGTAGCTAAATCCTGTCGTTTTTTCCTGTATAATATTGTCAAGATTCGATCATTTTTGTCTGTCTCTTCTGCCAAGACTCTTGTTCATGCATTGGTTATTTCTCGGTTGGACTACTGCAGCCTTCTTCTCACTGGCCTTCCTTCTTCTCACATCAGTCCGTTGGTTTCTGTTCACCACTCTGCTGCTAAGATCATCTTCTTGGCTCGCCGCTCTGACCATGTAACTCCACTTCTGAAATCTCTTCATTGGCTTCCAATTCACTTCAGAATCCAATATAAACTTCTCCTGTTGACCTACAAAGCTTTTCACTGTCTAGCTCCTTCCTATCTCTCCTCTCTCATCTCACACTATTGTCCCGCTCGTGCTCTTCGCTCCTCTGATGCCATGTTTCTCGCCTGCCCAAGGGTCTCTACTTCCCTTGCTCGGCTTCGTCCATTTTCTTCTGCTGCCCCTTATGCCTGGAATGCTCTTCCAGAACATTTGAGAACTACAAGTTCAAAGACAGCTTTTAAAGCTCAGCTAAAACCTTTTCTTTTTCCTAAAGCTTTTAAAACTTGATTTTGTTCTGACTTTATACTGTTAGTTTTACCCTACCCAGTGCCTGCTTACCCTACCCTGTGCCTGTTTGCATTCTCTTCCCCTCCTTATTGTTTTATTATGATTTTATTAGAATGTAAGCCTATGTGGCAAGGTCTTGCTATTTACTGTTTTACTCTGTACAGCACCATGTACATTGATGGTGCTATATAAATAAATAAATAAATAATAATAATAATGACTTGTATGTCATTTATGCCAGTTATGGCTGGGACGTTGTACAGAGGGAAAGTATAGCAATTTGCTTCTTTGTTATTTATCTAGGTTCAGTACGTATTATCTTTTATATGCCGTGTTTCAGATAAAGGTTCTGTCAACTGTTCTGACATTTCCATTTCCAATAAAGTCTAGTGAGGGTAGGGATGGCACGCTAGTCAGTTGATGAACTGTATATTACAAGAATGCCACAGTATAAATAACCTCTTCTATTTCGTTAGGGTAAGGACAAGAATGACGGCAGCCTGCCCCCGTCTTAGAGCCAACCTAGCATCATAGCCAAATCTCCCAGTGGCTACTTGCTATAACGTCAGGCATCTCCAAACAGGAATATAAGTAGTCATCACTGCAAAGGCCACTCTTTTTGTAAGCCACGTAGGGAATATAATCGAAGTGTGCCGTGTGTATAGTAGGACCCGAGAGACATCAGTTCAAATCCTTACTCAGCTGTGACAGTCGTTAGGTGATGGGCCAGTCACACAGTCTCAGCACAGTCTACCTTACAGGGTTTATTTATTTATTATTTATTTATTTATTACATTTCTATACCGCCCAATAGCCGGAGCTCTCTGGGCGGTTCACAAAAATTAAAACCATTCAAAGTATAAAACAACAGTATAAAACCATAATATAAAATACAATATAGAAGCTCAACCAGATAATAAAATCTGGGTTGTTGTGATTATAAAATGGTGAGGGGATGGGAATATGTATGGTGCCTTGAATCACTTGCAGGGAGGGCAGAATTGATTTGAAATGTTATGGCAACCTGTCTTGTGCAAGGGATATGAGCTGATAATCAGTTTATGAAAATACTTCCTGTGCAGATTGCAATTAAGGATTGCAACCCGTGGAGTTGAGCAGTTGGCAGAAGGAGGTAGGATGGTGTACTCTACCTGCTCATTGAATCCTGTTGAAAATGAAGCTGTCATTGCCTCACTGCTGGAAAAAAGTGAAGGTGCGTGCAATTCTTTTTTATTGTATAGTAAGAACAGAAAGTATCAGTGAACTCTTAGTCAGACTAATGGGGAAAGAAAGTTTATGCTTTTGTTAGAATCCACAGAATATTTATTTATTTATTATTTAGAATATTTATATACTGTTCCCCATTGAAAAGTTTCGGCGCAGTGTACAAGATAAAATGAAAATAAAAACAGAATAAAACAGTTAAAACAAAATTTAAAGAAGCAAGGCTGCATATAGAATAGTACATTCTTGACTGAAAATCCTGACTTCTGCAATACATTTTGACCAGAATCCCAGTTTTAAGGTGTGTGCTACTATTTCAGTCTACTTTGTAGGGATTGCATCTGAATAAATGCAAGCAACTTAAAAAAAAAAGTGTTTACTAACGTATATAAAAAAAGATCATATATAAAGAAAAGCGAGCCAAGAATAAAAATGCAATATCAAGTCTCCATCAGATGAAAGTCCATAATTCATGTCAAACATTCTCAAGAGGAATTGTCATATTCCACTATATCCAGTAAATGGACACCATTACCTCTGCAGGAGCTCACTTAAAGTAATCTTCCCATTCCGGAGATGTTTAAAAATGTCAGCATATACATTTATATAATATTCTATTTGGGAGGTGGTCATGTTTTCAATATTTAAGCATTGGCATTGCACTTGTAGTTAACAAATTTGCTATTAAATGTCTGTGTTCAAACTGAACAAAATCAAGGGTTTCAAATACACTAATAAAGTAATCACTGGCATAACTGAATATTTCCAATTATTATGTATTATCCTTAATAAAGTACAAAATAAATTTGTGTAATTTGATAGTCTCACCAAATGTGCAAAATACCTGCCTGCATCCTCAGTGCAAACTATTAACTTATTCACATATTGTTTGAAATCTTGCAAGGGTATAATACCATCTCTATAAAATTGAATATCAGTTTTTCCTAGAACCAGTATCAAGTGCATTTTTAAATATATAATTCCATTGTAAATCAGAAACCTGCATGCAATCCATATTCCTTTTTATTTTAAACTAGCTGTACCCTGCCACGCGTTGCTGTGGCTCAGTCTGGTTAAATTGAAAAGAAAGAAAAGACAAAGCGGATGTTTCTAATATGTTTAATTTCACAATGCTTGTGGATATACAATATTTTTAGTTGTTCCATTGTCTGTGTAGATATAGAGATTGTCTGGTTTGCCGACTCTAGAACACGCAACATATAATTGTCCATGTGAGAAGCAATCTGTGTCTAGATCTAAACCGCACAATTCTAAAGATTGGCCCTGAGCTTTGTTGATGGTGATTGCAAACGCCAATCGAATTGGGAATTGCAATCTCTTAAATTGAAATGGCATATCTGTTGGAATCATAGGAATGCGAGGAATGAGGACATCTTCACCTTTGAAAGGTCCTGTCAAGATTGATCTCCGACTATAACAATTGCCACTTCGTCTATAGTTGGAGCATTGAATCTTCGCACATGTTCTCCAGCAGGCGTTTTGTCAGCATGAATAACAATCTTGTGTGTATCAGATGGCATCATGTCAATTGCTGTTTTGAACAAATGTACTAAATTGTTTTTTTTCGTGAAGTAGCTGTTGCAGTTTTGAAACGATGGACCTTTTTATGCCGGTATAAATTCCGCAGCGTGCATTCAATTCATCATTGCCATCACCAATGAAATACATTTGTAGGAATTTATGTTGACTATCTTGAAACGGAAGGAAGGAGCCGGCTTTATGATAAATTTGTCCTTTGACTTTGAAAGTTGGCATAAATGGAGCTGTGATGATTTCTGCGCTGAACGACGTCATTTGGAAGCATGAGTTGTATTTCCTGATATTAGATAGGGAATGCTTTGATTCTGCGGTATATCCGGCAAGCAAAGTTTGTAATGGCTCTGGTGGTTCTCCAAGTTGAGGCAGTTTAATTTTTCCATCAGCGCAACACATTCCTTTTGTTTCTCCATTAAATTTAAGAGCCCTGCAATAAGGACACACTTCAGTCATAGTGCCGATGAGAACATGCCGCCTCAAACTATAATCATCAGCTGGGTTGTACCGGAATGCAAGGCGATTGTAATCGTGTGATTGTTTACCACGGAGTCGTGTTTGATGCTGATGTGCTGTTTCTCGTTGACGTCTTTCAGCCACTCTCAGCCTGTCGCGTTCATTCTGTTGAGAACAAAGCAGATCTGAAGCTGTAGAACGCGATTGCCGTGCTCGCAATCGTGCATCCTCAAGTCTGGCTGAACGTTGCTTGGCTGGTTCCTTGGCACGTATTTGAGGCATTCTTTTTCTTTTTTTCTCGTTTGCTGATGCCCGTTCTTCCTCAGTCTGATTTGCAATTTCTCGTCGCAGTGCTTCCGCTCCGCGAGTACGTCGACCTAAGTGTGATCTTCTGTGAGGCATTATTTGGATGAAGTAAAGCAAATTGTTTGGTTTTTAAAAAAGGATGTTTTTACGGTGAGGAGGTTAGCGGAAACTCCTGGCAGTTACCTTTCTTCAGAACGTGTAACTGTCACAGGTGTGACATCTATATTCACTCAGCCAATTGTGAGAGAACATGCAAATAAGAGAGGAGGCAGAGGCAGCGGATTGGCCTACTGGTTGACGATGTCACAATGATCAGCAGGACTGGTTTTGAGGAGGCCTATTTCTTCGATTTTAAGACAAACCTTTGACCCCATATAGAACATAGTTACATAACAACGCTCGCGTATTCGAATGCAACGTTGTGTCAAAATTTCAAAGCAATCGGTGAAGAACTTTCGGAGATATAACGTCTGTTTCGAACGAACATTTACATTTTTATTTATATAGATTCTATATGTTCAATTCCTATCAAATATTTATTATCTTGAATTACATACCTAATATTTATTTATTTAAAATTGTTTTAAACAACCCTTCAGTAAAACTATCTGAACAACCAAATAGTAAGAACATTAACAATCTTCATTACTGTGCGTGGTTGTATGGGTGCAGCAGGGATCAAGTAGTGCCTTACCATTATAAATCTTAAACATAATAATTATAAAATCAAGACAATTTGTCCAATTCTAGGAAATTTAACACAGAAAATCATACTGTTAAGTGCTATAAGCTGCACATTTTCAGAAGACCCTGATAACAAATGGCCATGATAGCGCAATTTAAAAAAGAAGTTTTAAGTTTAGTCATTGTCTTTGCACACCCATCAGTTTTCCTTAGTCTATTAGAAATATATTGCCAAACTATTGCCCATCATAACTTGCTGCTGCATCTTCCTAAAGTTGTAAAGATTTAATTCATTGTGTGTTAAATATTATTATTTATTTACTATTTTCTTTATTACATTTCTATATTGCCAAATAGCTGAAGCTCTGAGTGGTGCACAACAATTAAAACCACAAAATACATCATAATTTTTTTTGTGAACCGCCCAGAGAGCTTCGGCTATTGGGCGGTATAGAAACGTAATAAATAAATAAATAAAATGCAATACAGACACACACACACACGCACGCACGCACGCACGCACACACACACATATACATCTGAAAAACAGAGCTAAAAGACTAAAATATGAATAAATGAATGCAATACATGTCAAATGGTATCATGGAAGTTGTTATGGATGAAGCCCTTTGGGAGTTTCCCAAGTTCTCTCAAGTCATCCCCAGAAAAATCCATGTGAGGAGTGACAGATCTCGTTTTATTTAATCCCGTTTATGTAAATGTGCAGGTGAAAACAGTGGCTATATAAGAAGATGGTGCTGTGACAGTGTCAGCAATAGCAGCAGCAGAGGAAAAGAATAGTCTTGGGGCGCTTGCATTTTATGATGTATTTTGTGGTTTAATTGTTGTGAACCACTCAGCGCTTCAGCTGTTTGGCAGTATAGAATGTTTTTAAGGTTTGCCTTCCATTTCCTCTGTGTGCCCCATCACTGCAAATCAGCTCCTTAACACACCAGATGCCATCTGAATGTTAACATTGCTATTAAAGTAAATTAAATGAAAAAGAATTGCCCTGCTAAACTAGACCAATGTCCATCTAGTCTAGCATTCTGTATCCAGCAGTGGGAATTCAGATGCTACTGGTCTTCTGCAGAGCACAGAGTCTTTGAGGAGTGTGTGTGTGTGTGTGTGAGTATGAAAGCGAGAGAGAGATCTGCTTTATGTATGTAAGTTTTGCTTGCCTTCATAAGAACATAAGAAGTGTCATGCTGGATCAGACCAAGGGTCCATCTAGTCCAGCACTCTGTTCACACAGTGGCCAACCTGCCATCAGCCAGGGAGGAACAAGCACGACGTGGTGCAACAGCACCCTCCCACCCATGTTCCCCAGCAAGACCCCTCCCCAGCATGAAGGGCTTTATATAACTAAATGAATTCCCTTTTCAAAAAACAAGTACATTTTAGGATGAAAAGCTCTTGATTTTTTAAAAAAATACAATTTCCTTGCTTTTAGTGTTGCATGTATTAATCTATAAGTTAAGGAAAGCCATTTATTCAGTAAACACGTTTCACAATTTAGCATAATGGTGGTGCGTACAGGCGTAGCCTCCATGTACCCACACACTTGTGGCCTCTGCCTCATATCTGTAATATATCGATGCTTATGCTTCTTACATCAACCCTGTAAATAGTGATTACAGCAAGATAATGTATGTGAAGCGCTTTGGAGTATTTGAAGTGTTTATATCGGCAGAAGAAAACCTCGAGCACACCAGGCCTCTGTCTTGCTTGCCAAGGTTTTTCACCAAGCAGTGCCCCTCGCTAATGGTCTCACTCTCGGCCTTGCGTTGGTACTTGGCATGCAGGCATAACACGATGCCAGTTAAAGTTAAGCAAATGATCTGTACCCCAAGTAAATGTTCTAGCGTGTTCCTCTCTGCTTTCTGGAGCCGCTCATTCTTTGGAGATCTTCACAATTGTTTGATCCTCCTCCAGAGCATTCATTCTTCTTTGGAAGTGCACATGCTTTGTCAGAATCACTTGTGAATTTCCGGAACTCTCCTGGGAGTATTTCTCCTGCCTCCCCTTTTAATTTCTGGGAGCCTATGGTGTTACACCCCACAAGTCAGTTCCCTAATGCATGTCTGAAATCGAAAGTCTGTGGTGCTTAGAATGTTGACCTGAGTGGGTGGAGTTAGAATGTCTTAAGAGGTGGGAAGGGTGATATATAAGGGAATGACTGAGGGGATTGAGAGGAACTTTTAGGTACTCTTAGGCCACAGCTAGACCTAAGGTTTCTCCTGGGATCATCCAGGGTTCGCCCCTGCCTGAGCACTGCATCCCCTGTGTGTCACCTAGATGAACAGGTTCGACCCCTGGACGATCCAGGGATAAAACTTAGGTCTAGCTATGGCTTTAGAGTCTTTAGCCTTTAGTGCTTTAGCTCTCTCTGTGTTAGCTCTGTATGTTAGCTCTTGATGTGTACAGTACTTGGGTTCTGGAGAATTTGAGGTTCAGTGTAGAGAGTGGTGTCTTTTGAGGGTGGGGTGCTGATAGTCAGTTGATGTATATTAATCAATACTGATAAATGAAGTTCAAGAGTGAATGTGTGAGAGAAAGGAAAGCATGTATGAGAAGAGTGAAAGGATTGGATGAGAGGTTTTAAAAAGTTTTTTTTAAAAAAATGTTTTATTATGAAACAAAGCTTGTGAACTTTTAAAATAAAATTTTAGTTTGTTTTAACTACCACAAAAATCCCACGTGTCTGTTTGGCGTTTATCATCTGCAGTTATTTACATTTAACACCCACTCTGACAATAATTCACCTCAGTACATATAATTCACAGCGCTTTAATTTATTCCTGAAATCCTTCCCATTTAACCCCTTTCTCCACATAGTTTGGAGAAAGGCGGTGGTTGTCCCTCGCCTCAGGCTCCTCAAGTGGTGGGGCTTAGCTTGAGCAGGGAGTGTCCGCGGCCAGGCCTGTTGTTCAGAGCCTGTGTCCTGGTAGAGCCCACTTGGTCATTGTCCCCCCCCCCCCCTTTTAGTTCTCACTTGGCTTGTGATGCATTTTATGTGCAGGGGTTGGGCAGAATAAAGGAGGAAATAGACTTTAGCTGGCTCAAATGGAAGAGAAGTTACAGTTGGAGGATGTTGTTTTCCGTTGCAATTTGACAACAGAAATGACAAGCGCAGTTTGATGCTGTGTCTGAGAGAGAGTATAGAAGTTCAGTTTAAAAAATCCTTTTAAATATGTGAATGTTTAAAGAATGCTATACGTTCAAAACATGTAATGCATCTTTGCTCTAGCTATTTCCTCAGAGTGTTTCAATGTTAGAATTTCCAGATGGCTTAGAACTGTATAACCTTCCCAGGCATTTTTCCTCACCGTTGTCTTTCCCTCCCCTCACCCCACAAAGGTGCATTAGAACTTGCTGATGTCTCTTCTGAGTTGCCAGGTCTGAAGAGGATGCCTGGAGTTATGCAGTGGAAGGTAATTTTCTAAAAAATACTAGTTCTAAAATCCAAGATGGTTCACATGATATGTGAAGCTACTTTATACCAGATCAGACCATTTAGTCCCTCTAACCCAAACTATTGTGTACTCTGATTAGCAGCTCTACAAGATGTCAAATAAAGGTCTTTCCCAGCCATGCTGTCGGAGATCTTATTTAACTAGAGATGCCAGGGATTGACTCTACTACCTTGTGTATGCAAACCATGTACTCCCTCACTGAACTATGGGTCCTCTCCCAGAGTCAGGCTTGCACAGCTTGTGACAGTCTGACTGCAGCCTATTAGCCACATAGGGTGGCCCACCAAAGTTTCAAGAAGCATCTTGTTTTTGCTTCCTGTTTGGGACTGCAATCAGGAGAGGAGCATGAAGTACATAGCAAGCCATAACAGTGGGCTACGTGCGATTTGATGAGTCACAAGTTGTGTTGGCCAGTCCAAAGTGTCGTCTCCCACAGTGAGACAGCACTGTGAACTCATGATTTCAGAGCTTGGAGCAGGACCCATGCATATGAAGTGAGTAGTGTTAACTCTTCCCTTGCCCTTCTCTTTGGATTTGGAATGGGGGTTCTTGGCAGGCACATCCATTCTTCAGTGATTCTAGGGTGGAGCCGTCTTTATATTTATTATTATTATTATTATTATTATTATTATTATTATTATTATTATTAATTTATTTATATAGCACCATCAATGTACATGGTGCTGTACAGAGTAGAACAGTAAATAGCAAGACCCTGCCGCATAGGCTTACATTCTAATAAAATCATAATGAAACAATAAGGAGGGGAAGAGAATTACTTCCAGCATTATTATTGTTATTAATAATGTTATTACTTCCAGCAATAACACCAAGGCGAGAGGCTTCCTTTCAGCTCACAGACCTGTCCTCTCTCTGTGGCTAGCAGGCAGCAGGTTTCTAGCATCTCTTGTATCCATAGAATCATAGAATAGCAGAGTTAGAAGGGGCCTACAAGGCCATCGAGTCCAACCCCCAAGCTGTTTCAACATATTCAGAACTGCTGGGCTTCAGTATGGTTATTTGCCTTTCACAACACTGCAGCCCCATTCACATGTAATGTCCTGCAACCATTTTTAATCAATCTCCAATTGGTGGTTATTCCATTACTTGAGAATCCGGACTCTATGAGTTAATTGTGGGTTAAACAACCCATAGTTAACCTATGATTAGTTCTTCGATTAACTGGGTTGTTTAACCCACAATTGGTCCATTGTGTCCAGGTTCGCACATCATGGAATAACTTCTGTTCAGGCTGATTAGAGGTTGCATACTCAAAACGGCAGCAACATGCAACCCCAGGAATTAATTAATTAACCCACAATTTCCCACTATTACTTGTGAACCGGATCTGCATCTCATGAAGTGAAGGGAAGGGGTAGCTGCTTTGTTACATGAGTCAGCAGTGGCGGTTTGAAATGTATTTAAATTTTCCCACCTAGGTAATGACGAAAGATGGTCAATGGTTTGAAGACTGGAAAAATGTGCCTTCCAATAGACAAACTCAAATTCGGCCCACAATGTTCCCCCTAAAAGATGAAGAGAAACTTAAAGCATTACATTTGGAGCGCTGGTATGTATTGTTGCTACAGTTTAGGATTTCAGTGTTCAGCATACCTTGGTAGTATCTAGTTGGTGGAGTCAAGAGTTTTTCCTCTACCAGACCCTTTTGTTGGAGTTCTTTATCTGGTGGTCTTAGAACTGTCAGCTGTTCTTGAGTTTAGGTTTATCTAAACTTTCTTAAAGTATGTGCCCAAATTGCAGTAAGCATAGTTTCTAGTAGCCTGCAAAAATAGTTCAAAATGCAGCTTAAAAATAGGATTTGGAGACATACTTGTAATGATAGTTTGAAGTTCTGCGATGTCAGAAACTTCTCCCCCATCGCTGCCGAAAAAGAGGTGAGGGTGTGTGTATGTGCGTGCATGTGTGTCTCGAGATGTGTATTGGGGATGGCTGGTTAAATTAATGATGGTGGTGATGATGATGATGATGATGATGATTGCAACTCCATTTATTTACTACTACGTAGGTTTTTATTAAATTCTTTAAAAAAATACTTAACCCCCCAAATTCATGTTTTTAAAGTTTTTTGATCCATGTACATGAAGATCTGTCTGGGTGAACAGAATTAAGGCAGTACCATGTGTGGAAGTGGGTAAACATTTCAGGACATACGTGGCACACACTTACTTTTCTGCTTTATAAGTAGAGATCCCTTAATCTAAGGCAGTCAACTAACTACTATGAAATGTTTTCATAAATTCTCAGTTCTTTAATTCTGTGTTTGATAGTTCAGATACGTTCAGAATGGAAAACCGGACCATTAAGATTTTATTAGGATTGAGTAGTGCAGATTCCCCCCCCCCCCCGGTAATACCACAAAAATATACATATTGACACAAAATGTGTGTTATTCCTCTAGCCTGAGAATTTTGCCACATCATCAGAATACTGGAGGTTTCTTTGTAGCTGTATTAATTAAAAAATCTGCCATGCCATGGAATAAACGTCAACCCAAGGTAATGTTCGCTTTGTTTAAATATATTCTTGAAGACATTTCTCAATAAGTGATGATAGAGATGCCTACAACTAATTCTGCATGTCCAAGGGGGCTTTGAGCTTGTGTGTCTCAAACACCATCCCTTGCTCAGGCCACAGTGGTAGACTGCTTTTCAAACTCGTTGGCAGGGGGAATTTGCAAGTGCAATTTATGGAAGGGCGGCCATATTTTGGAAACCAAAAAGGAGGACAATATGGCCGCCCTCAAGGAGGTGTGCCCAGCCCCCAAGCAGGTGTGGCCTTGGTCACATGTCTGATTCTACAGCTCACAATTCTGACAAACCTGTTCTACATAATATGTTAGTGTTAAAAACACTGAAATAAAGAACAAGTGAGCCATTCAATGTATCTGAAATTAACATGTATTTTTAGTTCCTGCACAAATTTCTTTGTGGTAGTCCTTTTTGCTGTCCTCATACAAGATCAATAGAAAAAAAAAAATCTATTATTTCCCATTTAAAAAAAAAACCAACAGGTCCTGGATTAGGAAAAAATATAGCTAAAGAACACTGTGGTTAGGGGGGTTACAACAGTGCTGGACTAAACAGAAAATGATAAATATGAGGTAAAGATAGGGTGACCATATTTGGGAAACCAAAAAAGAGGACACGTAGTGTGTGTGGGGGGAAGCAGCTTTCTGAGTCCTGCAGAAAGTACGTTATTCCCCCGCCACCTTAAAGAACCCGATTGGAGTGGAGGAGGGGAAAGGATTTCATTCTGCACCACCACCATCCACTCCAATTGGGGCCTTTTCTATAATTTCCACTAATGACCCACTTTCCCCTTTAAGACCTCAATTGGAGCTCGGGGTGGGGGAATGATGTGCCTCAAGAAAGCATGTCATTCCCTCCTGCCATGCTAATGGGAGCCTTAAAGGGGAAGATGTGTCATTCCAGGACATTATTGAAAATTATAGAAAATCCCCCCTGACACCATGGAAAGAACAAAAACCAGGACAAATCCGGGGAAATCCTGACAGCTGGTCACCCTAATTTATGGGATGTGGGCAGCTACTGGGGAAAAAAATCCCATTGGACACCCTGAGTCCATGACCCTCCTTAAAATAACTCTTTGGAATCTGGCCATTATATTATTATGAAATAGTTTATTATCTTTGGTTGTGTAACAGACTACTTATATCTTTGATTACGTAACATATCAATTCAGCCGCAGAAATGTACTTTTTAAAAAAGTCATATGTATGCATGCTTGATGTGGTTAGTGAAAGTAAGGAATGCAATGTATGTAATAACTGGAAGGTAAAGTGATGCAAAATGTCACCTGATTTTCTTATGTGTGGCTGGTTCTGTTCTCTGGAATTTCTGCCCCTTCGTTCACTCATTTATTATGAAGAATCCGGGCAGTGTTGCTGCCAGACATTGCGTTTCATTGGAGCAAAAACAGCAGCGTCTTGTGTCACCATAAATAATTTAGTATGGCATACGCTTTTGTGGACTAGAGTCCATTTCATCAGATGCATGAAGTGTTAGTCTCTGTTGAAGGTGTAAATGTGAGATCTGAGGGAAATGTAATATAAACAGTTATCCAATTACAGCTTGAATGTGTGCAAAAATAAGCACAGTGGGCCTTCACAACAGCAATAATAGGTGACAATACCATCAGCTGTCACTGCTGTTATGAAAGTTCACTGTACTTATTTCTGCATATTTTCAAGTTTGAATTGCATTGCATTTCCCTCTGACCTCACTGTTTACAATCTCTCCCTTCCCCTAGCAGCCATGAGTGTGTATGTATACCTGCAACTGAGAATAGCTCTTCATGCATTTGATGAAGTAGACTCTAGTCCATTAAAACTTAAGCCATAATAAATTCCTTCGGGTATCATAAGTCTATTTTCATTGCATTCCATTATGTTCTGAGTGGCCGTCTCATTTTATTTTAAGACCTGGTTTGCATTGATTATTTTTAGCTTCATTTCAGTGCCAGCCTGTCCAGTGTAGACAGGCAAAGCACTACAGAGTAACTTGATGGGAGGAATGAATGGTCTGTTGATGTGGTTTGTGATACCCACCATTTCCTGATTGCTGTTTCACAACGGTGAGGTGGTGGAGATGAAGAGATACGTATGAACTCCCTCACATGCTGAAAGCAGCAGCATTGTCTGGATTCTCCATAATAGATGAGTGAACAGAGTAGCAATTCTAGAGCAGAAAGCTAGCATGGAAGCCACCATACACAACAAAAGCAGGTCTTGTAAAGCGCTGTTTTTTAGGTGCTTTGGAGAAGAACGCCCAGAGATACAAAGCCTTCTTGGTTGAGCAGTTGCAGGAGAATGATCTCAAAATGGCAAAATGATTACAATTTTTGCTGGCTTCTGTTTCAAACTTTGGCCGTATAAAATTATGTACACTGACAGGTCTTTCTCATAATACAAACTCTTTCTGACAGATTTTACAAATAGTTCTAGAAATGTGTTCAGTTCAGAATATGCATAAGTATTCATTTTAGGTGAACTTTTTACTGGTGGTGCAATCCAGGCAAAGTTGAGCATTTTTAGACCCATTCAGTTAAGGAGGAGAGACACAATGATTTACTGTGGTTGGATCACATTCTAGGTGTTTAGACGTTAAGCTGAAAAATATTTTGAATACATTTTATATGTTCTGTACAATATATGTACAATACATTTTTCACCATTTTAGAAAATACATTCATGTGATGTTTGGGAGATTTTAAATGCACAGAAAACCACTGCTAGATAACTACAGTATATATGCAACTTTTTTAGACATCCATCTGAGAGCTTAAATCGCAGTAAAATACAGCATAAGTCCTACTTAAAGTAGACACATTGAAATGAATGGGACTTACACTAGTCATGATTAAGTTACATCCTGTTCATTTCATGGATCAACTCCAAATAAGACTTATGTTGGATTTTATACATGGGTAGTGTAGTGTAGAATCTAATAGTGTAGAATCTAATCTACTAGAGAGTGCTTCCTCTACTGATTTGGTCTTTGCTCAGTGTTATCAATTTATTGTTCCAGTATTTAGGAAGCCTTTGGCTGCCAATTAACTACTTGTAGTTGATTAATACACTTCAAACAAAGGGTACACTAAAAATTGTTTTGCGTGGGCTCAATTTTTGCTTTTGTACTAACAAGGAAAGTTAGTAAGGGAAACATCTTTAGATCAATTTTTCATTTTTATTAAAAAATCCTTAAGATCGCATTAAAATTGCATAAAATAAAATGAAAACATTTCTTGTTATAAAGGAAATACTATAGGAAATCTTGAAATTATGTTTTCTGTTCAGCTCTGAGTAGACTATTTAGCTGACAACTTCAGAGGCATAGTGAGATTCTAGTAAGAAGCTTACCTCATTCCAAAAACAGCACATACTTCTATCTTTTTATATAGGGATTACTTCTTAACCAATCACTAATGTCACATAAATTAGGAATCATAGTTTTAATTACTTCATTGTTACTAACATTCCTAAAAAATTAAATTTCTTCACAGAGTTTATAGTCCCAGTAAAACATTAGGCAAGAGTGATAATGGTTAAGAGGAAGTATCAAGGCAATTAGTCCTTCACAGAGTCAAAGACAGACTTCTACATCCAGCCATATATATCCCAAGTCAAAGGCACAGGATTTGAGGTAGACAGGAGTTCAGGGTTCAGGATCAGTCCAGGCAAGGAAGTTTTCTGAGTAATGAAGACGTTTTCAGCATATTAAAGATGACACTGGTTCTGAGGATGGTGCTGTTGATGAAGAAATGAGTTGTGTATGTGTTTTGATGTGTAGAACAAAAAACAGTTTATTCAGTGATCCACAAAGACCCTCAACAAGTTTTAAGTGGCTTGTGAAAAAAATGTTTGAGGACTGCCGCTGTATGTCATAACAATGTTTTTCATACATTGCAACTCGGTCCTTCTATTTTGGAATAGTTCCAGCACAAGCTGCCACAGAAGACGGAAGATGTATCGCCTGTGGCTGCAGAACAAGGTTCTTCAGAAACCGTTGAAGGCCTTGTGGCCTTAGAAGCAAAAGGTGGAGACCCCTTGGTAACAGAAAATGCTGAAAACAAGAAGGATGGAGTTTGTGGGTAAAAAATAAATAAAATGAAAATTAAGGCCACTGGTTTCAATGTTTGTATTGATCCTCCTAGCATGTACTCACAGTTGGAAAGCTGAGAGACTTAATATTGCCATTTCCCATCAGAGGTCTGAGATCATGCTGGACTTCATAGGTTGGAAGGAATTCTAAAACAAAGTAATTTCTTTCTCAATAAGAGCAAATTAATACATGCAGCAGGTCTGAGGTTTGACACTGAAATAGCAAACCTATACAAAGGAAACAAATTTATGCAATGGGAATAATTTAGGCAAACCAGACAATTGGTAAACTATTTGCTTGATTAATTTTGCTTGCAAATGCTGCACAAATTTGCTCTGACATTGTCTTAAAATGCTTGTATTAAAAAGAGAGTCAAAAAACATTTACTATAACCTCCTCCCCTAAATATTTTCCAAACAAATGAATGTTGCATCTCCTATCCTTCCTCAGATTTACATACATCATTTGTTTTATCTTTTGTATATTCCCAGGGGTGCTAGCACAGTTCAGAAACTTTAAAATTCTCCGGAGAAACTTCAAATCTGGTGATGTGTGTCTAGATCAGAGGTGTTGAACCTCTTTCAGCATGAAGGCTGAATATCACTTTGAAGAAGATCTCAGAGATCACATTCCACTGATGGGTGTGGCCAAAGACAAAATGAGTGTTGCCAAAATACAACTATATATTAGCTTAAAGCGCTTATTGCCAGTACCTAGGAGATTGCCAGTACTTACAACTATATATTAGCTTAAAATACAACTATATATTAGCTTAAAGCGCTTATTACCAGTACTTAGCATTTCAAGCTTTTAGAATGGGAAGCAAGCTGCAGAAAACCTGAGAAACTACCAAATGATTGATGGTGTGGGGAAAGGGGGTGGGCAGGGGACGGGAGGCTGGATTGGTTCAGTGGTTGGCATGCCTTGCTGCAGTGACTAATTGTTTCCTCTATAGGGAAGGCCTCAAGGTGTTCCATTGGTTGTTTTGGAGGGAGGTGCCCAGTGTGCCGCCTCCCGTCAGGGCCTGGCTTGGCTAGCAAGGCCAGCCCAAAATTGTAGAGCCTGGATATATTTGTTTTTCTTCTAGGCCTCCATCTAAAAAAATGAAGCTTTTTGGATTTAAGGAAGATCCATTTGTGTTCCTTACTGAAGAAGATCCTCTATTTCCACCTATTCAGTAAGATAATATATTACCTTATTTTTTCCATATAATGGGTTCCATGTTAAGTCCCAGTACTCCATGGGTGAATTGGGCTAAGTCATATTAGGATTAGCACCTTAAAGAAATGAAAGGAGAAGGACACATTGGGCCCATTTGCATGTAAAGGTGGCACGTCATCAATGAATTAACTTACAATTTGGGTTCAATTGCATGCCTGGCACGTGTTGCTGCCATTTTGCATAATCTACCTCCAATTGGCTCAGTCAGGCCGCAGCTAGACCTAAGGTTTATCCCAGGATTGTCCTGGGGTCAAACCTGTTCATCTAAGTGCCACACAGGGCATCCAGCGCTCAGGCAGGGATGAACCCGGGATGATCCTGGGATAAACCTTAGGTCTAGCTACGGCCTCAGAGGTGGTTTCATGATGTGCAAATCAGATATGATGGGTTTTTCGTGGGTTAAACAACCCACAACCTATGATTGGTTTGGGGTCATTAGAGACTTATTATGCAAAGTGGTAGTGGCACACAGTGGACATACAACCCAGCGAATCGGGGGTTAATTAACCCATTATTTGCTACAGTTAGGGTGCAAACAGGATCATTAAGTGCAATTACATATAATGCTCTAATTTTAGAGTGAAGTTTGAATGGAAGCCAACATTAAACTGAAGGCTTGCAATTTCGTTTAGATGACATATGATTAAGATTTCCTGAAGGAATTCTAATATCTCTTGATTTCTAGGTCTCCACAGTTAACATGAATCTTAATTTTTTGTATTCTGAATCTAACTCTCATTAGAAGAAACATATTTTTAATATATAGGCTTGCATTCAAAGGTGCCCTTCAGCTAGCAAAAAGCCACCTGTTCACAGAAGGACTATTAAGAGCACTAACTGAGGAAAGTGATCCCAAATCCAGAGACATTTTTCTGTTTGTTCAAGCTCTTAAGAGCTTTTTATAGCCCACTAGATTTTATCTGCCACAGCCTGCATTTTCCTTATTCATCACATTTTTTCTTATGGTTATGCCCCCCCCCAAAAAAAAATCTATTGTGCTATGCTACTAGCATATGTAGGACTTAATGGAGCAACGCTGTAACATTTTCTCTTACTCTTTTTGGATCCAGACCATGAAATCATGAGAAGGGGACTGACTGCCCAATAAGTTAAAATGCATGGTGGCTCCAGACTTAAATATTGAATCTTTACTTCTCTAATTAAAGGTTCACAAATGCCATTAAAATATTTTTCTCAGTTTGGTACGAGAAGGCTTCCAAGAATGGGTTAACTCCCTTTACCACCCAGGAAAGGCAGGGATCATGAGCTAGAAAAACTTTGCATTAGGCTGACTACCCTCTGGCTCCACCTCCAGTTCTTGCCCAGGGCAGAGTGCTCACTACTTTTGGGTCAATTTCATAATTTTACTCAATTCTAGAGCCTTTCCCCCTTCGTGTTTTTTCTTTCTCTTAACTCATGCCACAACAATAAGAAAAAACAATCATGAATCTTTTCTCTGACCTCTTCTCTTCCTCTGTCTCTGCTCTGCCATCGCCCTGACAGGAAGCAGTCTTCTAAGCCTGCCCAACAAGCAGCTTCCGTCAAACATGTTAGGGTCCTGAAGAATAAGCACTGAGATGATACACTGTAGTTAGTTTTTGTTCTTGTCACATTCCAGCTCGGGAGGCGGGGAAGGTCCACTTCCTTGCTTTCTTCCTGCAGTTTCCTTTATAACGTTATTGTAACATCATACTCAGTTTATCTGTCTTAAGCTTAGCCATGGGGTGGAACTGGGGTAGAGCCAGAGGGGAGTCAGTCTGATGCAAAGTTTTTTTCTAACATGGTGTTTTCTGCCTTTCCTGGTAACCTAGACTTGGATGCGTCTGTCACAGCAAACCAGAAGGAAACCCCATAATAGGTGAATCAACGTTCTGATACACTGCTTTTCTGAAAAAAAGATTCAGAGCTGTTTACAGAACTAATAGCTTAAGAAGTTTACAATATAATATCAGCAACAGAATAATCAAACCTTGAATACATGTAATTATTTTTAGGACTTTTTATGCATTGGATCCTTCATTCCCCAAGATGAATTTGTTAACCCGTACTCAGGAAGGAAAAAAGAGGCAGCTGTACATGGTTTCCAAGGAGATAAGGAATGTACTGCTGAACAACAGTGAAAAGCTGAAGGTTTGACTTCGTATTTCTCTAAGAGTCTAAATATATAACAGTACTAAGGTTGATGAGGAGTTGCTGCTCTGTCCATAGAAGCTGTCATCTGCCATGGCATTTCATTTGATCTAGATGGGACTTCTCTTTCCTTGTCAGTGTTAATACTAGTGAGTAACAGAAAACATAGCATTTTTCCAAACCTGGGCATACCACATTGACATAATAGGACAAAAGAGTGCTTTAAAAGTGGAAATCGTGCCTAAAATGTCTCAAGGATACCTGCTGCTGTCCCCTGTTGAGGACAATAGAGAGGGGCAGCAGATTCTTCTGCTCTTCAGCACTAGAAAGGGCTCTGTGAAGGAATAGAACTGTCATCCATTTTTGTTTTTAGTTTTAGGATATTATGGGGTTAAATCTTTGTGTGCATGTGTATTATGTATGCGCATATGTGTGGAAGCTATATATAGTTAATAGTTTAGAGGTTAAGGGTTTACTTGGAAAACAGTGGTCAGCTCATTGTGCCCAGAAGGCCAGGAGTTAATAAAATTCTAGGGGAGGGTGGATGATTATTTAAACTCAGGAAATAGAAACTTAGTTTGCAGAAATGGAAAAGAAGCTACCCTTTTTGTTGGATGGAGTTGAAGAGGAAAAATAATAATTTTAAGAGATAAAAGCCTAAGGCAGAAAGACAGGGAAGAGCAAGAGAGAGAATGAAGAAAAAGCCCAGAATCTTAGAGGAAAGAAAGATTCAAAGCTGCTGGAACCTGGAGAACTTACTGGGAGAGCCGGCCCAATGATAAGAAGATACAGGGACAGTCTAGTTAGGTCAGCCTGATACATTTATCCCTGGTTGTTTTATTTCCCTATTGTTCATATTTTTGTAGTGTGTGTGTGTCTCCATTCCGATTCTAAAAAAACAATCCTGGTGACATTTTTTAAAGTAAAATTTAAACACTGGTATTGTGGTATTCCAACACAATGTTTGAAACATTGTGGTCTCTTTTTTGGGGGTTAACTGTTCAGCAACCCTCTCTCTCCCTTCAGTTCTGGTAAGGCTTGTCAGTAGTGATCAGTTTGGATGTTTTCCCCTAGTCCTCGCCCCCCCCCCCCCCCAAGTGGCTCCATAAACCTTATTTGAGTTCCCAGGTCCATCCCCCTCATGAGAGTCTGAGGACACTTCTGCCCATCTGGGTCCCTCATAGGCAATCACGATCTTCTCAGTGTTCCTGAACATTTGTGAGGGGCAGATACTCAGAGTGGACTTTTTATTAAATGTATTAATAGAAAATTCTATATACACAGTCCATGGGTTCCCCCCCCCCCCGTTTTCATGATGTATTTTCTGTTTTGTTTGTTGATATTCACAATAAAATAAAAAAGTATTAATAGAAAATTCATTTAATAAAAATTCTACTCTTTTACTCTACCCTGTGCCTGTTTGGTGCATTCTCTTCCCCTTCTTATTGTTTTATTATGATTCTATTAGAATGTAAGCCTATGCGGCAGGGTTCTGCTGTTTTATTGTTTTACTCTGTACAGCACCATGTACACTGATGGTGCTATGTAAATAAATAATAATAAATGAGCCTCACAAATATTCAGAAACTCTTACTGAAGATCCATAGGCTGCACAAGTATAGATGCTAACACCTGCGAAGCTGCTTCAAATAATGACTCAGTGTTGGATTATGTAAATATGTTTACATGTTTTGCTTTTATTAAACCCATTTTTAGGTTATTAACACAGGGATAAAGGTTTGGTGTCGCAATAGTGATGGAGAACAATTTGGCTGTGCCTTCAGATTAGCTCAAGAGGTAACAATTAAAGTGCTACTGTTTTGTTTCTATGGTGGCAAATATGCTTTGAAATATGGATATTTATGTGAGTGTAAAAAGTAATGGATTCATTATGGTACGAGCCTTCCTCTCACCCACAGAGATAGAGAAAATAATAATAAAACAGTTGGGCCGAGTGGCTACAAAATGCAAGAAGGTACATTCTGTGACAATTCAAAATAAAGTTGAAATGTTTACAAAATAAGTCTAATAACCATTCAGAAGAACAGCATTAGGTGATAACACAATCTTACTAGCTTTGCTTTGCTGATTAAAAGCTTATAGGGGACAAAAAACTATTGTCCCACAAGCCATTGGTCTAAAGGAATAGGGTCAAACTTGCTGATAAACCTTGTTCAGCAATTTCATCCTAGAGTTTCTCTTTGAAGTGCCTTTATAGAAAAACTGCAACTTCCAGAAGAAACTGGGTTGTCTATAAATAAAAGGAAAAGACACACTAACATTAAAAAAATGGCCACACTAGTCGGAAGACAATACAATTTCCCAGGACATGTCTGCTGACCTGAAAGTCATCATTCAAGAAAGTAACTCCTAAGGAGCATTGCTATTATAATCCTTATCTGGTACTGAGAAGCTTTACTTAGAATTGTCACAGAATGAATATTTTGTATTTCGTGGGCGTTAGGCCACCACTGTCAACGTTCATGTGTGTCAATTGAAAATGACACTTCATTTATCTGAATTCCAAAAAGCTTCTGTCAAAAGAGTAGTTTGAAGTATTGCCCTTGCTCTCCTGTTCAAGTGTAAGAAATAAAACTTTTGGGAATATTTTAATTTCAATTTGTTGTATGGTTGGAATGCTGATTGAGTAAAATATTATCAATTGTCTAAGTATCTTATGAAATATTTACTGTTATGAAATAACAGACAGGCAAGGAGGAAGTTGGTATTAGGATATTTTTGTTAAAGATATATTGGTCAAGTACTGAAAACATTTAATTAATGGGGCTTTCTGGGAGATGAGTTGGGGCTGGGGGGTGGGGACATCAGTCAAATAACCAAATCTATTTTGGTAAGAAAGCAGAAACTGCATTTTAAAAATAGGTTTTGTATTTCATCTCCAGGGAATATATACACTTTACCCCTTTATTAATGCAAGGATCATAAATGCCAGCATAGAAGATGTTAAAGTGCTGCTAACAGAAGAGAACCCGTTCTTAAGTAAACTCAGCAATGAGGCACGCAATCAAGTAAAAGGGCTAGGTAAGTGTTAACTTAAGATGATGAATAATGTTATCTGAGACTTCAAGATTAAAAATCTAATTTAAGGCATTCTTATTAGTTCAGGGCAAGTATACTAAATATTAAGAACAGTCTCTTCTTTGTGGTCTCTGTGCGTCACACACTGACCCTGTTCAGACAACACACTAAGCCACGGTGGTTAAGCATTGTGAGCTAAACGTTATGGCTTAGCATGTCGTGTGGACCATTCCTAACTATGGTGGCTACATAACCACAGTTTAAACATGCTCACTAACCATTTGTTGCAAAAGGGTTAGCAGCCTAACCATGGCTTAGTGTGTCATCTGAACAGGCCGCTAAGGGCTCTGTGCCTGCATGGAGCCTCAATCCAGGAAACTTCTAAACCTGAGGATTCTTTGGCGGGAACCCTGCCCCCACCATATACTGCACATGCCTAGCTGGGTTCCCGTCCAGTATTTCTGTTCTCTTTTGACCGCCATTAGAGGTGCCTCATTGGGCTCTTCCAGCTCTGTTGAGAGCGGTTTTTTGTCTTTCCTGAGGACTTTTTCACTTCTTTCAACCTTTTTTCTCCATAGTTCTAACCTTTAACAAAAGAAGGGGGAAGCTTTTTTTCTCTTCTTCATTCCTTGCTTCTCCAGCAGTCCCCTATCACTAAAGGGGTCACACATGGAATTAAAAACCCCATTTTGCAAGTGCGTGAAATGTGGGAATAAACACTACACCATTCTCCAGAGTCCATCAACGCCACTCAGTCAAGTCACAGAATCACGCCACCGTCGACAATGGACCAGCAGGTATAGTTCTTGCTCCCCACCAAGAAACTGGGAAACTCCCTGAATACCACACACCATTTTGTCAATACTACCATTTGGATGATTGGAGATCCATTTGGGCCTCCGTCTATGTTAAGGACTTTTAAAATTGTCGTGTATTTTAAATGTTTAATGTTTGAATATTGTAATATATTTGTTATTTTTTTTAACTTTTGTATATTTCTTTTCATAGGTTTTAAAATGTATATGTTTTAAATTTTGTAAGGCCGCCTTGAGGCCCAGTATAGCAAAAGGCGGGATACAAATAATAATAATAATAATAATAATAATAATAATAATAATAGCAGCAGCAGCTTATGTGGCCAAAGCTTTATCTGTAGTTTTGTCTGTTGCATTTCCCACAGCCCACAGGGCAATCCCATTCAAAACTGAGGTAGTTTCAGCACTGAGAACAACAGAACTTCAAAGTTAAACCTCTCTCCCTCCCCTACTCATGATCCCAAAAAAGATCACTATCTCCACACTGCTAATAGCAGTGCAGAAGCAGTGATCTTTTGCCCACTGCCCAGCTGAGGTTTAATCAGCTGGGCAGTGAGGAAAAATGGGCAGTACTCAGCAGGCTGCAGAGAGCACTAAAGTGTTTTCCATCTGCTGATCGATGGAACAGTAATGCAATCGTATATTTGCAATAAGAACTGCTGCTGTAATAATGTCACATTTCCTTTTTTGTAGCTATGGGGAGCATCGTCTTGAAGTATGAACCAAATACAATGTGAGTAGCCTCACTATTCTCTCTCTCTGTGTGTGTGTGTGTGAGAACAAGTCTGGAGACAGATACACATACAAGCCCTATGAATAATTCTGGTTAGAGATATTACTGCGAAGATTAATCTTAATTGCTTTAAAGGAAACACCATTTCTGGATAATAAACCTATTCTAGATTACAAGTCTAAGTGTTGTGTACAAAGCATAGGGCACTATCCAGTCCAGTCACTTCATGTGTTTTAGGGGGGAAATTAAGCATGAGCTTAAATCTTCCATTGAAATCAATGGAAATTACAAGTGTTTAACTACAGCTGAATTGTGCCCCAAGGTTTTTTTAGTGCCCAACAACTAACAGCTGCTTGTGCTTGTTATGTTTTTATCATTATTATCGTTATCATTTAATTTAATTTACAGTTATAAGGATTATAATTATAAGGATTAATTAATAATGGATATTGGTGTTATTATTATTATCATAATGATCATCATCATTGGAACATAGGACATAGGAAGTTGCCTTTTACTGAGTCGAACTATTGGGGCATTCAGCCCAGAATTGTCTGGCGGCGGTTCGCCAGGGTTTCAGGCAGGAGTTTTTTCCTAGCCTTACTTGGAGATGTCAAAGATTAAACCTACATCAAACCACTGAGCTACAGTTCCTCAGCAGCAGCAGCCATAAAATGGGCTTTGGGGTGAGGGCGGGGAATGAGTATCTGCACAGTCATTAAACGTGAGACAGCCGTACGCAATACCAGTTGGACTTTCTGATGTATCCTTCAGCAGGCCTGCACAATGTATCAGTCGAGTATGGTGTGCTGAATCCCCAACCAGGGATGCGGTACACCTCCTGCAGCCCCCAATTGTCAGGAGATCATATATACCCCCACAGCCCCTGGGTGTGGATCCCAAAACACACCAAAATCCAAAATTCGCTCAGGCCCTTAAAGAGGGGTGTCTTGGAGGTATGAAACTAGTTCCAACTGGTCAGGACAGCAGGCTGAGTGCTTAGAGGGGTCACAACCCATCCTGAAACCAACTCTTCAGGTCACACACAAAATGGCCACTCGTACACAAGATGGCAGCCTGGGGGCTGGGGATGGGCTCCACAGGGTCCCTGGGGTGCAGGAAGACCATAGGTGCCTCCAAATAGGTGGGCCAGCCCCCCCCCCAAAAAAAAACCCAAATCAAAATGCATCTTGACCAATCAGCTACCACTTTGGTTGGGTCCAAAACCAGTTCCAACTGGTCAGGGCCAAGCACCTAGAGGGATCACGCCTCATCCCGAAACCTGTCCCCTAAGGTCACACACAAAATGGATGGCTGTACACAAAATGGCAACCTTGGGAGGTGGGGATGGGCTCTACAGGGTCCCTGCAGTGCAGAAAGGCCCTGTAGACCTCCAAGGGGTGGCCCGAGGCCCCCAAACCCCCCCAACCAAAATTCACTCAGCCCCTTAGATGAGGGGGTTTGTGGCCCTAAAATGGGGGCCTCAATTCCAGGGACCCCAGTGTACCCCATTCACCTGTCACTTTGACGAAAGCTATAATACCCTTTATATTACAATTGTTCTTTGAGCTATCATTTACTGCAAAATATATACCTGACATTCTAAATGTGTTTAGTCTGTTTCTTCCATTTGGGAAGCATTATTTTTTTTATCCGTCCCTTCCAACTCTGAAGGCAGCCACCCTATTTCTTCGATTCTAAGACACACTTTTCCCCCCATATAAACATCTCTAAAAATGGAATGCGTCTTAGAATCGCGGGTGTGTCTTAGGTTTTTTTTTTCTGTTGGTGGTACTGAAATTAGTGTGCATCTTACAATCGATGGCGTCTTACAATCGAAGAAATACGGTATTATAATTTTTTTAAAATCCAAAATAGATAATACCAATCTTTAATGTAACATACACAAAACTGCTTTATACTGGGTCAGACCATTGGATCATCTAGCTCCATAATGTCTGCTCTTACCTGGCAAGCAGTTCTCCAGTGTCTCTTTCTCAGCCTTGCTACTTGAGATTTGTTTTCAACTGGACCTGCTGGGAATTGACTCGAGACCCTTATTCTTGGCAAAACCTGTGCTTGTCCAGCTATGCTCTGGCAGTGCCCCAATTACAGTATGCTTCAAACAATCCTGCAATATTGTTTTAAACTACTAATAAACCCACTAATGGGGCAGCAAAATTTACAATTAAAACAGTAGCATACTAAAACTCCGTTGTGTCATTAAATGGGTTTTCAATAATCCCTTGTGTTTGTAGCGAACCAGATACCCTTCAATGTTCTATTGTGCTTTGTGGCTGGCTTGGCAAGACTTCCCTTCGTGCTTTTGTGCCCAAGAATGAGAGGTTGCATTACCTGCGGATGATGGGGGTTGAAGTCTTCAAAGCAAAGAGGAAAGAAGAAAGTGTGGAAGACAAAACAGAAGCAGGCACCACGGAACAAGTGCTGGAAGAAATGGACTTGGAATGCGAAGCCAAGGAAAACAATGAGTTACCTGCACAAATAGAAGATGAACTGAATGAGCAATCTGTAAAGGAACTTATGGAAACCAGTGTGATAGAGAACAGTTCTTCCAGCGACAAAAATGAGAGCACCAAAAATACAGAAATCAAAAATAATGTTGACCTTGGTGATATAAAAGACTAAGATGTTACTTTCCATTAACTATCCATGTGCATTGTTTTAGATAATTATGCTGCAGTTAAGCATCTTCAACCAAATTTTAATAAAAGACTATTTCAATTGCTAGGAAAATGTGTTGTGGGAACTATTTTATAAAAAAAATCCCCCTGTAGTTTTTTTTTAAATATATGTTTTCATTTACTTGTTTTGCCATGTAAACTCCAAGATGCTTATAACTTTGTTGGGTCTATTGCAGGCAATGGATTTTGCACCACTAAAATGATACTTTTGGAGTCAAGATTAAATAAATGGTTGCCATATGGGTATAATTGGTAAAATTGGGCTATGAATTTGCTTTGTCACTTGAAATAGCTTTGTTGACAGAGAATCTTATCAATTTTTAAACACCCTTGGAAATTACTTTCTTGTTACTCTGTACCTGAAATATTTTCATATTACTATTATTAGCCTTCGTTATGTACTATTTATCATTGAAGAACTCCTGAAATGGTTTACAAAGAAATATTAAAAATCCATTGAAGTATAATAGAGGTTGGTTCAAAGATAGCTCACAGCTGGGGAAAAGCCAAAGTAAACATACGTTTTCAGTAAATCCTTAAAACACGCCAAAGTTGAGGCCTGATGTCCATCTGAGGAATCATAGAATAGCAGAGTTGGAAGGGACCTGCAAGGCCATCGAGTCCAACCCCCTGCTCAATGCAGGAATCCACCTTAAAGCATCCCTCACAGATGGTTGTCCAGCTGCCTCTTGAAGGCCTCTAGTGTGGGAGAGCCCACAACCTCCCTGGGTAACTGATTCCATTGTCGTACTGCTCTAACAGTCAGGAAGTTTTTCCTGATGTCCAGCCAGAATCTGGCTTCCTGTAACTTGAACCCATTATTCCGTGTCCTGCACTCTGGGAGGATTGAGAAGAGATCCTGGCCCTCCTCTGTGTGACAACCTTTTAAGTCTTTGAAGAGTGCTATCATGTCTCCCCTCATTCCACAGGGTGGCTGACACTGCAGAGAAGCTTTGTCTCCGTGTCGCCACCAAACAAATCCAGAGCCACCACATGGACAAAGGGCCTTCCCTTTATATAGGGGGAGACATTCCTTGAGATAACCTGGTCCCGAGTTGCTTAGGGCATAGCTCAGTATTACACTGACAGCCAGTGCAGCTCTTTTAGCATAGGCCTAATATGTGGGTAGTAAGGCCCCCTTCTCAGTAACCTAGACACTACATTCTGCATTAAATACAGCTTCCGAACCAGTCCTAAGGCAGCCCCTCTTAGAGCACATTACGGTAATCACAGTGGCCAGGCTATCTGTTCAGGAACAAGTGCAGTTGGCAAACCTGCCTAAGCTTGTAGTAGGTACTCCTAGCCTTGGAGTCCACTTGAGCTTCCCGTAATAGCAATGGATCCAGGAGCACCCCCAAATTGTGAACCTGTTCTTTCAGACAGGTCCATCTAGAGCTAGCAATTGCCCTATTTTACATATCTGGGAATCACTCACCCATAATACCGCCATCTCATTGGGATTCAGTTTACTGGCCCTCATCCAGCTGCGTTCAAGCACTGACCTAGGTTGTGAAAGGCCTCCCAATTCAGATGTAATGGAGAAATAGAGCTAGGTGTCATCAGCATATTTATGGCACCTCACTCCAAATCCCCTAATGACTGCACCTAATGGCTTCATATAGTTATTAAAATGAAGTCATTATGAAAATGAAGTCAAAGGTGGCAGCATATAGAACCTTAGATTTATATTGTGTGTTTACACTAGGTGATATCTGATGGTTCATCCTTTAACATGATAAATGTATCAGCATTGATCTTAGTTTTGCTAGATCGACTGGCATTGCAGGGGGTGATATTGCATTTCTATAATGCTGGTTACCATTTCTAGTCTCAGGCCTTAGCTAGACTTAAAGTTTATCCCGGGGTCGTCCCTGCCTGCTCCCGGGATCCCCTGTGTGTCATTTACATGAACAGGGATGACCCTGGCGATCCCGGGATAAACCTTAGGTCTAGCTAAGGCCTCAATTTCTATTTGCCAATAACTCGCAAGTGCGCATTCACAAATATATGTATCGCTGAAGAGAATCTAAATTAGAATCTCAGTAGGAAAATATGATCTCTAAATACAGGCAACAGCCTTGGGATCAATCCCATCCATGGAAAAGTGGGTTTTCTTTGGTGCCCACATTCACATCAAGAACTTTGTTAGGGCAGACTTGGGTGTGGTTTTTTTTTTGTTTTTCAGACAACCCTTCAAATGCTTAAAACAGATTTCTGTGCTACCTGTCCCTTAAGATGATTATTCTAATGATTGTTATTTTGGTCTCAGGGGTGGCCACCGTATCTGCTAAACCAGCCATTTGTGTTACTTACTTAAGGGCATCTATGACTTGACCCCAACATCCATATGCACAGAATAGAAACTCCTACTCCCTTTCTCAGCTAAGCTTAAATATATTAGGGAGAGAGCATGGCATTGCCTTCATGTTATGAGGGCTCTCAGAATGTATCTTTTTGGAACTTCATTGTGTGGCTCTTGTTGACTGTTTGCTCTTTAGTTAGTCTCAGCAGTAGTTCACTGGCTGAAGAGGGTTAAGTCTACTGTAGTAATAACTAGCTCTCAAGAAGGAGTAGAAGGTGCCCTGGCTGAATGGAGAGATCACCCCACAGCCTTCAAACCACTGTTCTGCAAGCCAGTAAAAGGAGAAATCACAGGTAAACACTTTTTCTTTTGCTTGAAAATGCTGGAAGTGGGGTTATATCTACAGCTTTACATATTGTTGTGCCAGCATGAATGACAACATTTGAGCATATATTCGTACCTGTTCGCACTCAGCTTTTCTAGTTTTTGGCAAAATTCTTTGAAACTTTCAAGCATATGAAATTATGGGACTAAAACTATGCATATTTATTTAATTGACAAAATGCTTTTCAGTGTAAAACTGGGTTTCCTATGGCACAGTACATAAAGCATTGATTCAGCTAGCCACCCTTGTGACTTATCCCTATTCTCTGAACGTCTGGCGTCTTCTCCCTGTTAGCATGCTATTGAAGCCATCTCCTGCGAGCCGATAAATCTCATGAATAGCTTTGTTCGATTACCTGTTCAAAAAATTGGCAAAGTATTTTAACATAATTGTACCAGCAAAAATAGGTATAGATTTTCTAGGACAGTGGTTTTTAAAGTGTGCTCTAGGAAATTGATTTCCATTGGGGTAGTCATCTTCGTACGTTGCAGCAAAAAGCGCAAAGAGGTTTGTGGCATTTCAAAGAGTACCGTTTTATTATGGCCTAACAGCTGCACCATTGTCCACCGTTGCCAATTTTCCTGCTATGCTCAGCTGCAGTGGAGCTTTCAGTATGTTTTAAGGCCCATGCTCAGGTCCCACAAGGTAGTGGCTAACAGATTTGGTGAGGACCACGCATGAAATGGATGTGAGGAGTCAAGGTGTACAATATGCAGAAGTTTCTTGGATGAATTAATGTGAAAAGGGTTCTCTGAATGCAGAATATTTAAAAGCCACTGCTGTAAGAAAATTAAAATGGGCTTTACAACACATAAAACTCACATTTATTAAGAGATGTAGGTCGGAGTTTGCGTAGTTCATGTACAAAATATTTCCCTTACATATAGAAAACTGCCTTGATTAGGGAAAGAGTTCTATGTCACCTTGACTCTGACATGCAATTTTGCTATGTACAGGGAATTGTGGGGTTGTGTTTTTAAGGAGAACTTTTACTTCATATCAGCACCCATAAATCAACTTAAATGCGCTTGTATTTTCTGGTATTCAAGAATTAAAATGGAGCAGCAGGGGGCAGCACAGGTTAAGGAAGGAACATCATGCTCAAAACGTACATGGCTGCTCTGTTCTGCCCTCTGAAGCTAAGGTGGCAATTCTTGGCATGAAGGTTGGGTACAAGAGTAAGGACAGACAGTTTGGGCCCAAACAAAAAAAGAATTTGGTCTTGCCGTTAAATACTTACTGTTTGGGCACAGAAAACTGTCTGTACTGTGTATTGTGCAGTACTGTCAATTCATGCAATGCTTTAAAAGGTTTCACAAGCAAACTGATCCAAGGTCCCTGACACAAGGAGCTTACAATACGGAGTTTGGCTTATGTTTTCAAGCCATAAAATCAAGAAGTGGGGGGAAACCGAAAGACTGGAGGCTGATTTGTGGAGGAGGAACTGAAGGCAATGTCAAATGATCATAGATGGTGGCACACAAGTTCGTTGTTTCTATCCTCCTGTGGTTTGACAAGTTTTGTAGGCTTTTGAAGTATCAGCAGGCTTTTGAAGTTTTAGCCCCACCTGCACACAAATAATGGATTGGTTCCAAACATGTTTCTTGCAGCAAAGCCATGCTGTAGGGCATTCAGTCATGCGATTCCCCTCTACCTGGTGTAGTCAAGGATCAATTTTGCCACATGAGCAATTTTCTAGAGATCTGGGGGTGTCTATACACTGCTGCGTTAGAAGTTGATTAGCTCAAAAGCCCGCAGCATCACTACTGCGAGGTGAAATTGAGAAAGCCAGATGGGGCTATCTGGCCAGGAAAAACTGCAGCACTGGCAACCATTCCCTTAGCCAAGCCCACCTCTTGCCCTGCGTTCCCACCCACTGGATAACCTGAACCGAAGCCCGGGGGTGTCTATACGCTTTGAAACAATGTGGAGATCTTGGAGCAAATGGTGAATTGGCACTTTGAATGTGCAGTTTTGGGGGGGAAAGCCTGATGTGGCTGCAAGTTGGTGGCTACATCATATGAACAATGCAGTGCCACTTCCCAGCCACTACAGGGTTAATAGAGCATGTAGACACCCCTCAGGATAGTGGGTTGGTGTAAACAAAGCCCCTCACTAAGGTCTTAGGATTTTGAGGCCTTATTACAACTTGTGTTGGTAGCTGCAAGAAAGGCAAATGCTATTTTGGGCTGCATTAATAGAAGTATAGCTTCCAAATCACGTGAGGTACTGGTTCCTCTCTATTCGGCCCTGGTTAGGCCTCATCTAGAGTATTGCGTCCAGTTCTGGGCTCCACAATTCAAGAAGGACGCAGACAAGCTGGAGCGTGTTCAGAGGAGGGCAACCAGGATGATCAGGGGTCTGGAAACAAAGAGTGCAGGACACGGAATAACGGGCTCAAAATAAAGGAAGCCAGATTCTGGCTGGACATCAGGAAAAACTTCCTGACTGTTAGAGCAGTACGACAATGGAATCAGTTGCCTGGTGAGGTGGTGGGCTCTCCCACACTAGAGGCCTTCAAGAGGCAGCTGGACAACCATCTGTCAGGGATGCTTTAGGGTCGATTCCTGCATTGAGCAGGGGGTTGGACTCGATGGCCTTGTAGGTCCCTTCCAACTCTGCTATTCTATGATTCTATGTTGTTTTGTTTGTTTTGAGACCGCAGCACCAGGGGAAGTGAGGTTTATCCCTCCTGAACTGATTTTATTCTGTTGCTATTTGCAGCAAAGTGTGGGAGTGGGTGATTTTCATCAGGATCATGGAATGGGTAAGCCTCTCTATGTGCTGTAGTCCTAATTGAAATCCCTTCCAATGCCGAGGATATTTTTAAAAAATATATCCTAACGTGGTACTAAACTACACTATTACCATAACATGTAATTATTTCTTCTTGAGTTTTAGCCATTTCAAGGTATAGATTAGCAAACTTCTAATCTCTACCTTGAAATGTCTTCAGATTTGGTCAGAAAGGCAGCAAAGGGTAATGGTACAACCAGAAGAGGGTCTGCAGTCAGGATCAGATTAAAGTATTGGCTGTATATGCCAATACCTGAAGATGGCCTAGCTAGTCCATAGGATATTGGGACTACAGTAGTCTTGCTAAAGAGGTCATGGAAAGGATGGATTTGAAGGGGGAGCAAGAGAGAGGCAAGATCATGGTGTGGGAGGAAGTTTCAGGGGTAAGGAAGGGAGAAAGGTGGATTCATTTGAAAGTGCAGGAGAACTTTGAAAGGTGTAGGTGATGGCGTTGGAGGAGCAAAGTTCACAAGCAGGGATGGGCTGGAATCTTCTATATATATAAAACGCTTAGGTATGTTTCCGTGCAGGCTTCAGCTGATACAGGTTGCTAAGCAACAGTAACAAGGTTAACGTCAGCTGATACAGGTTGCTAAGCAACAGTAACAACGTGTAACGTCAGCTGATACAGGTTGCTAAGCCCCTTGCCCGACTCCTCCAGGCTTTCCAAGGTAATCCTACCCCCCTTTCTGCCTCTTCGCTCCCCCCCCCCCACGAAGGGGGCAGCACCACGGTCCAGAGCATGAGCGAGGCACGGCCAGGGCCCTTGGTGGCTGGGTGGGAGGCCGCTTGCCTACTGCGAGCCGAGGCCCCGGCCTAATCTCATGCTAACTGGGCGGGCGGCCCAAGGCTGACAGGAACCCCAGGGAGAGGGGGACACCTGCTCCCCAACCTCCCTGCCCCCCAGGTCTGCCAGACGGTGCTATATCGGCAGCCTCCAAGCAGCCCGCGCCCCCGTGATGATATTTAATTAATAAACTTTAAGATATGCTACAATGGCGTATGTTACACCAGGTACAACTAGTATACCTAAAACTTGTTAAGAGAAGTGTATAGTTGCCACATGTTCTTATTCACATGAATATGCAACTCTTACTAAACTGGAGAATAGCTACTTCTAAAATTAGTGCAAATGTTTGTTCAAAGTCCAAAAACAAACTTTGGTATTACAAATTTTCTTCTCAAAATATGTGCATGTACTTTTACTGCTGAGAGAAAATTGGCATTTTTAGTGTGCCTCCTCCCTAGCACGTGGGCCAGGATACAAGTTCAAATAGGGCTAACTAGAAACGACAAAGAAAGACAAAGATTAGGGAAGTCATCATTTATCAAATAAGAAGGGGAAAGTGACACTATGGAAATGGTGGAACAGGTGCTTGAAAGGTACCCAAGGTACCTTGAAAGGATGCTTGGGTGCTGGGGGAAATGGTGGGCCATGGGATGGGAAAAGGTCGATTTATTTATTTAGTACATTTCTAATTGGCCCAATAACTAATGTTCTCTTGGCGGAATACAACCAGATTCAGAAGGAAAACAAACAAACAAAAATAGAGCTGGGCTAGCTATAATTATTTCTCTTCAGAGAAAAGGGTACCCAAAGGACCTTCACGCCCTGGCTAGTTGCCAAAAATTAGGGGGGGAAATGCTGAGGCCATAGACTACTTTTGGGTTTCTCAACTGTAGTTCTAAGTTCAAAATGAGACAACAGCCTCTCACCATACGACCTCCATTGCATCCACAGACATCCAGAAGAAATGTGTCATGGCCAGGTTCCACGCCACCACATTTTTGCTTAAAAATAGATGTAGATAGGGAGTTTTGTCAATATGGCTTCTTTTTAGAGTTTCTAATGCAAGACTCTGCATTCAACTTGAGACTGTAGTAACTACTACCCACTGCTCTATGCTCCCTGTAGGACCAATTCTATTTTTTACTCAAACCCAGCAACTACCCATAGGTTGCAGTCCCCTCCCAGGCACTGCACCCAAAGCTGGCAGTTCGTGCTGTGTTAAGCGTGAAGTCTGACTCTGGACTCCATGGGGTATTTTCTCAGGGGATGAAGCTTTCTGAGTATATGAAGTAAGTCAATCTAGGCCAGATGAGGCAGAGAAGCAGGAACTTTGTCCCTGGAAACATAGTGCCAGAGCAAAGCAGGAAATCATGCAGGGAATAATAATTAAAGTCAGTCAGGCCCCAGCTCTGAAGAGATGCCCAAGGAGAGTGAATAAATATCACCTGCCTGAACTCCCAGGCAATTAATTAATTACAGGGCTTGAAACAAAGGGAATAAAGCATTTGCTGACTCATAAACTGAACCCAGGATAGGTTAAAACAAAGCTTAGTTCTAGCAACAGATAATAAGGCCTCTTTATTGACATTTCATCTAGCTGTCTATAGGGTGGTGTAGCATAACATTCAAAACAGAAGGTTTCATCAAGAATAATCAGGTCGGGCTTGACCTGACTCAGAGGCGGGGACGCTTCAGGATTGGGTCATTCTTCCTGTCAGGGCTTTTGATTGTCCAGCCGAAAGGTAGCCTTCATAGGTTAGTTGGCTAGGGGTGGCATGGCAAACAGGCAGGCATGATTTTCCCTGGTTGCAGGCAGCAAACTCCAACAAGGAGTAACCGAGTATATTCTATGGCTCCTCTGCTTCTGCCGTACTTCCAGAACCTTCCTGGCACCTTTCAGACTGTGCCTGGAACAAAATGGCTTCTTGAGGCAAAGTGTGAGTTAGGGTAATGCCAATTAAATCCATACACGCCTCGGAGAACTAGCACATTTGGAGCTCCTCTGTAATACAATTCACCAACGTTTTGCCTCAGTAGATAGCCTAAGGCTAACTTCTTGCTAACTTCTTGTTATACTATCACATTGCCGGGCTTCTACAAGACAAAGCTGCCCAAAAATGATGGAACTCCCCCTGGAGACTTACTAAATGAGCACATTTTGGAAGGAGTGTACAATTTCTTAGCTCTATTCAGGTGTTCAGAAATCCGAAGCTTGGAGGGAGACAGGGACATGCATTCCTATCCTGCCCCCTCCACCCGTGACATCCCTGGGTTCATGTGGAAGAACTGAAGGGAAGCTGCAACCCCGTTAGAGTTACCGAAGAGCAAGGAGAACTGTACTTGTGTTCATCGAATGCGATTCCATCCTATCCTCAGGTGTTCCCTGTCAATAGGATGGAGGTGGCAGGGAGCATTTGTATCCACCTTTCCTCTATGCTTTGAATTTCTGAACGCCTGAGTAGAGCTTTTCTGTGTGGCTTGGTAACAAGCATAAGACATATATGTTGCTCCCTCACTTTTCGGTCATAGCCTGCTTGAGCCTGTCACTCTAAAGCAGTGGTTTACAAATTCTATTAGAGAACCTCCAAAGTCAGTCAAGGGTTTCTTAACACGTTTTCCTTTAAGCTTGCCCACCACTAATGATTTTATCCACCAGTACGTAACCATAAGGCAAGGGTGCGTTCTAGGATGGGACATCAATAAAGCCAATACCTCTCATGAATTGCAACTATGCACTCTATACCTGCTCCTCCCTCCCAAACCACCTGCAACATGTAAGTCTGTGGCAGATGTTCCTCAGCAGACAAGCTGATGTGGAAAGGATTAATTGAAGGCAGAACATCTGGAAACTACTCTCTTCAAAATATATACTAGCCCCAAGCCTCACCATCTTATTAGTGTATTGACCTGTATTCAGTACAACTGCAACCTGCAGTGCACAATTTAATGCCCCGAATTCATCTTGTGTTGTTGTTACAGGTCCTGTGAGATACACGACCGTAACTACTACCTTGCAAAATCAGACCAAGGGTCCAAGAGTCCAATATTACTGCTCACGTTCTGCAGCTGATACTAATTCAGACCACTGGTCCATCTATTTCAGCAGTTTCCAAAAATCCCTGGCAGAGGGTAGTCCCAGTTTTGCCAGTCAGATAAGGTGCCAACTTGGAATTTCCAACATATGCACTACCACTAAGTTATGGGTCCTCCCCAGTATATACTGCAGAACTGGGTATATAGGTAAACGTAACATACTCCACCACTTGCTATGATAAAATGTATCTTAATTTGGTAGATAATGATGCAAGGATTCCCCTGCCATATTAATTCTGCCTGACTGCATTCAATTGTTAAAAATCTGTAGTTAATGTAATGCTACATACTAGTGTTCCATTGCATTTCCTACTGAGAAGAGAAAAAAATGCATCACGACCACCCTTCCTAGCTTTATTTAGCAAAGCAATTTCTTCATGATGAAAGGTCACAACACAGCCTTTGATTTTTCCCTCATACTAACAGAACATCTATTTATAAATGATTAAATGTGGGGCAGAAGCTGGGGAAAAATTGGCCTGAGGCTATAACTGTACCACAGTGCACTGCTAGTTTTGCATAAAAGGAGGTTTGGAGGGTTACTGGTGAATCCAAGCTATAAGACAGCCTCCCCTAATGGCCAGTGGTGGCTTGGAATTACACCCCAACACATCTCGAGAGTACCAGGTTGAAGAAGGCTGCTGTAATAGATAAGGACGGAGGGGGGAGAAAACAGGGAGAAAAATGGGGGAAGAGAGGGGGGAATTAAGATTGACATTGGACTCATATTGTAGGCACATTTAAAGGAGGGCTGTGCTCTGCTTCTCTTCGGATTGGAGAAGCAGAAGCGGATCAGGGTGCTTTGCCTCCCCTTAAGGTGGAAGCGAAGAGAATCGGGGGGGCAGCGGAGCGTCGTGGAGCGGATTGAGAAGAAGGCGGATCCTTCGTCTCGATCCGGAGCTCCACAAAAAAGGTAAGAGGGTCTTACCTGGCACTGCCTCCGTCTGTGCGGCAACAGCGGCAGAACCAGGTAAGGGGGGAGGGGGGTCTTACCTGGTCCATCGCAGCCTGTCACCGGCTTCACTAGAGCCTGCGGCTCAACCCGGAAGTGTAGGCCCGGGGCCCACAGTTCCGGGTTGAGCCGCGGGCTCTAGTGAAGCTGGTGACGGGCTGCGATGGACCAGATAAGTGGTGTGCACGAGGGGGGGGTTTACCTGGCCCTGCCGCCACTGCCCGTGCGGCGACAGCGGCAGAGCCAGGTAAGGGGGCAAGGGGGAGGGGAGGTCTTACTTGCGTCTGTCCACGGTCCGGCAGTGGCTTCAACTGAGCCCGGGGACTCAAACCGGAAGACCAGGCAGCCTGGTCTTCCGGTTTGCGTCCTTGGGCTCAGTTGAAGCCGCTGCCAGACCGCAGACGGACACAGGTAAGGGGGGAGGAGGGAGGGGGGTTACCTGGCCCTGCCGCCGCCGCCTGTGCAGTGACGGCAGCAGAGCCAGGTAAGGGGGCAGGGGGGAGGGGGTCTTACTTGCGTCCGTCCGTGGTCCGGCAGCGGTTTCAACTGAGCCCGAGGACTCAAACCAGACTCAATTCAGATACTTTCCTAGAGCAAGGTAAAGCGTCCTTCGTTCTACACTCCAATGCAGCTGCACTGAATGCACAGAGTGAATGACAAGGATCTGTAAGAAGTAGGTCAGCGTTGCGAAGTAGGCATGTGTCCTCTGAATAGGGGTTTTCTTGACCAACTGGCATCTCTGCAATAGGAAGATATGCTGACCTAGCAATGCCTACTGAATATCTCACATATAGGTCTGGAGTATATTGTTCTTTTGTATAAGTCTGCCTCCTCTTTGGGCCAGTTTAAATATCATGGGCAAAATTCCAATGTAAATCCTATTTAGCTTAGACCCATTGAAATGAATGGGATGTAAATTAGTCATGTCTAACTTAAGTCCCGTTCATTTCAGTGGATTAAGTCCAAGTAGGAGCTATGTTTATACAATGGTTGCACTGCTTTATGTTTAAACTTGGAGCTGCCCTAGTAATTAAGAAAGCAAGGAGGGGGTTCCAGTTTGAACGGCAGAGAATAGCCCCCCACAGTTGCTGCTGATCTCTCTGCAGCCCTCTCCCCATCTGGGGTCTGGCCTCACAGCCCTGCTTTGGAGAGAAGTACCAAATTGTGATGAAAGAAGACATGGGGCAGGTATCTCTGCTCTCCTCACCTATATGCAGAAGAAACGTGTTTGCTGTTCTCTTGAATTCTATGGAGAAGAAAAGGTGGCTTCTTTTTCTTCTATGGAGAAGAAAAGCCGGTGGCTGCTAGGGTGCGCTACAAGGTCTTGTTGACCATGTATAAAGCCCTGCATTGCTTGGGTCCTGGATACCTGAGCACTCGCCTTTCTCCTGTGTCTCACCGTTGGCAGACTCGCTCTCAGGAGCAGGGCGCCCTGCTGGTCCCTCGCTGGGGGGCCAGGGCTTTTTCAGTGGCTGGCCCCCGGTTATGGAACAATGTGCCACTGGAGATTAGACAGGCTCCCACTCTCAATTCTTTCAAACGCCTTTGTAAGGCGTTTTTATTTTCACAAGAGTTTGGGGCGGGGGTGGTTTAAACTGGGTTGAGGGCTTTTAATGGATTGAGGATGAGGGTTTTTAATGGGATTGTCTTAATGTGGGCTGAGGGTTTTTAATGGGAGTGTTTTATATGTGATTGTAAAGCTCCACGATACCAGAAATGGTGAGGTGGCGCTATAAAAATAAATAAATGCTTGAAAGAAAAAGAAATAGGACGCAAGGTGCTAATATGGAAATTCTAAAAATGACTTGTCTTTTCTGTTGTAATACTAAAATATAAGCTGAATTGGAGAAGAGATTCAAAAAGCTGTATGGTGGAGAATGGGAACTCCAAATGCATCTCTCAGAAGAGCCTGGGCTGCCAGAGGACACACAATGTGCCCATGGGACTTGCTGACAACCACTTCCGGGGGATGCGTGTGGCTTTTAACTCATGGCCACCACGCCCACCTTCCTGATCCTCCATGAAAACTAATTCCTGACCAAGGCTGAATGATACAGAGGCTCTTCTACATGGTAACGCTGCTAAAGATGTCAGAAGTGATTACTAGGAAACGAAGTCCCCTACGCATTGCAATAATATTGACATTTACTGCAGGAACATCTCGGCCTTCATGCTTCTTACCCTAGTATCAGTAATATTGGGGAGCAACAAATTGCTATTCTTTTGACCTGTGACCTGTTCTACATCACAAGGGATCTGTGATGCAGAACAGGCTGCCCAAACTTTGCTGAAGAGATGAAACCAGCTTTCAGACAGTTGCAAAAGTGCCTTAAAACCACACACACACACACACACACACACACACACACACAGGAAAAAGCTGCAGTTAAGCCTAAATCTTCCATTTCGGTAGCCTGAAGGCAAAGGATAGAAAACAGAAAGAACTGTCTAACAGGTGTGCGATGCTGATCTTTGCAGGTAGGAAACATCAAACACCACTGGGAGGGAGACAGGAGACATCTGTTCTGTTCTTGGATGTCCTTGCAGATTTCTTGTATAACCTTAGGCAAATATCTGGGAGCTCTGCTGTGGCTTCTTTAGCATCCTGATAGGGAACAGATCAGGGATATACATATGCAAAAAGCCAAAAAATAATAATAATCAAAACTCTACACCAATGTAATGTAACCCATATTCTGCACCAAGAAATGGTGAATTCTTTGACGTATATAAATTATGCAAATCAAAGCAAATGTGCATATTTGTGCTTATTTTGCAATGGGGAGAAGTAAGGAGTTTTACAAGACAACAATGTCCTACTTTATGGCCACTAGAAGTCTTATTCTGTCACTCTAGCATCTTTGTTCGCAGCAGGCATTACCCTTCCGAAGGAGCTACAAATCCGCTTGTTCTTTTGCTTGTTGTTAGGAAAAAAGATAGTTCAGAGTCTCAGGACAATGAATTCTGCTTGCTTAATACCCAGTTACACTGAATGTACTGCCTATGAGTGGGAACGTCCCAGAAGTGGTGGAGTCTTCTCTGCACTTCCTTGCTTCTATTTCCTTTTGAGCATTCTATGGCGTAATTGCTTCGCTATGTGCTCCGCTGTGGCACCCCGGTTGTGGAATGAGCTCCCCAGAGAGGTCCGCCTGGAGCCTACACTGTACTGCTTTTGTCGCCAGCTGAAGACCTTTTTATTCTCTCAATATTTTAACACTTAATTTTAACTTAAATTTAAATCTTACTGTTTTAACTCTATATTTTAATCTTATATCAATTTTGCTGTGTGGTTTTATCCTGGTTGGGCTTTTTATACTCTATTTTGTATTTGTGCTTTTAACCTGTTGGTTGTTTTATTGTGGTTTTAATTTTTGTGAACCGCCCAGAGAGCTTCGGCTATTGGGCGGTATAAAAATGTAATAAATAATAAAATAAATAAATAAAATTGGGTGTTTTGTGCCTTTTCCTATGTAAATCCCTCCCTCCCTCCCTCCTTGGATGACTTAAACGGAGCAGCAAGGCAAGCGTAATAAAAAGAGATATTTGTTGGGGAAAACAATTGCCACAGAGGCCTCTGGTGCCTTTGTGATGTCAGTGGGTGTACCAATGGCTCTAAAAGCCACACACACACACACACACACACACACACACAAGCCTGGGTCATTCTGGCTTTGTCTGGCCCATTTCAGAGTTTGGCCATCAAACCCCCAAGTCCAGCAACCAGACTCTCCATTTGTGGAGTTTGGTACCACCTCTATGTATGGCGCATCTCATGTTGGGTGTCCCATCACAAGATGCACCAAAGAAAACGGCCTCTCTGCTCATTTCTCATCATCTAGAGCCTTGCAAAATAACTATGGTGAGTAGCTCCAGGCGAAACAGCCAAGAAGAATGTCCAGGAAAAATTCACTTAAGAGCTTATTTGTGTCCCTCAACTAATAATTGGCTCATTTTAACTTTTCTTTTGGGACTCCAGCAGTCTTTATGAGTGACATGTTTTATTGCACACAGGGGTTCTATAAATGCTCCACAAGGCTAGGCTGAAATTAAACATCTATGCATGGCAGTATAGGGAAAATACTAGGCACTTTTAAAATGCATTAATGAGTAAATCATAGCTTGGCCATTCTGAAGATCCACTCCTTACCAGGGCATTTAAACTTATAGTAAAATATATAATAAAGTAGTATATACATGATCTCTGCTTTATAGAATAACATAAGCAACAATAACAACAAAAAGATCCAGGAACTAATATTTTTAAATGAATCAGGAAGTTGAGAGCGTGGTGTGGTAGAGCAGGATTTTATAAAACGTTTTCCGACTTAATCCAATCTGAAATATATGGCATATTTCAAAATCTATCTTCATGACTATCAAACCTCTCACTATATTTATCTTCTCTCTCTCTCTCAGGTACCATTTAGGGAGGAGGGGAGATCACTGCCTAGCTGTGGCTTAGTCAACATGAGGTTATTGTCATGTCTAGCGCTGCTCCCCCTGGGTTGGAAGAAGGTGTTTCAGGTGATCAATTAGAATCTGACTCTGAAGTAGAGGAGTCAGCATCAGACACAGGCCAGCCTGTACCAGTGGGAGAGAAAGCTCTCCCGGGCTCTTCACCAGCCCGCAGTGAAGCTTACCTCCTCAAGAACAAACAATACACAGTCAGTGGGAAGCCAATGTTCTTCCTAACAGGAGAGCACAGAGAGGTTAGCCGATCCTAGAGTACGCCACAGACTAAAATGGGCAGAGCTAAAGGAAGGCGAGAGAAAGTCAGCCTGGCTGGCATCCCGTCAGAAGCTGCATCACAACTAGTCTCTCTGAACTTAACGCATCTTGGGAAAGGGCTTTCCATTCTTCTTGAAAGGACAATTGTCTCACTTAGTTTGCATACTTTTGCCTAGAGGAAAATTCCTAGAGATTAGACTCTCTTCAGGTGGGAAGAGATGTTTATTGCTTGACTAAAGCTTTGTGGATTACTTAGCAGGCCTCTTTATTGTTTCCCAAGAAGGCGGGAGGTTTTGAAAAACATGACAGTTATTCCTCAAAAGCACCTGTACCTCTGATCAGGGATGCTTCCACACTAAGCATTTAATGTAGAATTACTATGCTTCATTCACTCAATTTTTAAGAGGGTATCATTCAATCACTGTCTTCAGGTGTTTTCTCATCAGTTCTTCTGACTCCTCCTCCCCCCACCGCCCGGCCACTAAAAGTCCAAACTTGTTTTAGAAAAATCAAAGAATAGCAGAATCTCTGCAGTGACTGAAATCCAAGGAGCTACTTGAGATTTGCTCAAGGACTTAGACATGCCCAGTGGATTTTGGCATAGTCAACAGTTTTCAGAAAATGGGAACCTACTTCATTTTGTTGGCCCAGCTGACTAAAAAGTTTATGAACTGTGCAAGGTTTCAAGTTGCTGGAGTGATAGCAGACCAAATAGCTCTCGATGAAGAAGATAGACTAAATTTTGATGATGATGATGATGAAGAAGAAGAAGAAGAAGAAGAAGAAATTGCTTTGTGATATGAGGGGCTAAAATATAGGCTGCGTTCAGACAACATGATAGTCAACAGCGGGGTAATAATCAACTCAACAGTTGTTTATCTAGGGGGTACACCCCACACAACATGATAATAACTCTGGTGTGGATTACAATCAGTGTTGAGTTGACTATTAGTCCATGCTGAGTTGACTCACTAATCCCCCGTCCTCTCTTCCCCCCTCATTCCTCCCACCAGTGTCCCATCAGCCATGGGTGCTGCAAATCTATGCTGCCAACTGGATTAGAGAAACAGCCACTGCTTTGACCGCTTTTGCCTTGCAACTCTGTGGCTGATGAAATAACCAACAGTGGCCAAGGAAATAACCAACGGTAGTTCAAACAGCCAACTCTGCACAGCATTGGTTATTTGTGTGTTGCTTATTTCGGCCAAATAACCAACCTTAAAATGCTGGGTTTTATTTTGTTTTCCAGATGTGTTGGACTACAACTCCCAGAATGCCCCAGCCAGCTAGGGCATTCTGGGAGATGCAGTCCAACACATCTGGAGTGCCCCAGGTTGAGGAAGGCTGATTTAGAGCAATAACTTGGTCCTTGCTACCTTCTTATGACAGCAGCTCCAGCAGTAATTTAATGCTCCGGTATACAGAAGTTTTCTTTGTAACAAGTGACTACAGCAGGCAAAGGTTACTCTGTGGTAATAATATGAATTATTATGCAATGCAGAGTGCTGGAAACTCTCTGTATGCCCCGGGCTAGACTTAACCAGCTGTCTCTTATCCTTATCTGACCTATCTGAATTTTGAATGCAGATTCTTTCAAGGATCTCCTTTAGTTGTATGCCAGTGTGCCAGAGTTTGATACATATTAAAAAAAAATAAGCATTAGTCACTTACTTCCAAAGGATTGGAGTACTGTTCAAGTATCTTTTTTATATATATCTGTAGTTCTCAGTGGCACTGTAGTTGCTCTGGAAATAATAATAACAATTATTCTTCTCCTCCTTGGAACCCAGCCCTTCTGTGACCCTTTCTAATGCATGGAACTTCCAGACAATGGGCCAGATATGGCCTGTGTGGTTCCCCCACCTGACCTCCCAGCTTTCTCCCCAGGTCTTGCGCCCTCTCTCCCCACCCCCAGGAGGGAAAAGCTCTTTTCTCCAATCAGTAGCTGATTGTTCCCTTTCTCAGTGTTCATCAGGGGAAAGGTCTTCTCGATTAGAGATGGGCAGGGCTTGGGGAAGAGGCTGGCAGGCTGAACGGGGAACTCCCATGGGCCATATAGAATCATAGAATCATAGAGTGCTATCATGTCTCCCCTCAATCTTCTCTTCTCCAGGCTAAACATGCCAAGTTCTTTCAGTCTCTCTTCATAGGGCTTTGTTTCCAGACCCCTGATCATCCTGGTTGCCCTCCTCTGACCTGTGAGCTGGAGGTTCACCATGCCTGCCTAACAGCTTAATTACTCCAGTTGTAAAAGATTCAGTAGCAGCAGTGAACAAGTTTAGCCTGGCTGATCTCCACCAGGATAGGCCAACAAGCCTGTGAAGGGATACCCCTAACTTCTCTCCACTCACTTAATAAAAGTATTAAGGATGTCTATGAAAATGCAAGTAGTTTGGGCTAGCTGGGAGAAACTCAGATTATGAACTCAGTACTCAGAGTGCTACTCTGCTATTCTAATGGCCCTTGGGATATTGTAAAACCTTCCATGGACTAGTAGGCCTTTGTGCAAGAGGCAGCTTACATTTTTCATTGAAGCATGACAGGGTTTCCAGGGGGCCAGTGTTTGACCTGAAGGGCTCAGAATCCTAGACTCTTCTAGAAGATGGTAGTTTTTGTTGTTAATTCCCACTGTTCATTGTTGCTATTCTAATTCGTCGATATTCTAAATACTTCACTATTTGATGAAAGAATTACTGATCTACTACTGGATTGGGTGATTTGGCCAGTCTAATAATACCTCTTGATTGTGGCTAGCCACAATAGCATTTCAATGGGGAGGCAACCTGTTCGACCAATCAAGGAAATAATTGTAGGTCCATTGTCTCTGGCTTCTGTGCCAAACATCTATAAGATGAGTGCTAGTCTTATAACAATGGGCCTTTGTACATATTCCATAGCAATAATGTTGCTGGTTCTTCTGGGGATCGGACCCTGAGGTTCAGGGAGCAGAACTTAAAAGATGGTTGGGAGCAGGGGATGGCAATCGGTGGGCCAGGCAGAGATTCCAGGGTCTTATACGTAGACGTTACGTCTTCCCCTAGGTACCCTACGAATAAATCCTGAAACAAAGGTTAAAGCTTGACACCTGACCACTAAACAGAGCTGGTTTCTTCTGTTATGCTACCCTGTGATGGATGTCTTTTGGCTTTCCTCGCTTCCATTTCTAGAGAGAAGTATTTAATCCTTTTATGTTAAGAGTTGACTAGTGATCAATTAAGTTTTTATTGTATTCCAGAATCTGGGGGAGAGTCATTACTAAACAACTCTACAAATCTTTTTAATGCAAATAGAATCTGAAGGGGGTGGGGGGAAAGGGTTCTAAAACATGCAGTCTCTTAATTAGAATTGGAACTGTTGTGTTTCGTTGATTTAAAAACAACAGGGAATGCTTATGATAGGTTTCAAAGGCTTCATTTTTGCCAAACCACGGACTATTTTGAAGTGAAATCATCAGGGTATCTATTTTTCTTTTTCTTTTCTTTTTTAAGGCCTACAGTAACTGCCAAACTAATGTCAAAAGGAATAGCAGGCAGCTCTGGAGATGAAGCTTTTTAGAGTTTGCTGGCACTATTTGAAACATCCATCTGGTAGAACTCGCCCATTTGTTTCTTGTGGTATTGCAATTTACTGCCACTTGTTATTCCCTTACGGATTTCACTGTAGGGTTCCTTGGATGGTATTATTGTAATACCATTAACTCGAGCTATCTTTATAAATAAAGAGAGAAGGCAGATGCCAACAAGAAGCAAACATTTAAGATTTTCTGCTTATTTCTTCTGATGCTACTTTCTCTCTGTGTGTGTGTCTCTCTCAGTCTCTTGAGCAGACTGAAGCGGCAAATCTTTTCCTGAATGTATTTATTTATTTATTTATTTATTTATTTATTTATTACACTGATATACCGCCCCCATAGCCAGGGCTCTCTGGGCAGTTTACAGAAATTCTAAAATTAAGATAAAAACGAGAATACAAAATTTAAAATTCAAAAACACAGAACATACACACATAAAACATTAAAAACCGTTAAAAAACTAAACATGTGGGTGATTAAGATGTGCCGCCATATGCCTGTGCAAAGAGGAAAGTCTTAACCTGGTGCCGGAAAGATAGCGTTGGCGCCAGGCGAGCCTCGTCAGGGAGATCGTTCCATAGTATGGGGGCCACCACCGAAAAGGCCCTGTCCCTCATTGCCACACTCCAAGCCTCTCTCAGAGTAGGCACTTGGAGGAGGACCTTAGATGTTGAACGTAGTGACCGGGTATATTCACGTCGGGAGAGCCGTTCCGTCAGGTATTGTGGTCCCAAGCCGTGTAAGGCTTTATAGGTCGAAACCAGCACTTTGAATTGGGCTCGGAAACATACAGGCAGCCAGTGCAAGCGGACCAGAGCAGGTGTTATATGGTCGAACCTTCTGGTTCCCGAAATCAATCTGGCTGCTGCATTTTGCACGAGCTGCAGCTTCCTAACCATCTTCAAAGGCAGCCCTACGTAGATATAATGTTATATTAATATGTTATATTAAGAACTTGCAGGAGAAGGGTTCTACTTATCCTTCCCCTTGTCATACTATTTTCTAGGCAAAGGAACCAGTTGGTAACAGAGTGATAATTAGGCTGAGGGCCTAATAATCTAATCTAACATACCCAGGGATGCTATTTAGGGAGAGTGGAGAAGTCAGAGTTGCCCCTTCCCAGTTTAGATGGCATATAATTATTCTTCAGGATAATTGTGGGTGTTGTGAGGTACAGAAGTACACTTATAAAGTCATTTATTCTTTATGTGTAAAAGCAGATCTTCAAACCCTGCTGGAGCACATCTGGAGCAGATGGATGTTGGAAGAGGTGAAAGGGCTTCAGGCTCCCGACTGTGCCTCTGTTGGGAGTTCTGTGTGACAAATGCCCGGCCCTGCTCCCCCTTAGCTAGCCTGCTGCCCTCTCCTGTGGTTAGCATTGCTAGGTCTCCAGCTTTGGCCCCAAGACTCAGGTTTTGAGGTCCATACTCTGAGTAGCAAGACCAAGGGCCTTGCTAAACTTACCTGATAATCCGGTGGGGAGTCGGGGAAAGGCCGCGCTGCAGCTAGCACGGGCCGTCGCCTCTAGCTAGATGTAACACGCGACGGGGTAAGGGAAAGCCTTGTCGCATTGGCCATTTTTAAAAAATTAAACGGACCATGTGCGCAGCAGCGCACCAATGGAAAGGTAAGGCTTTTTTTTTTTTTAAAAAAATAAAGGGTTCCCCGCTCCCCCTGCCCCCGATTTCTCCCCAATGTCTGATGCCCCCCTGCCCGCTCGCTCGCCATGTCCGCCCCCCGCTCGCTCACCCGTCCCCGATCTCCTTGCCCTGGCCCCGTTCTTCTTCCCCCCGTCCGCCATGTCTGATGCTCCCCCTGCCCACTTGCCGTGCCCACCCGATCACCTGCCCGCCATGTCCGATGCCCCCTCCGTGCGCCCCCCGTCTGTGATCTCCCCACCCTGGTTCTGCTCTTCCCCCCCCATCTCTCCTGCCAGGTCCACTCTTTCCCCCCCGTCCCCCATCCCCCCCCATGATTTCCCCCTCCCCCCAGCCTGATGGGCACAGTGCTCCTATGGAGTACTGTGCCCAGTGCGCAGCTTCTACCGGCTACTCGTGAATAAGTGAGCAGCCGGAAAAAGCCACGGAAGTAGCTAGACCTTCCGCAGCCCCGGGCTCAGCCCAGGGCTGTGGAAAAACCGGGCCACAAGCGGATCCAGTTATCCCGGGTCAAGGGAGGGTTTAGCCTGGCCTGACCCCGGGATCCCCTGTGCGTTGTCTGCACACACAGCAGGGAGCCCGGGCCTCGCACCGGGCTAAGTCCTCGTCTAGCTACGGCCCAAAGCACTTTTCACTCTTTACAGCAGCAAATCATAGATTAATTAACCTACGATCTGCTGTGTGGCATGCCACGTTTGAGACACCTCTGCTTTGCATAATTGCAGCCTGACTCAGATATAGTTGCATTTTACCAGCCCCTGTGATGTGAAGTTGTATTTTAAGAGTACAAGTAATTGTACCTGACCATTCAGTCACAATCTCTCTCCTGCAAATGGAACCTGAAGCTGGGGAAAAGATTCCTGCAGCCAAGAAGAAAAGATGCTTGGCCTCATTGCAAGACGACTGGAGATGGATTGTGAAAGATGGCACCACAACTGCAAAGTGCAGGCATTGTAATATTAACATTATAGTTAATATGATGGTATCAAGGCAGTATACAAAGCATCTGGAAAGTGAAATGCTCATTGAAAACTGAAGAACACTGAGGCAGAATGCTGCTTTGTCTTCCTTGTTTTCAAAGACTTGAGAGACTCTCAGGCCGTAGCTAGACCTAAGGTTTATCCCAGGATTGTCCTGGGGTCAAACCTGTTCATCTAAGTGCCACACAGGGCATCCAGCTCAGGCAGGGACAAACCCGGGATGATCCTGGGATAAACCTTAAGTCAAGCTACGGCCTCAGTGTTGCTGCTGTAGAAGTTGACAGTGCGTTCCATGCTGACATATTTAAGTCCAGACAGTGAATAAAACTTGCATCAACAATGTTTGAGGACTCCATTGTTGCCAAGAAAATGCACTGTGGGAGAACCAAGACAGAAAGCCAACTGAGAAGGTGTTTGGACCCAAGTCAGTTGAACCGGTTGTGCAGTCACTTGGGTGTCTATTCAAGTTTTTTTTTAAAAAAACTTCTTCTACACATGGATGCCTCTAAGTAAGGGCAGTTGTGAAATGCTTCCTGTGGCGGTGTGATACTTTGATGCTGATCTTGCAGTCCAGGAGAAACTACTAGACTTTTATGAGTTCCCATCAGAGACTGCCGTTGCCATATTGACAGCCTTCTTGGGACTTTAAACCATCCTGGGTTATCTGTTGAAAACATAGTTGCTGGCACAGCAGACAATGCTGCTGTAAATTATGGGGCAAAGAAGTCTGTATACTAAATACTAAGACACACAAGGTTCTCTTGTAAAGGGAAGGAGGAAAGGAGCCTCTCGTGCAAGCACTGAGTCATTACTGACTCTTGGAAGGACGCCAGCTTTCGCTGATGTTTTCTTCGCAGGCCTTATAGCGGGGTGGTTTGCTGTTGCCTTCCCCGGCCATTATTACCTTTCACCCAGCTAACTGGGTACTCATTTTACCGACCTCGGGAGGATGGAAGGCTGAGTCGACCCGAGCCAGCCGCCTGAAACCAGCTTCCGCTGGGATCAAACTCAGGCCGTGGGGAGAGTTTCAGCTGCAGAAACTGCTGCTTTACCGCTCTGCGCCACACAAGGCTCTTCTCTTTTCAAGGCCAAGTGTTATTGCCACGTGATCCACAATGCTGTCTGACATGCGTCTTTAAAGATTTATTTATTTATTACTGCCCAATAGCTGAAGCTCTCCGGGTGGTTCACAAAAATTAAGATGAAGTTGTGCTGTGGAGGCTCTTGTTCCTAAAGTTGGGTTGAATTCTCCTAGAGCACCCTTAAAACTGAGAAACTCAAGGAATGCTTGGAAGAGCTTGGCAAGAAGTTCCATACATTTTTCAGCTGTGGAAATACTTGGTTTCTCTCTCTCTTTTCTGCTGTTGAACGCCTACTCTTCTGGAGGCTGCCATTAAATCTTATTTCCCGGAGCTTGGGGGATGAGCAAACCAGTGACACCATACGGCAGTTTATTAGTGATCAGGCAGATGAGAGGACAACCAATGTCACCTTCCAAACATCATACTCAAAATGCTACCTCTATTTTGTGCATCGTTTTATGAAAATGTTTCATAATTCTATTATTATTTTGGGGGGAAACAAGCAGTCAGTCCACAGTTGCACGCATTGGTACACATCGTGAGGAAGAATCTAATTCATCATAGGGACAAATATGGTTTTGGAGCAAAATTATTCTCAAGTTTAAAACAGCTCCTTGATTCTCAAAGTGTACATTTCAAAACGGATGCAATCAAAATGTACAATCAGGAAAATTATGTATTTTAAAGAATGGTTTGAGGATGCACAGCTACAGGACTTTGATCGTGACCTAGTCAGAGAAGCTAGGGCTGTGCACCACCTTGGGCCGAATCCGAGCTGAGACGTATCAGGTCCAAAGCGCCACGGGCTGATTCAGGGCAGTGATAAGCCACGCCCCTGCAATCCGCCTGCCTGGGAAAGCCAATGTGAGGCCATTGGACTTCACTCCCTCCCTGCACCCGCCCCCACCCACTTACTTTTGCTGTCTGTCCTCTTCCGTCAGAGCTGAGATTTAAAAATAAGATGGGGGCTCTGACGTCAGCGTTACTCTTGGTTGTGGTACCGAGAAGGTAAGTTCTGTAGCTAGTCTATATTACCACAGCAATCAGTTCTGAGACTGGTGGGTGGCACTGTGTAGCTGACACAGTGCACGTTCTGTGAGCGGTAGTCTAGTCTCTGGTGGCATCCTGTAGTTGGAAGAAATCCCTCCAGGACTGAGGTAGGTATGGTTTGAAACGTCACAGACATTCCTTGCCCTGGCTTGGAGGGGTCAGTCCAATCCAATCCAATGCAGGGTGTTTAACCTTAGATGGTGTTACAGTAGAACAATGCCGTGGAGTTGGGAGTGGGTGGGTCAAGCATCAATAGCTCCAACTGTGGTTTGGGGGCCAGGGGTTGGGACACATCTGGCGCCTATGTCAGTGGAGTTCCGAGTGCCATCGTAAGGAACGGCTTTGAGAGGACCGAGAGTGGATGGGCCTGTGATTGTTTTACCGGGTCCATTGCCTATAGCGCTCATTCCCAAAGTATGGCATGAAGGCAAGGGGAGCAATGATCTTTCAGTTGTTTAGTAAAACCTTGGCACGGTGTGCACAATTCTACTTACATGGGCCTGGCCCAGAAAAACAAGGTGGAGGTTATGCCTGTCAGTCAGTGGTAGTTTGCTCTCAAAATCTGCACAATGATTGAACAGGACCTGAAGGGCCTTAGGGTGCATTTGTGGACACTATGCAGTGCAGATCGAAAAGAAAACAGACATTTTAAAGGAAGATTTAGAAGAAGAAAAATACGAAATAAAAGTACACACTCACTCAGTTGCTTTTGTTTTACTAAACTAATTTCCAGAAAAGCTCTTGACAGGCTGCTGCTGCGACAGTCAAAGAGAAACTCGGGCACAAGGCGGCAGCGCTGCCCTAGGCATGCGCAGGAGAGTGGGAGGGCAGTCTTCCCACCTAAAGATCTCAGCTCTAGGAAGTTCCAATGGTGCTCTGGAAAGGTGGGGGACCCATATGTGTGATGCATAGATACCACTAAGAAGATACTATTTTCCATAGTTGTTTTGATACTGCATCCTGTTCCTATTCATGTTTTACTCACACACACATTCTCTATATGCACTGCCCACACATACCTATCCGTGTGTGTATATATCACAACTCCATCCGTGTGTACAGGTATACATAGCCTTCATCCGTCATTTAGCTATGCCACATCCATCCATGTGTATACACACACACACACACACACACACACACACACTGCTGCTGGATAGGTTGTACCCCCATCAGTTGCATGGACCAATGAGCCCAAATTGTGGTGCAGGCTATGCTGCTGTCACTCACTGCCAGCCTGCCCAAATTGGGTGCAGTTGTACAGGGAGGCAAGCACACTGTTCCAGCGGTTATTGTTTGCTGCTGACTTGGCAGCCAAACCCGGTATCAGCAGGCCATTGATACTGCTACTCCTACTGCTGGCAGTGGCACTGTTGCCACATGGGGTCAGCAAGTAAGTGTGCTACTATCAGCACACAACTCCACCTCCCTTGTGCTCCCTTGTGCCCCCATGGCTGCTTTTTCTCATCCTTTCCCTGCAAACCAAATGGAGGGAACAGTTGGCTAGCCTGGAAGCTCAAAGATTGGACTCAGGGCCAACCCAACCCATCCACCCCCAAATAGGACCAGTTTTGAAGGTCTCACACAGGTACTGATGCAACGAGGCTAACCTTTGACTTGAAGATGCATGTGCTTCATCCTTTCAGTAAAAGTAAGTATACTGTATGTGTGTGTTTCTGTATGAGATGATCTCCAAATGGGGGATAGAAAAGGAGAGCACCTCTACATACTGTAGTTTCTGTGTCTTATTTCAGTTATATGAAGGCATACCATTTTGCCAAGTAGGATAGCCAACTATGTGCAGAATCCTCTTTCCTCCCCTGAAAGAAGTTTTTCAACTAAAGGCCTAAAAGCAAAGTGCCTGTGAACATGTTTAAAGTCTGTCCGTGTTCACATCCTCCAGCTTTTACCACCATGCTTATGATGCCTTTGGTTCACCTGTATATACTATGAAAGCTCTCTCACACACACACTAACAGCAAAACGTCTTCTGGATTTCCTCCCTAACTTTCTAGAAACCAGCCAAGATGATAAAAATTCTGTTCAGGACAGTAAAATGATTCTGATACGCAGTTATGAGCTCTTCTGGAGCCTCGATGCACACCTTTGCCGTAGGCTTCAGCCAATTTTTTTTCTTTTTTTAAAAAACAACCTAAGATGTACAGTACAAGCAAGAAATAATAATATTCAAATATGGCTTATCTCTTCAGCAGCAGTGAAAATAACAGCAAATTATGTCCTGTATGCAAAAGCATTTCTCCCCTCCGCCCCTCTCTCTCACACACACACAACTCTAATGCTTGATTTTAAGCAGAGTGTATGATGGAAATCTTTTTGGCAAACTGAGTTCGTAATCCTAAGTATACTTAATAAGGAGTAACAATCACTGAGCACGGTAAGACTGACTCCAGGGTAAACACATTCAGGATTGTGTTGTCCACTTTTAATTAATTATACCTTCTGAGCAACAATGTCATTGTGTGCTCAACACATAATGCTGTGATAGTATTCATAATAGATCTGTAAGACTTCTAAAGTTACACAGTAGTCCTTCAAACACAATGACTTAAATATTGAGGCAATCAAATGGTTCGGTTGATTTTATTCAGAATGTGTCCAACATGATTCTCTCCATTTGGGTTTCACATTTCAAACTCACCCTTTGTATTTTTAGGAACATTATATGAAGTCTTAAAAATCTTGTTTAATAGAAGAGGGAATATGAATCCTTCGTGACCCTGCTGGACATTTATATATTAGCTGATTCTCTCTGACATTGGGCTCAACATACTTGTCTATCATGTTGGCGGGTGGGTGGGGGATCCAGGCATGCAAATAGTCATAGAAATGCCTCAGTTTCTAAAAATCTGACGTAGCTTTTGTAACTGGTCCATCATTTCAAATCGAGTACCACACATTTAAGGTTAACTATTCTGCATTTCATCTTTTTGTTTGGCTCTTGCAGAAGTGGATAGGTAAATTTGCTGACCTAAAAGTACCTCATCCTACTAGGAAGATAAGAAGTATTTGGCTACCAACCTCTTGCAGCCCCTTGGCATAGGTTCATCTGGTACCCAAAGCCTTCCGTCACCTGACCTTCATGTGATCACATTGACTTTTATCGGTGAACAGCAGCACACCACAATATCACCACAGCTAGCACATTTTGACCAACTGGGTGCTCCCCCCCGCCCCCCGCCCAAACACTAGTGCTTGCATCTTTGCTAGAATCCATTTTTTAAATATTACAGAGCACAAATGAGGTCTAAAATTTAGCCACAGCAGACCACAGCTCCACAGAAAAAAACACACCTTCAAGTTAGGTTGTCCTGCTTGAAAACATAGATTAAAAACAGCACAGCAAACATGGATCTGCAATGCACTGTTTCCCTATTTAAATATTAACTGCTTCATTTTACATTTAAATGGACTAAGCAACAATGGATGGAATTTCCAGTACTGCTGGTTGGTGTTGCTGTGCCATGAGGAAAAGCAGGCGGCAATGTGGCTCAGATGGAGGATTACGGCAGGGGGGTCGGGTGGGGGCGAGTGATACAATCTCGACATCTGCTCTAAAGTGACTTAAAGATGATCCACTGATCATTCACCAGTTTCAAAATATAATCTTATACAGCATTTCCCCTCCCTCCCTTTGTAAACAGATCTGTTCATAAATAATTTGGACGTCTCCATGACATTCATGATATCTAACAGAAGCTGAAGTAGAAAAAGGATGGATGTGGTATACAGCATTGAGGAAATGTCAAAGAGTACTTCATTTTTGTTGTTGTTGTGGTGTTGTTTTGTATAGCGTCTGATGTGTGGGTTGCACGTAGCATCAGCCATCAGACACAGGTGGAGTGACCCACCCATATTTTTCGTGGGTCTTCACCAAGCTCTTAAAAGTTGCTTCGGCTTCCTTACGGCTGAAGGACTTTTTTGATTTTCCAGCTTTTCTGCAGATGCGGCCCTGAATGAGAGAAACCAAGAGAAGAAAAACTGTATTCAGCATCCCAGTGCAGAAACAAGTATTAAAAAAAACAAAAAACCCACCACCAACATTAATTCATAGTGAGCAACAGAACCCCTGTGTGTAACCTTCCATGAATTTATCTATTTGAAAAGTCAAAGCCAGGTTTGGATAATTATTTCTTGCCTGGCTCTTTATTAAGATGAGTGAAATATCCAACTAAAACACAGAACATCCAGACCTGCAAAGCAAAAACAAAAAAGTGGATTTTGCCAATTTACCCTAAAAACAGATACATTTGACAAAAGAAGAAAACCACCCATTAAATAAATGCAGACACTACTCCAGGCTTTAAGAACATTCATATTCATTGAACAAGCACCTTTAGTTGCGAAGTCTATGGAGGGAATCATCCCTTCATTTTGTTCAACAGAACATGGGAATAATGTGATGTACTTTTTGTAACATGAGTGTCAGAAAACGTCTCACTGTGTAATACCGTATTTCTTCGATTCTAAGACGCCATCGATTGTAAGACGCACACTAATTTCAGTACCACCAACAGAAAAAAAGCTTTGATTCAAAGAAATAATAAACGCACCCGCGATTCTAAGAGGCACCCCGTTTTCAGAGATGTGTATATGGGGGGGGGGTGAGAGTGTGTCTTAGAATCGAAGAAATACAGTATATGAGAAACTGCATGAGTGTCTTCATTAGTCCAGATCCATGCATCAGGAATCTGATACATATAACTTGTGTCCCCATACAGAAAATGACACCAATGCTGCCATACATAAATCACTTAGGCACATGTTTTCTTTGACACAAACATTACCAATCTTGAATGAGAAAATAATGTGTGAAGTGGCCTTATGAGACTCAGCAGAGGGAGGCAAAGTAGAGTTTTATTATCCCACAGGGGGCAACCATTAGATGGTAAATGAAAAGGTAGGTATCCCTATAGGCAGCGCTTTGCATTGTTGCTTCAGTCTCCAATGTTGTTTTTAAAGACTTCCATTTTCCAAGTATGTTTGCTTTTACTGCCCACTCCCTTGAGATATAACATATCTGGAAATTTAGAAGCTGGGGGGTAGGAGATGACGACTATTTTTTCCTGTTTTCTTCCCCAAGAAAGAAAGAGGAATTCCAGGGGAAATTGAAATAGATGCAATCCTTATTTTCTTAACAACTGTAGACTTCTTTTACTACTTTAAGAGTAGCATTTTCCGCGGCTGTGGAAATACAGGGCCACAACCGGTGCAGGTTATCCCGGGCCAAGGGAGGGTTTAGCCTGGGCTGAATCCAGTATCCCCTGGACGCACTGGGGTGAGCCCGGGTATCAGCCTGGGCTAAACCCTCATCTAGCAACCGCGTTAGAGTTTCAGTAAAGAAACATTTATTTATTTATTTATTTATTTATTACATTTCTATACTGCCCAATAGCCGGAGCTCTCTGGGCGGTTCACAAAACATTATTCCATACACAGTCCTAGAGAGTGGCTGTGTCAGGGAAAACTCTGGGAAAGCTAGATTTCAGAATGTGTTAACTTTTGAATTAATACGTTGAAAAAAGGCTTACAGTTTGCTTCCCCACCCCTGCTGTATAACAGGAAGAATAATGTGTACATTTGAAGTAGAATCAATGCTCTAGCTCCTATTTTCTCCCGAAACCTCAATATCTCACATTTGTCCAAACATTAAAGCTGGCATAGGCCAGATTCTACACCTTGTGTCAAATCATTATGAATGTGGAATAAAAAGCACGATCTAACATAGGTGCCCCGTCCAGACAACACGCTAAACCATGCTGCTTAACCACAAAATGGTTAACCTTAATGCATTCCATTAACCATTTTGTGGTTAAGCAGCATGGTTTAGCGCGTTGTCTGAACGGGGCCACTATGAAAGCAGTATATGGAACAGTTATCAGTGCACTTCAATGCTGCTATAAAGAGGTAGTGCCACGCTCATTGCATTATACCCCCTTCCTCCTATAGGATTGTTCAGGACATGCCTTTCCACAGCATAAAAACAATCCAGTAATAATTATCACATTTTTAAGAAGAGCTGCAAACATGCTATGCTAATACTAGGGAACAGCACATACTAGATCTTCCACCTGACCTGACACCACAGTTCCCTGAAAGATGCTGTAAATGGAGAAATCAGCCCATAAAGTTTAATCCCAGCAAAGTCAATGAAAAGAAAACAGATCATACTTGACAAACTGCTGGAGGTCACTCATTAAAATTTAAAACTCCTATAAATAACCCAGTTCTTATGCTCCCAAGTCAGCATAACCATAACCAAACTGACCTCTCCTCAGATCAATCCTCTGAGCTGTTTTCTGAGTATATGCTGTGTAACTACTGCACCCCCTCCCCTAATTTCTGGTGATAATGGCAGAATACGATTAGCCCAACCCATCCTTAACAAAGGGCCACAACTGTAGATTATTTTACATACCGTATTTCTTCGATTGTAAGACGCCATTGATCGTAAGACGCACAGTAATTTCAGTACCACCAACAGGAAAAAAAACCTAAGACGCACCCACGATTCTAAGACGCCCCCCATTTTTAGAGATGTTTATATGGGGAAAAAAGTGAGTCTTAGAATTGAAGAAATAGGGTAGTTATCAAAAAGCATTTTGAGGGAGTAATGCCCTGGCAAAATCATTATTTCAAAACCTGCCTTTAAAAGCATTTCACTCATTATTATTTTATTTATTTTATTTTATTTATTTATTACATTTTTATACCACCCAATAGGTGAAGCTATTTGAGGGGAGGGAACCGCATTACCTCCCCTCAAATGTCCATTTTTCCACTGGGGGAAACAAAATGAAAAAGGCCTGGAGGTGGAGGAGACACCCCCCCCCAATCATTATTATTATTATTTATTATTATTATTTATTTATATAGCACCATCAATGTACATGGTGCTGTACAGAGTAAAACAGTAAATAGCAAGACTCTGCCGCATAGGCTTACAATCTAATAAAATCCTAGTAAAACAATAAGGAGGGGAAGAGAATGCAAACAGGCACAGGGTAGGGTAAGCAGGCACAGGGTAGGGTAAAACTAACAGTATAAAGTCAGAGCAACATCAAGTTTTAAAAGCTTTAGGAAAAAGAAAAGTTTTTAGTTGAGCTTTAAAAGCTGTCTTTGAACTTGTAGTTCTCAAATGTTCTGGAAGAGCGTTCCAGGCGTAAGGGGCAGCAGAAGAAAATGGACGGAGCCGAGTAAGGGAAGTAGAGGCCCTTGGGCAGGCGAGAAACATGGCATCAGAGGAGCGAAGAGCACGAGCGGGGCAATAGTGTGAGATGAGAGAGGAGAGATAGGAAGGAGCTAGACCGTGAAAAGCTTTGAAGGTTAACAGGAGAAGTTTATATTGGATTCTGAAGTGAATTGGAAGCCAATGAAGAGATTTCAGAAGCGGAGTAACATGGTCAGAGCGGCGAGCCAAGAAGATGATCTTTGCGGCAGAGTGGTGAACAGAAACCAACGGACTGATGTGAGAAGAAGGAAGGCCAGAGAGAAGAAGGTTGCAGTAGTCCAACCGTGAAATAACCAGAGCATGAACAAGCGTCTTGGCGGAAGAGACAGACAAAAATGATTGAATCCTGGCAATATTATACACTCTCATTTCCCCCACTAGGGGAACTGCACTTGTCTATCTTTGATTTCTCTTTATCCTGCCTGCCCATACACACATTCCGTCTTACCATCTGCCCTTGATCCACTCCAACCTGGTTTCTCCATCCACCTGTAGCAAAGGATGTAATAATACTACCTCCTTCCTACTCCAGAAGTTACAACTGGGGAGGGCTCTGTGTGTGTGTCTCAAATATACATCTTCCCCTTTCTCTTCTCTTACTAGAAGGTAGGTCCCAGTTCCTCTGTGTGTGTGTGTGTGTGTGTGTGTGCGTGCGTGCGTGTGTGTGTGTGTGTGTGAGAGAGAGAGAGAGAGAGAGAGAGAGAGAGAGAGAGAGAGAGAGAGCCTTTCTACACCTAAGGATTATCCCAGGCAAATGGAGGAATGGTCCCTGCCTACTCCCGGGATCCCCTGTGTGTCATTTGGAGGCACAGGGATGATCCTGGGATGATCCCGGGCAAAAAGGCACATGTAGAAACAGTCTGAGAGAGTGTCAAGGGATTGGAAAGCTTCTTCAACTATTATGTTTTCCATTCGTAGTGATAAGAAGATGGTGCACAATTGACTTTTTTTTAAAAAAAATGGCAAGCTCTCATTCAGGCAGAGAAGAATTCTGGACATTAGAAAAGAACACTTGAGTGATTCAGCCTTCCATTCCCCAGCAGGCAAAATTGCTTATTTTTACCCTCCACTAAATGCAAGACTTCATGCAAAAGACTCACGGTTGGAGGGATGCCTGCAGAGGCATCTGTCCTTTGTGTATCCTTTACTCACAACAGCCTCACTAGACATACCAAAGCTTTCTGGAGGAAAGCCAGGCAAAGAAGTACCAGCACAACTTCAGGGTTCATATGCTAAGCGTCTGGTATATCCTACCCTTATCATAAAAGAGATGGGCAGGGCAAAGAGACATTTCAAGACATAAGGCTGAACCAAAAGGAGGCCCCACTTTGCAAAAATCTTTGTCAGAATTCAAAGAGCCTCAGAATGAACACTATCAGCCCTATAAAGGGGTCAAGAAACTTTATTTTTGGATCCTTCATTGTGACTTCTGACTTGATAGAATTACCTGTGTGATCTGTGCCCTCACTCCAAATGGGCTTCATCATGTCCTCAGTGACATAGCCAACTCTATTACCTATGTAGTATAGTGATGTTGTTACGATTAATTGAGGGGAGACATGATATGCAGTGGCCACCAGTGAGGGAGGAAGCAGCAGCCAGGCACCTCTCCACCGTGCCTGGGTCCAGCTCCAGCTGAGAGCCCCCTCCCTCCTGCTACCAACTGTCACTGCAGAGGCCACCACTGAGGGAGGAAGCAGCAGCCAGGCACCTCTCCACCGTGCCTGGGTCCAGCTCCAGCTGAGAGCCCCCTCCCTCCTGCTGTCACCTGTAACTGCTGAACTTTCCAACTAAGATTGTAGTGCCTGAATTTGCTTTCCTTTTCCCCCCTCCTCCTCCTCCCTCCCAATCCCCTTTCCTTTTGTGTCATGTCTTTTAGATTGTAAGCCTGTGGGCAGGGACTGTCAAGAAATACTTATGTAAGCTGCCGTGAGAGCCTTTTTTGGCTGAATGGCGGCATAAAAATCCTTAAATAAATAAATAAAAATAAATAAATAAATGATAGCACTCTTCAAATACTTAAAAGGTTGTCACACAGAGGAAGGCCAGGATCTCTTCTCGATCTTCCCAGAGTGCAGGACACAGAATAACGGGCTCAAGTTAAAGAAAGCCAGATTCCAGCTGGACGTCAGGAAAAACTTCCTGTTAGAGCAGTACGACAATGGAACCAGTTACCTAGGGAGGTTGTGGGCTCTCCCACACTAGAGGCCTTCAAGAGGCAGCTGGACAACCATCTGTCAGGGATGCTTTAGGGTGGATTTATGCATTGAGCAGGGGGTTGGACTCGATGGCCTTGTAGATCCCTTCCAACTCTACTATTCTATGATTCTATGATTTTATGAATACATGTCAAATACTTCCCCTTCCCTGAAATTACTGTTTCTGATCTGAAGAGCAAACCTGCAGAAAACCAGGCACCCAGTGGTCAAAAGGATAAAATACGATGACTCCGTTGTGTGCGGCGGGATCACTTGCAAGTCCACGAGGACTCTGGGTGTCATTAAGCGCTGTATAGAGAGAGAGAGATTGAACAGACCCAAGGGGGCACAATCTGCCTAGACAATCTCTTGCACAAGTTTTACAATTAAAAAAAATTGATGCCTTTCAAAAAGGATTATATAAATACATAAGGGATAGGTCTAGGAATAAAATGCCCTGGCATCTTTTTTTTTTTTGGATGAAATTCTTTATACGGCTATTATTGATAATAACTAAGTAGGTCCATTATGTTCAGAGGCAGTATACTACCGTATTTCTTCGATTCTAAGATGCACTTTCCCCCCATATAAACATCTCTAAAAACGGGGTGCACCTTAGAACCGCGGGTGCGTTTATTATTTCTTAGAATCAAAGCTTTTTTCTGTTGGTGGTACTGAAATTAGTGTGCGTCTTACAATCGATGGCATCTTAGAATCGAAGAAATACAGTAGATGCTTGGGGACATCAGAAGAGAAAGGCCATTGCTTCCATGCTCAGTTTGGGGCCTTTTGAAGACATCTGACTGCCCACTGCTGGGAACAGGATGCTGGAATAGAACAAAGAGGGTTTTCCCTATGGTCTAATACCCATTGAAAGGAACTGCACACACAAAAAAGTGGTGCTCTTGTGCAATTCACATTCATTTAAATCGAGCATGCGCAGAAAAACCTTTTGGTGGATTGCGCCCCATGTCAATTAATGGGAAGGGATACTATTTGTACTTTCCAACTCGGGCCCTCAACCTGTTCCTGAGTGCAGTGTGGAACTTTTGAGGACGATATCCTCAAAATGAATTATTGGGAGTTATGCAAAGGACCTAAAGATCAGAGTAATTCTTTTTCTGTGGTGGCATTTACTCCCTAGAACTTCCTGTCCAAGGAGAGCTGCCACCCTGAGAACATAATTGTATCAGGAGAATCAATATCTAAGGCTGCAATCCAGGGGGGATGGCCGTAAGCCTCCAAACTCGGAGGCTTACTCCAGTGCAGAGTGGGAGGTGTGGCGGAGACTATCTTCACCTCTGTGTTCCTTCTGCTGTGCATTTTAGCTAGATGGGTGTTTTGCCTGTCTACCTGAGACGTAGATGAGGGGAGGAAGGAGGATGGGGAGGTCTGTGGATAAAATCTAAGCCAACCTTTGAGCAGCAGCAGCTGGTGTGGTTCTCTCTAGCTGGCTGCAAGGGGGAGGGGTGAAGAGCTTGAACTCCTGGGTCTGAGGTTGGACCGCTGTCTCTGAGCTCGGATCCAGGAATCTAAAATATCCTATCCCCCACCCCCCACACGCTGTTTTCCCCGGGTGCAATCTCATACTCATGAATCAATGGCTGAGGGACTATAGGATTCAGCAGATTATCATCCTTAGTCCATGGATCTATTGTGGGACAACTAAAGTAAAACAGCCTAAGGAGAAGCTCACTATCTAATGAAAGATTGGATATATGTTATATAGAATTTATAAAGTGTGTTTACATGTGTATCAAAAGAAGCACATGTGTGCCAGGAAAAATACATAGGCATCTGTCCTTGATTGGAATTTGAACAGACATTTGAAGACCTTCCCTACAGGAAAGAATAGAAACCATGGTGCTGTTTCCTTTTTAAAAATTAGGACTCATCACTCTCCCACATTAACCCCCCCCCAAAAAGACCCCTCTCATGTGTAGTAAACTAGCACATCAGAGAGTGGATTTGCATAGGTCTCTTCCTGATGGAGTAGTTTACTATACTTTTTATATGATGGTGTCTTAAAAAATATGACACACATACACACCTACAGTCTGAAGTGGTACAGTCCAGTATTTCATCTCCACTTTCCGTGTAATGGGCTCTTAGATTAACAAGTGCTGGCCTTGATGTCATTACTGAATAAACTCTCACTTTCTGAAACATTTCCCAAATAGAAAGAAAACAGACCGAATGTGTTCGGACGTCACTTCAGTTCACGATGGTCTAATAAACTACACACAGTGGCTTACTCTAGAAATAATCCACAATGCCTCGCCACACGTCCGGGCTAATAAGCTACTGTGCATAGTTTATTAACTAATGAGCCTAATCTCCCCGCTCTCTGTCCAGCCGAAGTCCTCCCACCCAAGCAGTGGTGCTGTTTCACCCATTCATTATATCGCAGCAGGGGCTATGACAAGTGAAATCCTGGGTGCACCAAAAAAGGGATGATGGCTATGCAACCTTGGGGCTTTGCAGGATCGTGATAGCACTTTATGTACAGTCTCTCCTAATGGGGACGCGCCCGATCTGGATCGGGCCAGACTTCATACACAGCCCCTCCAAACCCTGAGCACTTGTGCACTTTAGCAATTGGGCTGAGGGCAGCAAAAGAATTCTCTCTTTAAACTGTATTGACACAGTGCATTAGTGCTATGTTGTGGAGCCACTGTTTTGCTGTTTCTATTACAGAAAGTTGCCTGGCAGTGATCTGAACTGCTCTAGGCGAGCCAATTAACCCTCAATGCCTAACAGACGATACAATAACCCACACTGGGTTAAATAACCCACTCTGCAGACCATGGGTTATCACAGTGAGTTATTTTAGGTAAATAATAGGTTAAAAATATCCCACCATGGGTTATCGGGTCGTCCAAACCCAGTCATTGTAATGACACTAACGTCCTATACATTGCAGACATCCTAATTTAACAAAACTTGTAAATTTCTGCCTTTAACACATGGCCACAAGGTTGCCAACCTAGCTCAAGTTGAGTAAAGCTAGTTGCATGCATTGTCTAGGGCCTCATGAAAGAGAATGAATATATCTACATTTCCATCAAAAGATGCATCTAGTGATATCACAAATACTACAACAACAAATGCCTGCTTCTGCATGCAGACCTTCCTTCCTAGGGCAACAGAATTTTATGGTACATGAACATTATGCTAACCACAATTTGACATGATGTCTGAATTGGTAAATCATTATTACGGCTGTTGCGGTGCCTCCAGAAGCCACTTTGCTTAGAGACTGGGGTGCTGAGTCAACAGAAAATGGAGGTGGACAAATAGCTCCATACCATGGTTGCTTGGTTGTTTGGAAGCTCCAACCGAGGCTTGGTGTAATGTCTGAATTAATCCTATAATACCTGGCACAGGTTTCAAGACAGAATATGAAAGCCATTCTGGAAAAGACAATAATTGCTCAATAATACTTTTTTAAAAAATGACATGCTAACATAATATGAGTTAATTTCTTTCTTTCCCCACCTTTTCTGTACATTTTAAGAAAACAGCAGAGTTCCAGCTTCCTATCATTAGGAGTCTTCTCCAAATTTACCTGTCTGTTGAAGAAAGTGTGCACACTGAAGTGCATCCTGGGACACATTCAAAGATGCATCTTCAGTTCACACTGGGTTTTGCTAAGACCTATTAGGACTAGCTGTTGTGCCATGCACAGAGAGAATGCCTGAACATCTCCAGAACTCCCTTGTAAATGCACGTTTCAGAGGAAGATAAAAAACAGCAGAGCAAGACAAACAACAAAGTTTAAAGGCCAAATCGCAAAACAAGCACTCTGATTGCACTTATCTGGAAAGATACAGGTGTACATTATCCTGCAGGGATATAGGGTGTTTACCCAACGTGAGAAAGAACAAGCACCTACCCCACACCCTTAATATGAAGATGGAAATGTGGGAAAAGGAAGCAGAAGTGACTTGCAGCTCCTTTTGTGACACACTTATTACTTTCAAAAATGCTAAGTTGAGTTGGAAATATCTCTGAAATAAAGTAAAGCGATACTGACAGCCAAACTAGACCTGATGTGGAAAATCATGTTTCTATCGTCAGATTTTTCAACCTTCACAAATAAAATGGGGAGAAGAGTCTAGTTTTTATATCAAAGGGGGCATGCAGCTAAAATAAGCTGAATTCTCACCCCCTGCCTACTTTATGGCCCTGTCCTCCAATTGTCCCACAACAACCTGGTTCGCATGTAACAACAACCCAGAGTAGAGATTCAGTATGGGTTTTTATTGAACCATGGGTTGTCATTATGTGCAAACCCTGCACTATTGGTTAAACGAATAACCCAGAGTTCACAACCTAACAACAAACCATGGGTTCTCTTTCTGTGTTGTTTGTGGTTAACAACTCATAGTAACACCACAGTGCAGGGTTTGCATGCAACAACAATCTATGATTCAACAACAACCATACTCAACCCATCCTCTGGGTTGTCATCATGTGCAAATTAGGCCTATGGCTCACTTCTAGTATTAGAGTCAGGCTGTGAGCACAGAGCCTGAGAAGATGCAATACAGGGAAGTAAGGAGATAAGGATTCAGTTCTTCTTACCCTGTAACATCATGATTGAAACACCATGTTCCAAACCACCATTTTATATGTGAATGTGGTAGGCAGATGAACAACAAATGTGACTTCTGCCATCACATGTGGTTTGCCTCTGACTGCTTGATTATTACTTACCTACTGTTCTGAATGCCTTTGTTAAAGAAATAATGTGTCACTAGTTACTCTTGTATAATTTATATATTAAGAACAATTGCAGTAACAAAGAGCAGAACCAATAATAAACACATTCCTGAAATTCATTTCATTTTTTCCATGCATTTAGTTGCTGAAAAGTTCCACTTACTCTATAGCTTACCGTTGTTTACTCTGGCTTTGTTAGAAATGCATCTGTTAGCTAATAGATAAACGTAGAAACTGGCAATGGAGAATTTTTGTTTTGAAGCTTGAGGTCAGAGGTGGAATTAAGAAATCTGCAAAGCCTGCTGATAAGCTTGCATTTTTGCCATCTAAGCAGAAAATGACACTCATAATTGCAAGCACTTGAAAATAATACAATAAGAACCATTTTTTAAAAAAAGGGGTGGTATATATGCCAACATTTTAAAAGAAAAAAGGGGGAAAGGCCCTATTCCTCCTTATGCACTATGCTAAAATGCATCTAAAGCAAGCCAATAATAATAATAATAATAATAATAATAATAATAATAATAATAATAATTTATTTCTTACCCGCCTCTCCACTTGGATCGAGGCAGGGAACAACAGCGAATATAAAACACATAAAAATAAGCTTAAGACAAAGATTCCCTGATTCTACTGCTGTACCTTTCAACAAACCAAATGTACTTTTACAGGAACTTTATAGGGTGGAGATTGTGAATGGGAGGAGAGCTACTCTGGAATTTATTTAGGATATGATAATGGACAGAAGAATGGCTTGTGCTGGATCAGACCTAGAATCTATCTAATTCACCACTCCTGTCCCCACAGTAGGGTTGCCATACGTCCCGGAAAACCGGGAATGTCCCGATTTCCAGGAGATTCTGAAATGTCCTGACCGGCAAGAATCCCGGATTCTTGGTCCAGCTGGCTGGAGAAATTCTGACCTCCAAAATGGTGCCTTGAGCGTGCTCAGTAGAGCGACAGCAGCAGAGAAAAAGACGCATCTATCTGGCGCCTTTTCCAGAGCATCACTGCTCCTCCACAAACTCATCTGGGTCACTCACCTTATTGCGCCTGTGGCTGCATAGAAGAGAAACAACAGCGAGGAAAGGCGCACGTGCTCTCCTCAGGCTACCTGAGTCCCATGCAATGCAAAGGAGTTTGGTGAGCTCGGCTGGTTGTGGTCAAAGCTTTAGGGTAAGCCTGGGGCTGGGTTATTTGTGGGGGGAGAAAGAGAGTTTTGTGGAGGACAGGAGGGAGGGAGCGAGTGGGAGACGAGGGGGTGAAGGAAAAGAGAGAGGGGAGAAAGGAAAGAAAAGTCACTCTCCCCAAAACCGCCCTTCAAAAATCCACCTTCCTGGACTTGGGTTGCAAGCCTCAAATCTGTTACTTGGAAGTAAGTTGCAGTGAATTTAAGATGTCTGGTTTTACAGATGTTGATGTTTTATTTGAAAAATTGGGCTTTGCAAAAATTGGGCTTTCTCTAGACCTTTATATATTGCTCAGTTTAAAATTAAAATAAAAATCCTACCCCACCCCCCAAAATTGTCCCAGTTTTATGGATTCAGAACATGGCAACCCTACCCCACAGGGGCCAACTTGTTGTCCCTGTGAAACTCAAACAGAACAAGACATAGACTGTTCCCAGCACCTGGCAATCGGAGGCACACTGGGTTTGAATAAAACTGTTGCATTTAGCTGTTTTGGTTGATAGACTTCTCCGTCATGATTGCAACTTCTGAACTATCTGGGTACTTTTGCCAGAGTTTGATCTAGAGTCTCTGATCTTCAACATGTCACACTTTAGTCAGCGGTCCATGCAGTATTAGCAATTTCAAATCACTGTATTCCACAAAACAGTAGTGTGGTCCTATTTCCCCTGAAATTAATGCATTCTGGTGGAGCAAGATCTAGTTATCTAAATCTTGCTCCACCATTTCATGGAATGAAGAAATGGCCGTCTAACTCTCCAGGAGGGAGCACTGGCTGATCATACAGAGGCAATTCTGGATGCAGCCTGCTTTGTCCTGACTGGTCAGGTGCTTATTTATTTATTTATTTATTTATTTATTTATTTATTTTATTACATTTCTATACCGCCCAATAGCCGAAGCTCTTGTCAAGCCCAAAGGTGTAGAAATTGTGAGGCAACCAGGCTCTGCACTGCAGTATACACATATGGTGGCTTCTTTGCATGGAGTCCTATAGGAATTGCACTTTGCACACTTCCTACCCAGGAATAGAGCTCTCCACCTCACATGAAGTGCGAGACAGGACTCAAAAGGGGCTTCATTGGTAGTGGGTGGCATTTAAGGTATAACTGACTAAGCACCAGTTTATTCAGTCAGAAGAATCATATGGTGAAGCAATTCTTGGACTGTACCACTTCAGGCTGCATGTGCTGATTGTATGTTTGAACGCACCCTATTAAAAAAAGAAGCAAGACTAAACCCTCCACCTGAACATGCTGTTTTTCTATACATAGGGTTTTCTATATGTATGTGGAAGCCTATATCCCAACCCCTCTACCTGCAGCATAAAGTGGTACAGTCCAGGAAACACTTTACCTCTTGATCCTTTTAATCATATAAACTGACTCTGCAACTAGACAATCACTCAGATAATGAGTGGATTGGGAGAAAATTGTGTGCCTGATGCAAGTGGGTGAGCAAACCCTTCCACAAATCATGTTCACTATTAGCAGTGGGAAGCCAGTGCCTCCACACGGTACAGATTCTCTGATTGCAACTTGATTTTCCTCATGCAAAGTTCTTGTACAACCTGCTTGCATAAGCAAAAACTGTGCTCCAGATGCATTAAGAATTCTCCAGATTGCTGCCTAGGGAATCTATCTTTGTCATCCTTTATGTGTGTGTGTGCTTCTTTCCTTGCTTCCTTCAGACTTCATGTGGCTGTTGGGCCTGCACCAGACAGGGCTACTGGAGGATAGCATTTGTTTGTACCCTGCTGAGTCATTGGAAAAACCAAGGGTTTGTTTGAACCCTGCTGACTGGCGAAGATGGTACTTTCCACCCAGCTGAGTGTCTAAGGAAACAGTATCTTCAGTAAAGTTTGAGTTTTATCATTGTGAAATCTGGCACTTGGGTTTTGTAATTTATAATTTCTGTTTGAGAATCTGAATGGGATTTTCTGCATTTGTTTCACTGCAACTTTGCATTTTAAAATGGTAGAAAATAAACTACAGATCAAAAGGTCTCATTGTCTTATATTTTCATTTTCACCCAGTCCAGCGGGTAGTCCCAACACATCTGGAAAACACCTGGTTGGGGGAAGGTGGGGAAACTTGTTTGGCTGCATCACCTTGTGATTAACCTGAGGGATGGTCTGCCTACCTCGCCATTCATACACACACATTCATACTCTCTCTTCCTCTTTCTCACGCACACATTCAGATACACACACACACACACACAAAAGCTTAAATGGGGGGGGGGGGGTCCCAAGCCTAATGGTGGTGCAGGGGAAATGATAACAGGAGGTACGGTGTATGGGGAGGGTGAACCGGCTGTGCCCATGGACCAGGTTCTAAAGAATATATTTTGCTCCTTTGAAGTTTACCCTTTAACCTACTGTTATGAATACTGGCCAGGCAGGCCTTATCTGTTCTGAAGTCTATTGTTTGGTAATGAGTGTCCCCCAGCATGGTCAAGGAATGTCCCTTTATTGGAGCTAATTGTGAGAGGATGGTTTGGAATGTGAAGCCTATCAGAACCAGGGCTGGGGGTGGTGACTCATCTCCCCCTGAAGGCAGAGAGACCAAGAATAAGGGAGAACTGCAGAAAGAGTAATCTCAAGGCCGGAAGGCGTGTTTAGAGGTACAGGTATCTCCTTCAAGGGATCCCACGAGGAGTAATGGGTCTGCTGCCCTGCTAAGGAATGTTATGCTGCTTCCCCCTGCCTATGCTCTACTTATACATTCGTAAATATACCCGCATATTTCAAAATGCCATAAGCTTCCAGTGATCTCTAGTTCCAAAGGAATCCAAATACAAGTAAGCCTTGTGCCCCTGGAATCTCTCACTGGTCAGGGAAGTGGAGGTCATGAAACAATACGACATTCTAATAAGGGCAATTTTTCTAACATTGTTCCCTGCCATTCTAACCAGGTTTATTTAGAAGCCCGTCCTAACTTCCGTCTCCCTCAATCACTCGCACTCACGTCCCTGGGTTGCTCTTAGGCTGTTGCCTTTTTCTTCATCTATTCTACTTGGGAGAGAATATAATTCCCTTCAGTCCTGGCCTCTGTCATTCATGCTCTCTTAATTCTAGGACTGGACTTCCATCATGGACTCAATAGGAAGCTATTCTTGATGTTTCTTTTCTCTCACTTCACTCCCTCAGTTTAAGGATATTTTTTAAAATAAAGTTTACCTAACAATCACAACCGAAGTACTACTGCCTATGTATTTCCCAGGCTTCCAGGGGAGAATACAACAAGTTCAAACATTACTTATACAAGTCCACACATACCAAAAAGTCCACAGAAGTACCTATTGAATTTGCTTAAATTATATTTATATCAATATACACTACTAAACTCATTGGTTGTCTCCATATTTTTTGGGTTTGAGCCTACATAGGTAATAAATTGAAACCATTTTCCAGGGATTCAGCTTTAAATTATTGGCTGAAGCGAGGCTTTGATCTGTGTAGATATCTTATCTATAACAAGCAGTTCCCAAATCTTATCAAACCAAATCTTGATTGAGGGTGCATAATGACATTTCCAAGATAAGGCTAACGCTCAGGATCAAAATTATACAGGTTCACATGCTATTTTTTCTTTACTTGGTATTTTGTTCTGAAATAATGCTAAAAATAGAGACAACAAAAAGGAAGAACATGCCAAGAATACAACAAGATTGTTAATTAAGGGGGAAAGAAAACTCAGTGATTATAATCCTTAGTATATCATGGGCAAATTTGTGGGACAATTAGAGTACAGCAGCCTAAGAAGAAGCCCAGTAGCTGTGGCTTGGAGGTCCACATTCATACCTTGCTCTGTGCCTCTAGGGACCAATATCAGGCCACAATGTTCTAATCTATGACAATGTGAGTGCCATTTTTGCCGGAAAGGCAAGATATAAATTTAGCAGGTTAACCTTTTCCCAGGATGGAGATGAAGGGGAAAGACGACAGCTCAGCAGTGGGGACCATCCTTGGAAAGTAGAACAAGGGTGAGGAACCTCAGGCCTGGGGTTCCAATCCAGCCCTCTAGGGTCCCCCAGAAAACTACAGCCCCCTTCCCCTGGCCTTAATCCTGACACCTAATCATCCAACTATTTCCCTGCTTTTGTGTGGTTTTCCCCATTCTAAAAGCTTGTATTGCTTCTCCTAAGGCACTGAGAACTTTAAGCTGTCATATGCTGGTATTTTTTAAATTTTGCCTCCAACCTCTTTTGCCTTTGGCTCTACCGACCTCTGGAATGCAGCCCCGAGAGCATATCCCAAATTTAATTTGGCCCTTAGGCTGAAAAGGCTGCCTACCTCTGTTGTATGAGGTCCCAGGTCCAATGTCTAGCATTTCCAGTTGCTAGAGCTGAAAAAGATGTACGTATGTATGCATTTCCCACAAATTGGCCTTTTTTTTCCTTTTAAAACTAGAGTCTTTAAAATATTTTGGGTAGGAAAATGATAAATTGGGGCAGTGTGTGTGGGCAGAGGGATATGAAACCTAACGGAAAATGACTCCAACAACATAAGCTACTGACACTACCACAACAGCCAGCATGTTGGGAGTTGCAGTCCAACACATCTTGAGGGCATCAGATTGGAAAAGACTGAGTTATAGTACTGTACTAGACTAAGGAGATTCAGGGTCAAAGCCTCAGTCAGCCATGTCCACAACAAAGCATACTGGGTGAACTTGGGCCAGATGCTCTCTCAGCTTAATCTACCTCATAGGGTTGTTGGCTGATGGTTAACTATCATACCATTCAAAAATAATTAACTTGATTCGAAGAGAAGTTAAGAAAACTTAACATTAGCACCCTTTTGAAACCTTCAAAGAAATTCACATTTAATTCTATAATCCCACTCCCCAGAAAGAGGGCATTTCTGCGCTATGCGCCCATCCTATTTTGCCCTAGTAATGTGACCAGTACCTCCTGAATTCTTTGGGAGTATATGGATGAAATTCTGTATGTACAGCCCAATACTACTCATATTTACTCAGAAATCCCACTTCAGTATGTAAGAGAGCAATCCTATGTCCTGTAGACAGCATCAGAGGATTGTTTGGTTTCCTGGCTCCAAGGTTGTAGGACAGGGCTCTGGGTTAACAGCCAGGAAACCTCGCTCCCTTCCCACTCTCTCATATAGGCAGCATGGAGAGAACTGCGACGGTCAGCTCCCTGCACTCTCAAAATGGAGACCAGAGATGTGGAAAAGGAGGCATTTCCAGGGGAGGGGACAAGACTGGGGCAGTTGTGTTACGCTGTTCCCAATGGTTGCTCCAGCCTCCTTTCCTCCCCCTCTGATGCACCTCTGCTAGATGGGCGAAATTGACCATCTAGCAGAAATAAGGGTGGACTGGAGCTCTGCATAGGCTTCCCGTCAGCCTCCGAGTTCGGAGGCTTACAGGAATTGCGATAGGATTGCATCCTAAATTAGTAAAACCCACTTACCCTATTTCTTTGATTCTATGATGCACTTTTCCCCCATATAAACATCTCTAAAAATGGGGGGCGTCTTAGAATCGTGGGTGTGTTTTAGGGTTTCTTTTTCTGTTGGTGGTACTGAAATTAGCGTGCGTCTTACAATCGATGGCATCTTACAATCGAAGAAATACGGTAGTTCAATGAGATTTATTTCAAATAAGTATGCATAATGTTGCCACAGTGTAGGTAGTGGTACCCACTTTTTAACCACGATGCAAGTACATCTTGAGATATTAATTTATTTAAGGTTTTGTTTTTACTCTGTTTTTCCCCTCCAAAAAGGAGTTGCTCAAAGCAGCTTACAAAATAGAAAAACAATAACTAATTGTTGAAACACATTAACAAACTAAAAGCAGCAGGAAAACACCCACAAAAACAGAACAGTCCATATGTCACATTAAGCGACAGCAGAGTCAAATGCTTATTTAAAGAGAAATGTTTTCACTGGCTAGTGGAAAACAGATAAAGAGGAGGAGGACTAATATCTTGGGGCAGGGAATTCCACAGGTGGGCATATTGCCACCAACCATACCTTTGAAGGCCTCTTGCACATGCAAGAGGCTCACAGATGCTAATCTTAATGGACAGGCAAGTTCACATGGTAGGAGATGGTCCTGTAAGGAGCCAGTCAGTAAGCCAAGACATTAAGGGCACAATGCTATTGTTCTGAGCGGGAGTTTCCGACCTCGGAAGACAGCCAGTGCAGTTCTTTCCGAACTGGCTGCAAGGGATGGGGGTGGGGGGAGGAATCAGATGTCCAACTCCCCCATCCGAGGTCAGAGCGCTGTCTATTGCTCTCTGGGGGCCATAGGATTTTAAGGTGATAACCCCGAACTGGCAGCCAGTGCAGCTGATACAATAAAGCAATCGCATAGTCCCAACACTTTTCAGATATATAATCTGAAAACGCACCGCACAATCTCTTTAACACTTACAAGGCGACCTACCTAGGGTATGCTTCTTGGAAACTACAACATCTTATTAAGTGTGAAACAGCACATTGATTTCCTACCGATCACCTTCTCAAACAAAAATCAAATTGGCACAAAACTCTTTTTAGAATAGAAAACGTACACATGTAAGCTCACCGTTCAATACACAATTTAATTAAAAAAATAGATGTGACAGCTTGTCCTTCAAGTAACTGCATTAACCATATTTAAAGCATTTAACAGGAGTGAGCCTTCCGGGTTATGGTGCGACAGATGTGGAATACTTTCCCTGAGGAGGCTTGCCTTACTGCATCATTCCTAAGTTTTACAAAAACAGCAAAGACCTACAATATCTACTGCGCCTGGCTTTGTGCATGTGTGTGTGTGTGTGTGTAGCCTGCTGCTATTTTAAATTAAGATTGTGCAAACTGATTTTAATATGGTGGTTGCTGACATGGTTTTAGCACCTGTTTGAACTACTTTGCCCTCACCAGCCAGTCTTAAAACAACAGGAAAGCCAATTTTAAAAAGACATAAGCATACAAGTTGTTAACTTGGCGAACAAGATAAAAATTCTACAACACATTAAACATTTAAAAATGTGCCGTATATTAGGGTGACCATATTTTGGAAACCAAAAAGGAGGACAACATGGTCGTCCCTAAGGGGGCGTGTCCAGTAACAAGGGGGCGTGCCCACCCGAACATAGCCTTGGTCACATGTCTGATTTTACAGCACACATTTAAGACAAATCTGTTCTACATAACATCTTAATGTTAAAATCACTGAAATAAAGAACAAGTGAGAGATTCAATGTATCTGAAATTAACTTCACTCACTCCTACTTTTGTAGGTTTTGCTGTACTTTGAAGCTTTTGCTATACTCTCTGTGTTACATTCTTCCCTTCCCTCAAATATCTTTTCTGACTGTATCTTCACTCATTGCAAGCTGCTGTTGTTGTTAACAGGGTTTGCTACTGGCCCTAGATCTGTTTCAAATCTGATATGGCTAAAGCTCTACCTAAAAGCTATCATGGTGCCAACTTTCAGCTCTTTATTTTTAAAAATGACAGTTTTTTTAAAAAAATTAAAACCTCATTTTTTAAAAAAATCCTAAAAAATCAATGGATGAACGGATCTGTTTCAAATTTGGTGTGGCTAAAGCTCTACCTAAATCCTTCCATAGTGCAAAGTTTCATCCCTTTATCTTTAAAAATGATGATTTAAAAAATAATTTTAAAGCCTCAATTTTTAAAAAAACCCTAAAAAATCAATGGATGAATGGATCTGTTTCAAATTTGGTATGACTAAAGCCCTTCCTAAGAGCTATCATTGTGCCAAGTTTCATGTCTTTATCTTAAAAAATGACAGAGTTATAAGCATTTTTGTTAATTCCCATTAGAGCTGCTCTTTGAAAAAAAAATCCGGATTTGCCCTCCCCCTCCCGGATTTGCCATCAAAAACCCGGGCAAATCCGGTCATATGGTCACCCTAAGTATATATTATAATGGAGTGAACATGAGATTGAAACAGCTGTTGGTGCTGTCTGTGCTGAGCGTTGGAATTAAGGCCAGGACCAAGTATTTAGCTGTAGATACAGGTACAGGAAAAACGGTCTGCAAGGTGGGAGGGAGAGGATAATCTGTAGCACAAAAGTACTGGGGAGGAAGGAGAACTTCACCCTTCCCACACCACCTTTCTCCCCCTGCAAGTCCATGTGCCACCAGCAGCTTTTCCCTTTTTGTGGGCTTCTGGACACGTATTTGCTGTGTTTCTGGGAGAAATTGGCTGGGGGAGAATGCCACAGGGAAAAGCTGATAGTGGGAAAAGGGTTACCCACATATTCCCCCACACCACACACATCTTTTACTTCTCCACTGAAAATCACCTCTTTGCCTTGCTGCTTTGCAGCTGTTCAGTGAGTCCCTGATTTCCAGTTCCAAAACTCTGCCACCAAATGTGTAGTTTCAGTCTAAGGGCCTTGCTAGACCTACCTGTTAATCCGGTGAGGAGAAGGAGCGAGGCCGCGCTGCAGCTATCGCAGGCTGTCGCCCCTTTCTACACATGAGACGCGACAGGGTAAGGGAAGGCCCCGTCCCGTCGGCCATTTAAAAAAAAACTTAAAGGGGCCATCTGCGCAGGAGCGTATCAACAATAAGGTAAGTCTTTGTTAAAAAAAAAGGGTTCCCCACTCCCCCTGATTCCCCCCCACAATGTCTGATGCCCTCTGCTCGCCCCCCCCACTCACTTGCCCCCCGCTTGCTCGCCCCCTTGTCCGCTCGCTCGCCCCCTCGCTCGCCCATCCCCGCTCACCTGTCCACCCCCCCGCTCGCTCGCCATGTCCGAAGCCCCCTCCGCCCCCCCGTCCATGATCTCCCCCCCCCCCAGCCCAATGGGCACAGGGCGGCTTCTCCCGGCTACTCGCAAGTAAGCGAGCAGCCGGGAAAAGCCACAGAACTAGCTAGACCTTCCGCAGCCCCAGGCTCAGCCCAGGGCTATGGAAAAACCAGGCCACAAGCGGATCCAGTTATCCCGGGTCAAGGGAGGGTTTAGCCCAGCCTGACCCCGGGATCCCCTGTGTGTCGTCTGCACGCACAGCAGGGAGCCCGGGCCTCGCACCGGGCTAAACCCTCGTCTAGGAAGGCCCTAAGAGTTTTTCTAAAAGTTAAAGAATGGGCTAAATTAGGACTGGATCTGTCTGACTTGATAACCTTTCACAAGGCGGAATTACGGAGATGAAAGGAGAGGCTCTCCTCCTACAGGGCAAGAGGGAAAAGACAAGAAAGGCAGACCACGAATACAATGGAAACAGCATATTTCAAGGGTCAGCTTTAAACCACAAGCTTAGGGATAGTTTTGTGCAGGATCAAGTCCTTTCAGGGACTGAGAAAACCAACCCGTTTTATACTAAGCAAGTTGCTGCAGTCAAAACTAAATTCAGGAAAAGGCTGTGTGCACACATGGACCTGGAGAACTATGGCTTCTGGATGCAAATGTGCAATCTGTTAGGCCTGGGCAAGCCCTGCTGACTGCCAGTGTGATTCACACTGAAATAAATATGGGCAGGATTTACTGCAGCCTGAAGTTCTGCCTATCTGGCACATTTCCAAAATCACATTACATAGTCACATATTTCTATTAAATTTCTAAAATCCCTGCTTGCAATGAATGGGTATAATCCAGACAGGATTAAAATTTTGGAAGTCTAATTGATTTCAGTGGGATAGATATGAAAGACATGTGTGTGGTATCAAGGAAACTTAAAAGAGTGTTTAATTTTGCCAGGATCATATATCCAATATTTGCAGTAAAGCTTCACTTAGCCTTTATATTATAGATGTGAATTTTTTTTATCATTACTATTCCGCTTTTCCTTTGTTCCAGTTTCCCTTCTATAAGACCAGGCTAATGTCTAGTTTACACTTTACAGCTACCACATGAGAGCCCTTTAATGGCAACTGTTATTTAGTTAATTTACTGGCAAAATGCCCATTACTAAGACTGATAATAACCCCATTCAAGAGTTCTAATTAGCAGATTCAATCAACAAACAACGAGAAGGAGCACTTCAGCCTGCCTCCCTCTCCATCTCGAAGGTCTGAATAGGACAGCATCCTGTATCAATGGAGGCTCACCACACAATTATAATGCCTGATTTTCCATAGCAAGGGATGTGATGATGGAGGAGGGCAGGGCTGAGGCACTCCTCCCCTTATGTGTTCATTCAACACGGAAGAAGAAACACCTGAAGAGAACTAATGTGTATGTGTGTATCTGTGTCCAGAAGGCTTGTATATCGATGGAGGATCCAGCGTTTCACTGTACCACACCAAAGATTCAATCAGTGAAGGATGGACCACCTAGAGGTAGAGGTGAAAGGCAGGTTTTTCTTTCGTCACAACAATTCTCCACCATAAGTTCCCTATATGCCCTATAGAACAAATGAAATTCTTTAAATATTTAGGCTTATGGTTTTCCTCAACAGGAAACTGGAATATTCATTTAGATAAAAAGTCTACTAACACAGTGAATTCCTATTAAGGTTTTATTGCCTAACCAATGGACGGTTGCTCTAGCATCTGTATCTGAAGCTTCTATAGATCTTAGGTTATGTCTAATTCAGCAAAATATGTTGTTTCGGGTCTATTGGACTCCATAACGCCTTTTCAATAAGGGTTTGTCTAACTTGCATAACTGTTGGAGATGTAATGCATCTAATGCTTCTTTAACTCATATGTTTTGGCAATGCCCAGTAGTTGCCCCCTTTTGGGAGGAAGTTATAATAAGGATAAACTTTGTACTGAAACAAGCTATAATATGGAATAATGTACATCTCCTAAATTACCTACCGGCTTCTTGGAAGTTAACACATGGTCAGCGCAGATGGATCTTCAGAGTCCTTATGACAGCCAAAAGACTTATGTTATCACATTGGAAAGACAAATTCACACCTCCCATAATGCAATGGATCGAGGACCTAATAACATTATCAACTTTTGAACAAGTGCAAGTGGATAAATATACGGATATTTGGTCTGCTTTTCTTGAAACCTTTGTATAACTCTCTCCCCCTTTTTTTAACGGTTCATACAATGGAAATGATATTTCTATATACACAATGTATGGGTCCCCCTGCCTCGTTTTCATGATGTATTTTCTGTTTTGTTTGTTGATATTCACAATAAAAAGGGGGGAAAGGTGGTAGACAGACTCTACCAGCTCTCAAAACCTATGAGGTCAAAGTTATAGCACAATTTGCTATGGCGCCCAAATATGGGGGTCTATTCAGAAAGTGAACCTGGAAACACCACAAAATAAGTATCTATGTGCTTTCTTTGAGCTCCCCAAGGCAACTGTGTCCTCTATTTTCTGACTGGGAGCTGGACTTCATGCGCTGAAGGTTAAAGTACATATTCTTGCCCTCACATACTGGTTGAAATTAAAAAAAAGGAATAGGATCTACCTTAGTATTAATTGCTTTCAAGGAGATGTTGAACTCTAACAATAGAGTGTTTTTATCCTGGAATCAGGAAATGCTACAAATTATTGAGATGTATGGACTCTCTCTGGATATGTTGAGCTCTTCAGCTTTTGAAACAGCATCACGATATTTGAAATCTGATATGTTAAAACAGGATTTCTGAGCTGATCGTGTGTGCTCCTTGGTATGCCAAATTACGCATTCAAATTCCAGACCCAAAATAGATAACTAATATTACAAATTTCAAATGTAGGAAAGCCTTCGCAGCCGTACAATTTCAGTCCATGAACTCTACTATAACCGCAGGACGCTACCGTCAGATTTCTTACGAACAAAGCGTCTGCCCATGAGGGGACAACGTGCCTGAAGTCCTCCCTCATTATCTGCTTGTTTGCCCAATTTATGAGGATTTAAGTACAACCTTGTTTAGGGATTTAGATCTGCTATCAGGCAGATCTGATGGGTATTTGATCTTTTTTTATTATTATTGGGGGATAGATCGCCTCAGGTTTCTGAAAAGGTGGCCTGCTTTGCTTTTACAGCAGCAATTTTACGGAGGAAACTTTGTGTTTGAACTGTCTTGATGATTAATCCCTTACTCTTCACACTTATAAATTCTAGGGGGTTTGGACTGGCTGAGTGAATGACTTAAAATAGTTTCCTGAGCCCCAGAGATATCCATCATTTTATATCCAAAAATTCTCAATAGCATTTACTTTACTTGCAGATAAGTAAAAACATTTCAATTGCTTTTCAAATGATAGAAACTGCCAGGAGATTGAAGTGGAAAACTATGACGAGGAAGAACATAGTGCTTATCTATTCAAGCACTGATGCTGAGCTCATTCATGTATCACATTATAAAGTAAGTATGAACTGGGGAAAATCTTTGAATGCATCAGAAGCAGGGAACAGGCTAGAGCGGTGGTTGGACAAGAATGTTAAAGATGTACTAATAGAGGAGAAGAAGTTTGCAGAAAAGCTGAATGAATTATTGGCATTTGCTTTACTGTGGAAGATATCGGGCATATGCTTGTGACTGAAATGAAATTTTCAAGGAGGGAATCTGAAGAACTGAGTCATGACAAGAGATGAAGTTCTGAGCCTTATTATCACAGTAAAAATTGACAAATTACCAGGTCTGGACAGTATCCATCTTAAATAACTCAAATGTGAAATCACTGATTTTCAAAGTAAAATATGCAATGTCCCAAAGATTTATTTATATTATGACATTTATTATTACATTTATATGACACCTTTTTTCCCTCTTGAAAGGAAACTAAGGTGGCTGAATAGGCCTCATCCTCACTGTTTTATCTTCACAAAAAACCCGTGAGGTGCTTTAAGCTGAGAGTCAGTAACCGGGTTTTCACAATCATGGAGGGAAAAGGAGCCATGATCAGAGCCACCTAATTAGCATAATTACCTTCGCCTGGCCCAGGTTGTAACAATGTCTGAATCCAGCAACGGTGGGGTGGTTTACAAACCATCCTGAAAACCATGGCTTGTTCTAGGGTTTCAGGGTGATTTGCAAACCACCCCAGCCACCCAAACTTGACGGGTTTGGACATCATGACAACCTGTGCCAGATGAGTGTAATTACGTTAACTAGGGGGCTCATGACCAGGGCGTGTTAGGAGTGAAAATAAGTTGATCAGAAAGGATAGAAACAGGTTCTCAGGATGCAAAAATAGATTTATTAACAAAAAGCCCAACATGTTTCAGCCTATTCCTTATTTTGAAGCCTTCTTCAGGGGCTGTAACAATCATCATCATCATCATCATCATCATCATCATCATCATCAAATGAGACAACATAAAATAACATTTTTTTCAAAATCAATTAATAGAACATACTCCCACAGGGGCCTTTGCATATATTATATTATTTAAAAAACAGGTAAAACCTGCCATAATGCTAAAATGTAACATATAAATTCTTACTTATAGAGAAAAATGTCAGCAGAATTTCTCACAGCAAAAAAAGTCTCCTTTATTAATCTACTAGTGACTGAAAAAGGTATTTTTCAAATTCTTTCTTTTGGCTCATGTTTTTCTTTTCTGGGCTCTACCAGGTGTTTTCATGTTAATGTGATTGTCTCATAAGTGTCTGCAAATCTCACCCATAGTCACAGACGTGGTAAAAATTCTAGATCTTCATTTAAACCACGTGCCAATGGAGGTTTTTGTCTCAAAATCCACTCCATTTCCCTTTTTAACAGATGTTTGTCATCTTTTGTATTAAGCTTATCCAGTGTCCAAAATATCAGATGCGCAAGAGAATGTTGTTGCTCTTTACCAACGGAGCACCTGGCCTGTTATTTGAATGCTTTATCTAAACCTTAAGGCCTTCCGGGAGTGGGAGGATCCTGGACGTACCTGCTTCTGGGATTGTCCCCCTGCATCTAAGCGCCAGCGCGTTGTCCCAGAAGTCAAGAGGGACATTCCTGGCACAGCGTTTGTTCGTTTTTCTCCCGCATTGCAGCCGCAATCCATGGGGAAACATAAGTTCTAAAAAAAACCTCGGCACCCCAATATGTCGAGAGCCATCCTGGGGATGGCGAAAATGCTGCCCCCTATAGGCACAGTTCCATGCCTGTTTGAAGAGCCCCGCTACTCGCAAGGAGGAGGGAGGACCCGGGAGAACCCACGTTCCTCAGGGTTCTCCCGGGACCATGGGAAAAATCGGGAAAACCACAGTCCTGGTTATCCCCGGACAACTGAGAGGTTGACCCCAGGATCCCCTGTGTGTCATTTGGACACACAGGGACAACCTCGAGCTGACCCTTGGATAACTGGCAGGTGTAGATTAGGCCTTAATGTTACTCAGGAGTTCGCCTATACTTTTTAGGAATCTTGTTGTTTACCCACGTAAATTTTGGGGCATTTACACTGGATGGTATAGACTACAAACATACTACTGCAGGTGATAAATTATTTCAAAATATTTGTCTGTTGGTTGGTGGGATTTTCAAATTCTGTGACTTTGGAGGTGTACTTGCAGTAACTACAGCGTCCACATGGGTTGCGCCCCCAGACATGTTAGCACCTGGTAAACTACTGGATAAACTACTGTCATACTCCTTAAATTCACTTCTTATCAGCAAATGTTGAATATTCCTGGTTCTTTTGAAGGAGACCAATGGTTTTTCATGGCACCCTGAGATGTGCTGAATGCTGAATTATGTGCCAGTGTTTTCTTATGCTTCCTTGCAAATTGTTGGTGACATAATCAAATGTCAAACTACAGTTCATCCAGCCTGAGGATATTCTACTGTAAGCCACTGTGACTTAATTTCCCTTCATGCTCATGCAAACCAACCCGCTGACTGGTCCCAAATCATCCAATGAGCTTCATTAGAGTCCAACGCTCTAATCATTACATCACATTGGCACTCTGTACAGATTTGCCTCTGTACCAGACAACTGGAAAGCATCCAATGTAACAAAAGTTTTTAAGAAGGGATCCAGAAAATTAAAGACACCATCTGGGGAACACAGGATTGTTTGGATTCTGAGCTATGATGTCAGGTGTAAGCAGTGAGATGGTCAAATTAGTTGATGACACCAAATTATTCAGGGTGGTGAAAACAAAGAGGGATTAAGAAGAACTCCAAAAAGATCTCTCCAAACTAGGGTAATAAAATGGAAAATGAGATTCAATATATGTAGATGTAGAATGATGCACATTGGGGCAAAAAATCCTAACTTTATATATACAGGATGGGATCTCAACTGGCGATGACTGATCAGAAAGGGGATCTTGAGGTTGTGGTGGATAGCTCAATCAAAGCGATGACCCAGTAGGACACATCTACAAAATCGGTAAATAACACATTAGGAATCATTAGGAAAGGGATAAAAAATAAATCTGCAATATAGTAATGCCTTCATACAAATGGTGGCATGACCACACATGGGCTCAGTTCAGACAACACGTTAGCCAACTCAGTGTGAAAACTCCACTCAACTTTTGAGTTTTTAGGGGGCATTCCCCACACAACGTGTTTTAACTCCACCATTGTGTGACTGTGGACTACCGTGGAGTTGAGTAAAATCCATTGTGATGTTTGATTGACAGTTCCTCCATGCTCTCTCCTCCCCAAGTCCTCCTGATGGTATCTCATCAGCCACTGCTGCGAAAAAACAATCATGGCGGCTCTCCTAGAGCGGCACTCAGTCCTTTCGCTGCTCTTGCCAGGGGACTCTGTCGTCAGTGGGAAAAGTCAACTCAACGCAACAGAAAACTCCACAGAGCCCTCCACACAACAGTTGTGCAGGAACTCTCCTCTGAATAGTGTAGATATTCAGCGTGGAGTGTTTTCCCCAAAAACTCCACTGTGGGGTGGAGTTTTCCCGCCAGATGACAAATTTAAACTCCACCGTGGAGTTTTAAAACCACTGTTGATAAATGTGGTGTTTGAACTCAGCCATGGAGTCATTGACCATATTGTAGAGCTGGGAAAAGGTAGATAAAGAGGCAACCAAAATGATCAGGGGGCTGGTGCAACTCACCTACTAGGAAAGTTTAAAACATTTGGGTCTATTTAGTTTAGAAAAAGGTGAAGAAGGGATTATATAGGTTTATAAAGTACACATGGTATGGAGAAACTGATCAGATAATTTTTTCTCCCTCTCTCATAATTCTAGATCCCACAGTCATCCAATGAAGCTGAATGGTGGGAGATTCAAGACAGACAAGGAAGAACTTTGTCACACACTCCCTATGGAATTCACTATTGCAAGATGTGGTGATAAGCGACCAAGTTAGATGTTTTTATAAGGGAATTAGTCACATTCATGGAGGACAGGGTCACATCTGTTGATGACTGTTAGTCATAATGGCTATATACTACCTCCATGATCAATGGCAGCATACCTTGGAATAACAGTTTCTGGCGAACAACAGTGGGAGAGGGCTACTGCCTTCATTTTCTACTTATGGACTTCTCAAAAGCATCTGGTTGTCCACTGTAAGAAACAGGATGCTGAACTAGATAGCCTTTGGTCTGACCCAACAGGGCTCTTCACATATTCTTAGTAAGCTCCTCACATCTGTATGGTTCATGTTTACATCACAATTTAAAAATGGCACTGTTTTTTATGTTTAAGATTCAGTAGTTTGGAGACTGTCACCTTGATCCATGAGTATGCGTGAACACGCCTGGCAGGACATCATATTTTGTAATACTTTGCTTATATGTTGGTAAATATCCTAGTGGTTTTCAGAATTTGTACCTTCAGAGAGCATTTTCCATTCCATGTCAACTTGATTGACATAGATCCAGAGTACACTGCCAATGATTCCAGGACATGTTCTTAGTTCCACACTCAACTCATGCAGGGCAATGTGGCACAACCTGCTAGCATGTTTAGTGGTTAACCAAAATGTTAGAGTCCACCCAGGGATGTCTGTCTTTGGGGGAAGAGCAGTAACTAAGGCCGTAGCTAGACCTAAGGTTTATCCCAGGATCATCCAGGGTTCGTCCCTGCCTGAGAACTGGATCCCCTGTGTGTCACCTGGATGAACAGATTTGACCCCTGGACAATCCAGGGATAAACCTTAGGTCTAGCTATGGCCTCAGATGAACAGGTTTGACCGCAGGACAATCCTGAGATAAACGTTAGGTCTAGCTACAGCCTAAGTGGTAGGGCACATGATGTGTATGCGAGAAGTGTCAGGTTCAATCACTGGCATCTCCAGGTAAAGCTGGAAAGATTCTTGTCTGAAATCCCACAGAGCTGCCAGCAGTCAGTGCAGACAATAGTGAGTTAGATAGATTGATGGTCTGACTTGGTAGAAATCAGTTTCCTATGTTTCTTCTTAATGGCCAGATCTGTTGGGTTTCTATTTACCCATGTGAATAGAGAGCATAGCCTAGAACTGACCCAATTCCACCTTGCAACTGAACATTACAGGGCAAGATGAGTAATGATGGACAATCTCCCTTGTCAGTTGATGAATGATTTTCTCACCAATGAGCCCTGATAAGTATCCACTTCAATTGATGTTCGCACCTCATATCTGAATTTATGACGATCGTAAACATGGAACACATTGGGGCTACCACAATTATATTTTGCAGGGAAGGAAAGACAGACAGACAGAAAAGAGAAAAGGAACAGAGAGAAGAGAAACAGGTAGATATAGATATAATAAAATGAAAATATAAAAAGTAAAAACATTAAAAGTGGGCATCATGTTGCAAACTGCATTAAAAGTGGGTCGTATCTAGAAATGGTTGAAGACCCACTGTATCAGCATTGCCTAATTAATCTGGCAGAAGCCATCCAAATAAACACTAGGAATCTTACCAAGTGCTACAAGATTAATATAATGTCAATTGTTAAGGGTTTCACAAGATCAGCGACTATATTTTTACCCTGTCTTCTGGCAGATTGAAAGATGTTTTCTCTCTCAGTGCAGAGACTCCCTTAAACTAATAGTTAAGAAAGGCTAGTAGCTCTGCAAATGGAATCAGGATTCTCAAGTGTTTCTCATAGTCAGAGCTTTTGTACAGGGCTGCCTTATGCAACAGAATCATCAAGGTTATATAATGCAACTCGTATTACACAGTGGTGGATCTGACTACAAGATAGCAGTTACTCAGATTATCAAGCAGCTACTGACAACACTGTACTATTAATACTACCTCCTCTTTCCCCTTTTCAGTTACCTTCATTTTTTAAAAAAATTAGAACAGACCATTATGATACTGTTGGCAATAATTTACTTCAGCTTTCCCATTGTTCTTCAACAGCATAAACATGGACATATTTTCTACTAAATGAAGGATTTAAAAAGCAATAATAGAATTCCAATTAAAATATTATTTTGTAAATAATTAGATGTGCAGTACAATCCTATGCCTGCTTACCCAGAAGTAAGTCCCACTGTATTCAATGAGGCTTCCTCCCTTGTATAAACCCTTTACCTAAAAAAAAAAAAATGGTATTTTTCTCATGCAATTATATCACACTACTGTATTTCTGAGCAGTCCACACCTCTACCTGGTCATTTGATTAAGCCAGGAAGGGTTGAAGGAGCAGAATGTGTTAAAAATGCTTAAATCACTTTTTGGTTTAGTTTTTAATTTTAAAATGGTGCATATTGAACTATGTTACTGAGGTCAAGGGCATTAGAATAATTTAAGCTGGGTTCATATACATCTCTTTCCTTATTCATACAGATGTGAAACATGAGCCTCTCTTAGAGAACGGAGAAACACTGGAAGAAAAAAGCAAGCCACTACATATTTTCATATTGTAAACGTATTAGTTAAACCGTTTATCTTTTTTTCCACTGATGGTTATTTGCTGAAATCCCAGATACACAATGGAACCTGGCCTCTTTGGGCAACACTGAACAGAACACAATCTTATTAAAATAAGAGGTGAGAGGTGAAAGTCACAAGAAGGAGATAAAGCTAGTTCATCTTTAAGATACCACAAGATTCTTTGTCTTTTTCTAGAAGGGTCACTGTTGAGCCACATAAAGGAATTAAGTAAAAGCCTGTTTTTTAAAACTGCAAGGATGTAAAAAAAACACTAACATGTACAATTGCTCACATTTGGATTGAAGTGAAATGAATTACTCATATAAGTAATGAAAGGGATCATATAAAACTAGCCCTGAAACATGAAGCAATATATATGTTTAATTAAATGTGCAACCACCTCTTCCCAACCTCTAATTCCAAAATGGACAGATATTTACCAGATGTACAATGATTCCCCCCCCCATAAAATACATCAAATACTAGCAGAATTTTGGGGAACTGGACAAGATAGTATTTCAGTGGCACAAATAATTATGGCAAGCACTACAAACCAGTTATTTTCTCTGAATTGCATATTTTATAAGATTAATTTAAAGACAGTATGTATCATTGCCTAAGAAAGGCATAGAGTACCAACTGAAAGCTCAATTTAAATCAATTATGTAAATATATACCAGCTTGTTAATCTAATCACTAAAATAAATTAGTTTACAACTAAATAGAACATTGACAGTATCCATGATATCCTTTATATTACCCTATTTCTTCGATTCTAAGACGCACTTTTTCCCCCATATAAACATCTCTAAAAACAGGGTGCGTCTTAGAATCGTGGGTGTGATTATTATTCTTAGAATCAAAGCTTTTTTTCTGTTGGTGGTACTGAAATTAGTGTGCGTCTTACAATCGAAGAAATACGGTATGTATGTATATATAAAGATAATAGTTTTACCATTTTTAGAAAAGGTTACATAGTGCATTGCACGTATTAATAGACATTAATTATGTGTTTCAAACTACAGTGTATTAGGAACATTAACTAGAAGTAAATCATACAGCACATTGAATGAAAAGTTAATGTAACATTTCATGTTATTTTATTAAAATATAAGTGGATTAAAAGAAATGGCACACATGAATAAATGACAGTATAATCACATACGTATCTACTCATAAGATATGAGTAGGGGCCCTCCTCAATTCAGTGGGATTTACTTCAATGTAAGAGGGGAAAAACATTGTACTCCAACTATCAGTTGCGCTGAGAACTACACTCTGGCCTCTGCCATTGGCCAGGTGACTAAAGGATGCTCAGAGGGCCACATACATCAGCCAGAGAGGGAATAGCTGCAGGAAGCTTCACCATTTCTTGTCAAAAATAACATTGGTCTCCATTTGCCACTTTTCTGGCATTGCAGAAATGAAGAGAGTTGCAACCTGGCCCCATTCGCTGACCAGAGGACTAAGGGCTGTTGTGTGGGTTTCGGGTTTGTGGATCTGTGGATGTTACTACAATTTCATTGTACACCACCTTGATGATCATTCAATCAAAAGGCAGGATATAAATATTCTAAAACAAATAAGGTAGATATAGCATTGCAGCTTAAATGTTGCATGAAGTTTTCAGATGTATAATAGCTCTCTAGGCAATCCTTAAAACTTAAAAGAGCAAATATTTATAATCTGAAAACTAAGCAAACTAAAGATTTAGCTAAGGATATTCTCATCACCCCTTTGCTCGGTGATATTGCTGTTTGGAAAGCAGAAAGATACTAAAGAAAAATTCTGCAACCTGCATAAGTGTATTGCAATCCATCACAGTTTAAAAACACCATCTGAAAGTATGGGTTAGCATTAAAGTAGCTACCAAGTTTAATTAAAGACAAAACAAGTTTTGGTTTGATCTGTGACCACAGAATATTTTTGGGAGAGGAAGGGACACATGGCACATTAAAGTATTGATGCTATTCTTTGGATAGGTTTTACAGTTAGCCAATGCAGATATACCCATTACAACAATTTAAAAGACGTGTTTGTGTGTAGGAATAGATTGACTTTTTAAATTCTTCTCTCTCCACCAAAAACTCCAAAACCAAAGGAATGAACTGAATAGGGTAATTCACTGTTCCTGTCTCAATCTGAAGATATATGTGACTTTGCCTTCAACTCAGTTACTTGGGTGTAAGTCCCTTGAACATATCTGAGTAAATATGAATAGGACTGGGGCTGTGTTTATATGTGGGTGTGTAGGCGTGCGTGCGTGATTTAGATATATAGGTAAAATATGTAAAAGGGGGGTCTCTTTAGTATCCTTAGTTAAGATTGCACAGTCAGAAGGTTATAGGTAACATTGAAATGGGAAAATACCTTAAATATGGGGGACAAGATAAGACACTGTAGATGTATCTGATTTAGGCTGCAGTCCAGATTTGAACTTATGCACATGAAATGTCCCGTTCTCTCTTTCTCAGGCATGTTCTCACAACCTTAGGTGGGGCTAGAGGCTCTCCTTTCAAGCCATGGGCTTCATTTCATAATCTCTAGCATCCACACGGCATGACACTATAGAGAGCACCATGTCAGAGTTTTGTTAGAATGGAACCATGCCAGACTATAAGAACTGCTTTGCTCAATCAGACCAAAGGTCCATCTACACCAGCACGGTGTCTCCAGATACAGTCAGTCAAATGACAACATAATGGGGTTAACCGTCTCCAATTAATTGTTCTCAGCATCTGGTGATACTGCCTCTTAGTCACTCATACAGGTCCTCCATGAATATGTTACGCTTTTCTTTTTACCCATCAGAGGTAGCTGCCATGATGACATCTTGTGGGAAGGAATTGCCTGTGTTATTGTTCTATGAAGAAATATTTTTGCCAGTAAATAATTCCTTGGATAACCCTTACATTCTAGCAGTTTGAGAAAGGGAGAATACTTAGCCTCTCTTCACTTTCTCCAGACCATTTATAATCTTATAAAGCTTTGTTTTGTATGTATCCCACAAAGCCACATAGAATAGGAACACTCCTACTCAGTCTACAGAATATTATAGAAAGTGCAAAGATTTATGGATGAGAACAATCCCCCCTGATCTTCACAGCTACTCCTCACCACCTCCAGAACTCCAAAGGCCAGGAATCCAAAGCCATGTAAACAATCTCCCTACTATGGGCCACAGAAAGTAGCCTGGAGGGTCCTACTACCAGACTATGACAAAGGGTCTTCTATATACCCTCTTTGAGGCTATGGGCAGGGCTCATTTGGGATCCAGAAGTATTTTTATAAGCACTAGTGAAGCAGCATGTGCCCACGTGGGGCATTCCACAATCCCTTGCAATGTTGTAGTAGAGCATTCTGGGGCACAACTGCATATGATCCAAGAGATTCCTCCCAGGATCCTTTGGGCCAGTGCAAGGGATCCTAGGGTACATCTCTTGGATAACGGAACTCAGCTACTTAGCTAAGGCAATTTAGGACAGAAACACACACAACACAAGAGATTTGTAATCGGATATCCGTTTAAAACCAACAAAAAAATTAAAACAGATGCAAAGTGCTCCAAATTTGACTGGATCCTCGGTGCTGACTTGATCAAATTCGGATCCCCTTCCATCTCCTATAAAATTTAGCAGGAACGAATTGGGCATTCCTATCACAGATCTTCTACACTATGTATGGTTTGGCTCTCAGCCATTTGGATAATGCAATGCTGCAAAATGTCTTAGTCCAGACCCCAGTATGGAGGAGATGTATTTGACCCAAGCCTGTGGGCTTTGACCAGGAATATTATTTTCAGTATTTAGGCTCAACCACCCATGGCTAAGGCTAAGCCTAAACCATACAAAGCAGCAGGTAAGTCCATGGGCAGTTGGTCAAATATTAGCCATACGGGGAAGTTCACAGGCCAGAGGGTATTTCAACCAGCCATACTGAAGTCCCACCCAGGACCTCTCACTGGATCACGTCAAGCTGAACTCATGCCCCAGCGAGGCCCCCAAAGCCCAGCCCAGAGCCCCTCAGGAAGGAGGTTTTCCCTTACCTGGCCTTTGACAAGGCTGGCAGCAAACTGGCGCATGACAGCCTCGACGGTGTACGCACTGGACCAGCCTCTGGGCGTGAGCAGCTCCATGCAGATGGCTCCGCCGTCGAGGACGTAGCCGTTCTCTAGGCGTGGGCTGAGCACCCGCATGAAAGGCGGTGCAAAGGGGAAGTTGTCCGGAAAGGTGAGGTTGAGGAGGATGTACTCGGTGTTGGTCTCCTTCATGTCCTGCCACAGCACCGAGTCCTTGTCCACCTGGTGCAGCTTCACGTTCCAGTCGTAGAGGCTCTCGTCCACCAGCTCCACCGAGATGAAGCGGTCACTCAGGCGGGCGATGTCCTGCAGCTCCTTCATCAGCCGTCGGGTGCGCACTTGCGTGCAGTGTGCCTGCCGGCTCACCGGCACCAGCGACGAGGGGACCAAGGCCGAGCTGGAGCGGCTGCCGCTGCTACTGCCCCCCGACGGCTGCTCCTTGGCCGAGCCCGCCTCTTTGCCCTGCTGCTGCTGCTGCTGCTGCTGCGCTTTCTCCTTCGCGCCGTCGAGGCCCGCGTGTTGCTGCTTTGCCAGTTCCAGCACCTTCTTGGGCTTGTTGCGTGCCGGGCTATTGCCTCTGCTGCTGCAGCTCTCTTTGCTGGGGCTCCCACAGCCGCTGGCCGGCGTGCCTTGCGACTGCTGCTGCTGCTGCTTGTTCTTCTGGTTACTTTTGCCCCGCAACGACGAGCCCTGCTGGATGCTGCCGCGGTGGTGGTGGTGGTGGTGGTGATGGTGGTGGTGGTGCTTGGGATCCTCCGTGTCCCTGTTGTGGATTCGGATGAGCCCAATCTTCCGGAGCAGAGTAGCCATTTCCGAACCGCGCCGGAGGTTTGCTGATCTGGGTCGCCAAACGAAGGGAGGGAGCCCCGATCCGCCACCTGTGCGCGCGTGCTACCTAAGCCAGCCACCCGAAGCACCTTCCCCTCGGGCGGAACGAAAAGAGCTGATGGAAGGAGAGGAAAGGCAACGGGGAGCAAAAAGAAATGCCGCGTGGATTACGCTCCTCGCTGGATTGAACCCCCCCCCCCGCAGCCTTCGCTTCTGCCGCTGCTCAAACGCCTCCTTTCACCACAGCCGTGGCTGCTGCTGCTGCTGCTGCTGCTGTTGTTGGCGGCATTGCAGCAGGCGAGCTGCCTCTCCCGGAGTCATCAAAGCTTCACAGTCATGGCCATTTAATCCCACGCTGAAAAGGAGAGGAAACACCACCACCACCACCGCCGCCACTACCACCACCACCACCACCCCTTACCTCCGCCCACTCACGCAGACACGCTGCTGCTGGTGCTGCAGAAGGCCACTTGCGCCCACAATAACCTTCAGTTCTTATTGGCTAAATATATATAAAAAATTAGGTCCCGTCTTGGAGTGGATTTCTTGCTTTGCTTTTTCCTTCTTTTCCCCCCCTGGCAGCGATGTGAAATGATGGATCGCGGGAATTTTTTTTTTTTTTTTAGTGTGTGGTGTGTGTTTTTTTTTAATCTCCCTCGTCTAGGATTTCCTCTGTCTCCTCGGGCTAAATGTCTTCATTCGCAAGCGGCGCTCGCTGGTCCGGGTCCAAGCGCGACGCTCTGGGCTTGCTGCAAGCAGGGATTCCCTTTCTCTCCTTTGCGGTGTCCTTTGTTCCGCAACGCGCTTCTCCAGCCTGGAAAGCCGGCAGACTATTTTGGACCGAAGATATTTACGCACGGGTGCGGGGAGGAACAAAAAAAAAAAAGATGGGGTGGGAGAGAGGAGACCAACGCGCGCGCCCCCTCCCCGCGTCACCGGCAGGCGATCTTCTTTCGCAAGCCGACCGTCCTGACCTTTAGCTCACCTCCTCCTCGGCAGCAGAGTTTTGGGGAGCCCCAGCCGGACGGCGCCTCCTCCTGCCTTGCAGGCTCCCCCGCGCTTCTGCAGCGGATCTGACATTACGCGGAGAGAGGCGGAGGAACAGCTCGATCGGAGCCCGCCTACCGCTCGGTATGCGCAAGAGGAGGCGGCCCTAGGCAAAAGCTCACGTGGTGGCAACCGGGGTCCCTACTGGCTGGACTGGGGGGAGTGGGGTGGGGGGAAATGCTGAAATTAGGTGGGTTTTGAAGGATGCGGGAGAGATGGCTGCTGGCTGCTTCTTTGTAGCACGCACCCCTTCTCCACCTCTGAGCATCACTGCCTCTCCTTTACCATATCCTAGGCCAGAGCAACTACAGGGGCTGTGAACAAGAAACCTGTAACATCCAGCCATCTCCGCGAAGTGGGAAGGAGGGAGAGCGAGAATCTGTAGATTTGAGATATATATGCATGCATGCCTTTCAAACCAAGCTTGACTTAATATATAGATAAACAAGAGCTCTGTGTGTGTGTGTGTGTGTGTGTGTGAGAGAGAGAGAGAGAGAGAGAGAGAGAGAGAGAGAGAGAGAGAATCAGAATAGCAGAGTTGGAAGGGGCTACAAGGCCATCGAGTCCAACCCCCTGCTCAATGCAGGAATCCACCCTAAAGCATCCCTGACAGGTTGCCTCTTGAAGGCCTCTAGTGTGGGAGAGCGCACAACCTCCCTAGGTAACGGATTCCACTGCCGTACTGCTCTAACGGTCAGGAAGTTTTTCCTGATGTCCAGCTGGAATGACAGAGACTGACTGAGTTCGGACAACAGGCAAATCAACAGGAGAGGGGTTGTTAATAGACGCAGAATGGGAAGCAACCATTGATTTGCCTGTCGTCCGAACTCAGCCTCTATGTATAACCCTGGAATTCTACTGAAGTCAGCAGCCAGATCTACACCACGCAGGATATAGCACTATGAAAGTGGTATAAGGTATGTATCATGGGCTCCAACAGTTGTCAGTGCACTTCAATACCACTTTAAGAATGTAAGAAGTGCCCTGCTGGATCAGACCAAGGGGTCCATCTAGTCCAGCACTCTGCTCGTACAGTGGCCATCCAGCCATCGGCCAGGGATGAACAGGCAAGACATGATGCAACAGCAACCTCCCACCCATCTTCCCCAGCAACTGGTGCACACAGGCTTACTGCCTCAAATACTGGAGATAGCACACAACCATCAGGGCTAGTAGCCCTTGATAGCCTCTGCCTCCAGGAATTTATCCAACCCCCCCCCCCCCTTTTAAAGCCATCCAAATTGGTGGCCATCAATACATCCTGTCGTAGTGAGTTCCATAATTTAACTATGTGCTGTGTGAAGAAGTACTTCCTTTTATTTGTCCTGGATCTCCCACCAATCAGTTTCATGGGATGACCCTGGGTTCTAGTATTTTGAGAGAGGGGGAAAATGTCTCCCTATCCACGTTCTCCACACCATGCATAATTTTGTACACCTCTAGCATGTCTCCCCTTAGCCTCTTTTTTTCCAAGCTAAACAACCCCAGTTGATGTAACCTTCCCTCATAGGGGAGACGCTCCAGCCCCTTTATCATTTTAGTTGCCCTCGCACGATCCTGCCTCTTATATACTGCTTTCCTACCCGTTTCATAGTGGTACATCCTGCTTGGTGTAGGACCCCTATTTGATAAAGGAATCCGGGTGTAAGAATGCACGTCCTTGGTTGTGGACTGTGAAGGAAAAGGATACTTGAATTGTTATGAGGCTGGCTCCTGGCACTTGTACCACCACTCCGCCAAAAAACTTCATTTTTTCAAGCTGTTTTAAACTCAGCATGTGTAACTACATATTTTACTAGAATTACCAAGAAGTCTGTGGTAACTAAATACTTAATTTCCAGAGGGGTAGCCTGTGTTAAGTCTACTGCAGCAAAGACAACAAAGGGTCTAAAGACATGTTCATTTTAGCCACACTAAATGTTAGTCCTTAATGTACCACAGGACTCCTGATTGTTTCTACTACTGCTTCACCTCTCTCTCTCTCTCTCTCTCTCTCTCTCTCTCTCTCTCTCTGTGTGTGACATAGTAGTGATGTTTATGTTATGTAGTAGTAGTGATGCTTATTTATATGGTGCTGTCAATTTACAGTGTGCTTTGCGGAATAATATAACCCCAAAGAGAATGGGCTACCTTTTATCACAGTTATTCTTCCCTGCAATTGTGAGAAAAAATGACTTTACTTAAGAAGCAATCCATTGCTCTGTTCTGTGTACAATGAAGCCACCTGAAAAGCACACTATTTTGAGTGATAGCATTTTCACACATAAGGTTAAAAATCGCTTTCTGCTTTAAGTTGTCTATAATGCCCGGTAATATAATCCAATCCTACATTGCTTGGGATATATAAATTAGATTTCTCTTCTGTCATCTCTCCTACTTCAGGTACCCTTTGTATGTTTACAGCATCACCATGGAAGCCATGGGCCAATGCACATTACTACCACAAGATGTAGTGATAACCACCAATTTGGATGGCTTTAAAAGGCAGTTGGATAAATTCCTGCAGGAGAAGGCTATCAATGGCTACTAGCCATTGATAGCCTTCTCCGCTGGGAGAAAGCCCACTGTGGGTCCTGCTGTGGCACCCCGGTTGTGGAATGAGCTCCCCAGAGAGGTCCGCCTGGCACCTACACTGTACTCCTTTCGTCGCCAGCTGAAGACCTTTATATTCTCTCAGTATTTTAACACTTAATTTTAACTTAAATTTAAATTTTACTGTTCTAACTCTGTATTTTAATCTTATATCAATTTTGCTGCGTGGTTTTATCCTGGTTGTGCTTTTTATACTGTATTTTGTATTTGTGCTTTTAACCTGTTGGTTGTTTTATTATTTTTTTTGTGAACCACCCAGAGAGCTTTGGCTATTGGGCGGTATAAAACTGTAATAAATAAATAAATAAATAAATAAATAGCCCTGATGGCTTTGTGGTACCTCCAGTATCTGAGACAGTAAGCCTATATATGCCAGTTGCTGGCGAACATGGGTTGGAGGGTACTGTTGCACCATGTCCTGCTTTGTTGGTCCCTGGCTGACAGCTGGTTGGTCACTATGTGAACAGAGTGCTGGGCCAGATCTACACCAAGCAAGATATAACACTTTGAAAACGTTTTGAAAAACGGTATTTGCAATGTGTCCTGGGCCTGAACAATTGTCAAAACCATTATAAACCGTTATAAAGCAGTAGTGTAGATCCTGCCCTGGACTGGATGGAGCCTCGGTCTGATCCAACAGTGCACTTATGTTCTAATGCTGTAGAAACAGCCCACACAATTGCCCTAGCCACATGGTTGCACAGGCCTTTAAACATTACTGCAATATCATGGCATGAATTCAAGGCTGCTGTAACATGGAAAGGGCATCTCAATAACATTCACATGTGGCATAAAGAACACACAAAGAGATCAAATGTACATCTCAGGGCTAATTCACCCATGTGCATATCCTCCACTTGATACCCTTCCCTTACCCTTGACCATGCTGACTGGGACTGATGGGTGTTGCAGTCTAAAACAGGTGAAGTGAACCAGGTTGCCTACTCCTGGACTATAGTGATGTGTGTGTGAATAACCCATGGTGATGAAAATTGAGATAATTTAAATAATTGACTTAAATCAAGTCCCCCATTTTGACATTCATACATTTCTTGAAGAAGCATGCATGTTAACCTATTGGTATGGTATAAACAATTAAACCATGTTGGCTAGTAACTAAATGGAGCCTTTATACAGCTTAAACCCATAATCTGTATGCCTTTTGCACTGCAGAATTCTATCTGCTTAGAAACGAGAGACAATATTTCATTTGGATGTTTCTCTCATGCAGGGATGTTAAGCAAGAGCACTTACCTGAAGACTAAAGCTGCAATTCTATGCACACTCATTTGGAAACAAGGCCCACTGTACAATGTGGCACTTACTTCCCAAATAAACATGCACTGAATTGGGTTGTAAGTAACTAAACATTTCTGTAAGCAAGGACTGGTAGTTACTAGGTAAAAAAAACCCTGTTCATACAGAGATGAAATGTAAATATCGATTCTTTTAAGTTAGTGGAGTCATAAATATTAATAATTTAAGAGCTGAACACATTGCAGAGCTTATGTAGCTGAACTGCATAAAGCAGGAATACAAGATCATCCATATGGGCTCTGTGGGTGATCGTGATGACAGTGAGATATAGGATGACATTTCTGAGATCCAAATGCCTGTGAAGAGTTGCTAGTATCTGGTTTAGCAGGAAGCCCACAATAACAAGCATTGAAAAAAAAAGAATAATGGTTTCATTAGAAGTCAGATATTTTTCTCCATTTTTGTTTTGTTTTTACATACCAAAGCCACCTTTACTCAATCTATTGGTCAAGATTCAATTTTAATAGATTATAGGTATTGTATATATTGTAGATGTTTGTATAAAAATAAAAATAAAATCTGCTTTAGTGTCCAGTGATTTGCCTGGGAACATCTGTGTTGTAGCATTGCTGAAGCTAAGCAGCTGTGGACCTAGTGTATTCCCTAGAAATTTAGTTTAAATTCTCACTTGAAAATCTGATTAAAATATTTAAATAAATGTTTATTCATCTCACTATGGGAGTTTGGACAGACATTTAGTTGTGAGTCATCAATATGTACCTGCCTGTGACCTTCTCTCTTTCCAGTCAACTACCTTGAGTGCCTTGAATGTTGTCATGGTCTAGGAATCAGACTTACTACCGTCAGAGGAAGGAGCTTTCTGCTATCAAATCATTTCTAGGGCCAGCGAAGACACCCCAGCCATGCCAGAACCAGTGCCTGAGGCATATGGCACAACCCCTAGTTTTCTTGGGTGGGGCAGAGCTGGAAACACCAACCTGAAAGCAGTACTGGCTCTAAGATCATTGCTGAGACAACATTCTACCTTGGTGCTCTTGAGAACCCTGTATCCAGCCTGATTCTACTCAGCTCCAGAGTGAGTCGACCAGGGTCCTCTTTTTCTTCTTGGTTTCCTGCCAAGCTTCACTAGTACCCTTAGGGACAAAGGTCTTCTTCAAGAAGGATGCAGACAAGCTGAAGCATGTTCAGAGGAGGGCAACCAGGATGATCAGGGGCTGGAAACAAAGCCCTATGAAGAGAGACTGCAAGAACTGGGCATGTTTAGCCTGGAGAAGAGAAGATTGAGGGGAGACAGGTTGTCACACAGAGGAGGGCCAGGATCTCTTCTCGATCTTCCCAGAGCGCAGGACACAGAATAATGGGCTCAAGTTACAGGAAGCCAGATTCTGGCTGGACATCAGGAAAAACTTCCTGACTCTTAGAGCAGTACGAGAATGGAACCAGTTACCTAAGGAGGTTGTGGGCTCTCCCACACTAGAGGCCTTCAAGAGGCAGCTGGACAACCATCTGTCAGGGATGCTTTAGGGTGGATTCCTGCATTGAGTGGGGGGTTGGACTTGATGGCCTTATAGGCCCCTTCCAACTCTACTATTCTATGATTCTATTCTCTTAAAATATTCTATTTATTTTCCTTTGCTGTCCTGTCCCTTGTGCTCTTCCTAAAACAACATGTCAACAGCTGGGATCACCCTAGAACATTAACCTACAACCTGGGAACAGAGCTCTTGCACCATGGCAGAGCCAAGGACTGAAGCAACAGAGGCCATGCATGCACAGAGCTGTTGAGAAGAATGTTAAGAAGGAAGTTATATAAACTGCTCTTACATACTTAAAAGTCCACTGCATGCTTAAAAGTCCACTGCATGCTTTAATTTTTGTGAACCACTCAGAGAGCTTCAGGTAGTGGGTGGTATAGAATATATATATATATATATATATATATATATATATATATATATATATATCACATGATAATAGAACATCATTTTCTCTTTCAAATCCCTCTTTCAAAGCCATGTTTTTCACTAACCCTTTGACTTGATCCTCACAGCTGAAACAAACTTGGGGGGGATCTACACTACTGCTTTTAAAGCGCTTTAAAGCCGTTTTGAAACCTGTATATGCAGTGTGTCCTGGGCGCCAACAGTTGTCAAAACTGTTATAAAGTGCTTTAAAGCAGTAGTGTAGATCCCCCCCTGAAGTATGTGCAACTGCATTTGCAAATATACATCACCAGTTACACTTGATGCTCACTTTCCTCATGGCCTCCCTGCGTCCTATTGTTTTCCCTCCATCAAAATGTAGATTGTAAGTGCCTTGGGGGCAGAGATCTGTCTTTTGCTTATATTATTTTCTAAGTGTTGTAGGCACTGATGCACATAGTTATTAACATAATAAAAAGGATAATATGATGATGAGGCATCTGGTGATTGGACATGTACATGTGAACCAGGGATGCTTATGCAATCAAGTGGAAATACAAGTAGCAGCTCATTTCTATCAAAGGAAAGTCAGCCTGAACTAGATGAGGAAAAACGTGGTGGCAGTAACAGGTTTCACAGGTTACGTGAAAAATGCCTATTGCACCTCCCTTTCTCCAAGTAAACCAAATAAAGAGAAATCTCAGCAACAATTCAAGAAGAATTGGGTCAGCGCCACCTGCCACTTGAGGTACAGAACATGCAGTGCCTGTTGTCACCTCAGTCAAAGCCGCCGCTTGATGCCCTCATCCTATCCTCCTTTTGCTATCATTCCCTGTTAGGGTCTACCATTTCAATTTTGCCCACAGTCATTTCGCTCCTTGGAACACATCCTTTCTGGTTCCCATGGCAACGTCCATCTTAATCGGTTTGTTCCCAACGGCCTCTTCCTTGCAGCCGTGGACTTTTCTTTCTCTTCACTGAAGCCATTTCCTTGTGCTGTGGTGGACCTTCCTGGCATTTTCCATTGCCCACCTGCCATTGCAACGAACCTGCATCCCCTTAGTTTGGCTGTATGTAGACTGCTTTAAAAGCCTTTTCACACGCCTTGTGGCATTTTTCAGTTATCCCAGTCCTTGCTTTTAGCTGAGGTTTGTTTTGTTCACAGACTGAGCAACACCAAAACATGGGACACAACGGTATTATCATTATTCAAATATTGCAGATGGAGATCAGAGGCTGAGAAATTGTAGCTTGCTTAAAGCCATGTTAGAGGCAAGGTTAGGACCAGGAATGGTCTTAGCCAGTATGCAACACTATCATCTGTTATGTGTGTTTTAAATCACCACTGCAATGGCTACTTCTTCTTATTATTATTATTTTTTCTTTCTTCTTCTTCTTATCTCTTCTTCTTCTTCTTCTTCTTCTTCTTCTTCTTCTTCTTCTTCTTCTTCTTCTTCTTCTTCTTCTTCTTCTTCTTTATGAAAGGCTAACAGTGTTCCATTCTTTATTGAAGGACTATATATGTACTCCCTGCACATTACAAATTGGATGTCGGAGAAAAGACGGTTCTAGACTCTTCTTCTTCCTGACAGGCATGTTTATTTTCAACGCAACTGCTGCTGGTGAGGTACTCCCTTTCCAGACCAAATTGAAAGCCCCCCTGCTTGTTCATTGACCTTGTGGTGCAGGGATTGTTCTCCCTCTTCTGTACCCCCTATGAAGACTATTGTGGTCTGTCAGCAATTTCTGGGTCCTGTTGCCATGACAGCCGCAAAGAGTGGCCCACGGTTCAGTTTGCTCTTCTCACAGAAGGCTGCTCTAGCGCCTTGCCCGAAGAACTATTCCATCTTTTTGTCAGGTATCTGCGATGGATATTTAAATGCATTTTCCTGGATTTCACGTGAATGTGGGTTACATTTACGGTGACAATGAGAACGGTTGAATTTAATATTAGTGATTATTTATTACAGAATTTAAATAAACGTGCAATTTATCTGAGGCTCAGTCTGACATGACCAGGTAAGGATGTGCCAGGCATAGAAGGTTCCATGTGTGCAGTAATACAGCCTTGCCTTACAGAGCTGTTGTAAGAGTTAGAATAAGATAATGCATCCACGCACTCTAAAAAATGCTGTATAACTGAGAAATAAACCCTAGATTCAGAACTGACAATGAAGAAAATGCTTCTTCATGTAATACATAATTAACTTATGGAATTCAATGTGGTGCCTGGTTTATATGACTTTAAACGCAAATTTAATACATTTGTGGAGGATAAGGCCCCATCTTTTATTGCACTGAGAGGCGCCTTGCGCCCGCACTTGCTTTCCTTCCTGACATCTGCATGGAAAGGAAGGCAAGTGCGAATTTTCCGGCCCTACACCTCTGGAAAAATAATAATAAATAAAAACTGTGGGGGGGGAGAGAAGAGTAATGGATCTGTTCTCCCCCCTTTTAAAATTTTATAATCTGTATCTGCGGAGCTCCGCAGCTACAGATAATAAAAATTAAAATGGGGGGGGAAGGAACGAGGCTGCAGAGGGGGACACAACTGGGCGAACCACTTCTCCCTCTGGTGGCCCGTTCCTTCCCCCACACCCCAATTTATTTTTATTTTTCTTATGTGTATCTGCGGAGCTCCGCAGTTACAGATAATAAAATTTTAAAATGGGGGGGGAATGGCCCATTCCTCTCCCGTTTTTATTTTTTTTACTATTCCAGAGGCGTGGGCCACCCATGGCGACCAATCAGGGGGCGCCATGGGCTCGGCCGCCAAAAAAGTCAGGGTAAGTGCCCAACTTTTTTGGAGCAGAGTTTCCAGGGTTTACCCCAGATGACTTTGCAATGGTGGCTGCGTCATGTAGATGACTTGCCGCTACTGCAAAGCAACCCTCGGGCAAACCCTTCGTGTAGATGTGCCTTAAGTTTCTCAAAGACTGTTACAATTATAACCAAATGAAACCTCCATATTCAGAGGCAGTATGCCACTGAATGCCATTTGCTGGGCAGCAGACAGTGGCAAAGTGCTGTCTGTTTGCTTATTTAGGTTTATATTCTGCTTTTTGACTAGTACATTCTGACTGGGGTTTACTGCATTTTGAAATGCAATGCTATACCCACTCCCCATTCCCTCCCCAAACAAGGGATGGAGGCCTACCATTAGACAGTTGGCTGCCTCAGGTGGTGGATGTCAGGAGGGAAGGGGGCAGGGCAGAGAGGCAGCAAGGTGTTGAAGGACACCTGCTGCCCTCCGGAGGATGCTGTCCCATTACATGTGTTGATTCAGCAGGGGTCTTTTCATGTTCTTATGTACTCTTTAAATAAGTAAGAAATGCTGTCAGAAGGATACCCATGCCAATAGCTTAGTAAAAACCCAAAGCGTGTCCAACCCTACGGCTTTTCTGTCTGTATTGGCTAAGCTAGGAGACAAATTGTTCACCTGTCCATTTCCTAGCCAGCATAGCAAAGGCAGCTGTGAGGCCTATACTAGTCGTTTTGATTGGTGGTGATGCAATTCTTTGTGCTCTGTAGGCTTTTTCCTGGTTCCTTTGAGGGCTTTAAAGCATGCCCAAGAAACCTGCTCTTTCCTTTTTCCCCCCTTTGACCTTACAGTTTCCAAGCCCTCAAGCTCAGGACAAGACTTGTTTCCTTGAGAAGCCTTTCTTTGAACTTTGCCTGTGATAAAACAAATAAGGTTCCATGAGTTCAGGACCTAGATAATAGTACCCTATCCTGAGGGACATTTCACAATTGGAAATGTCCCTCAGGATAGGATAGGATGGGGCTGCCTATTTTATGTGTCTTCTGCCTCTTTCACTGTACTTGATATCATTTTATTGTTTTTTGCCTATATTTGGATCTCTTTTGATTACTTTTTGAATAACGACCTAGTATCATACAATGAAAATGTTTTTAATAAACAAACAAATAATCTGGATCAACATAGTGGTGGTGGAAATGTTATGCAGATTGGGTACATGGTCATTAACAATATATCTGTAGGATTATCAAAACAGTGTTTCTGTGAAATTGGGCTGAATTTCACAAAGGGCCTAAAGATGACACTGGGATATCACATACTTATCCTTTACTACGTCCCTTTCAGATGTCTGTTGAGGCATTCCTTGAAAACGTTTATGGGATGTTATTTCATGACCTCCATTGCTGAATGGCTCTCATATTTAGAATTTCAGCCTCAATTTACTATATGGCCATTTAATCCCAGTGCTTCTTGTTCTGTGCACTCTGAACATGGGTAGCAGTTGTACTACTCTCCCATCTTTGTAACATTGTGTTAAATACCTGATACATGCCATGCCAACATCTTTCCTTCTGTTTGTTACATATCACAGAAACTCCTCTTGTGAGTTCCACAAACAGTTTAGGCCAGCACACAATCTCAGTCTGTCGGCCTGACTGAGCAATACCCTGCAAGTCTTTCTTTTACAACCTGTCAGCTCTAGAGATCTGGAAAATCTGCAGCAAAGGACATGTTTGAGCCTTTTCCAATGTTTTTTCCCCCCAGGGGCTTGTCTATACGGCTTGTTTACTCCGACTTAAATGCACATACCCACGTTTTAGGGCACATGACGCAGCTGTCCATTCGCCATAGAGCGGGTTTTTAGCATGATAATGCGCATCTTCGCATTTGCGATTTACCGCTACTTTTAGATCACGTCCACGTCCACATCACGTTTGCACCACGTTACGGTTGTGTCTTTGGGGAAGTTAAATTGCATTTTGACATGTGGATGGAGCTTTGAGGGTAGGACAACATGATTGGCCAATTTCCCGATTTCCCACCAATTGGCTGCCTCATGCCTTTTAGTTTGAAGTCTTTGATTCTGCGGAGCTCCGCAGAGAAAGGTACTTAAAACAAATTTATTTCTTCATTTTTGTGTGTATTGCATTTCTATACCGCCCAATGGCAGAAGCTCTCTGGACGGTTCACAAAAACTACGGGCAGCCAGATGAAGGAGACGTGTTCTTCTGCCTCGTTCCTTTTCCTCTGTAGCCCCATTCCTTTCCCTCCCCCACTCTCAGTTTGTCTGCCTCCGTCTATATATGAATCTGCAGAGCTCCGCATATAAATTTTATAGCTTCGCTCCTCTCTTTGCCATAGCTTACTCTATGCGATAATGCGCATGTGTGCATTTATAACTCACTATAAAAAAATTAATTCAGGAAATAAATCTGTGTTGCTGCTGCAGTATGATGCTCTTTACCTATATTCGAATCAACGAAAATTCAGGTTTATATTTACCGAGGAACAATCCTGTTGTTGTATATGGGGGCCAGCTTAGAGCCCTTTAGTTCCCAGTTACCAGCTCTGACCATGATGCTCCTTGTAAAGTATGACACTAAACAGGCCAGGCCATCTCAAATCGAGGAAAGTGAGAAAAATTAAAATCAGGGTTCCATAGTGGAAAAATGACAGGCACAATGCCATTTTTCTGCTGTTGATTTAATAGTAGCCTGTGTCATGACCCAGGAGTCCAGCAGTGACATGGACTCTGATGCTGACGATCCAGTGGCATCCACAGGAGAAACTCCACATCCAAGCAGCACCGCAGAGCCTGCAGAGGTCCAGAACCCGAACCTGCGAAGACTCCTGAGCCCAAGCCTGTAGAGGTCACTGAATCTACAGACTCCTCTGAACCTAGCCCCAGTACTTATAGCCTCAGCTACAAGGGTCCCACATTCCAGGGAGCTGTCACGTCAACGGCAACAACGTGCCAGGCATGAGCTCTTGGAGAGATGGAGGAGTGCTAGGCTACAGGCCAGAGGCGTGTCCCTTTAAGACTTCCAGCCTGAAAGAAAGGGTGGAGTCGGGGACCACAGCATAAAAGGCTTCAATTTGGCCTCAGCCTTTGTTGGAGCAACTTGTTACCTCACTGCCTTGTTTCCTTGCTGCCTCGCTGCTCTGTGGGCTTCTGCTTGCCAGGAACACGACAGCCTGTGGGAGTGGATTTAGATTAGGGAAGCAGCATTGGGGGGAATTCAGTCCCTGAGAGCTTCTCCAAAATTGAACTTGCCCCTTGGACTGTAAAAGGTTCCCACCCTGGGGTATAGGATGCAGCTTATATGTGCTCTTCCTCTAAGCCACTCACGTCCTACCTATATCTCACCCCCATTCAGTCATTCCCTCAGTGTCTCTAGCATACACCCCCTCCCAGCCGCTACAGGCTGCATGATCTCAGATGGGCATGGTTACATGCTTGACATCAGTGGGTGTGATCACAAGACCTGACATAATCTCCTCCCAGGCTCAAGTGCTTGGCTGGTATTCCCACTTAGGAAAGCTCCGTGCACAGCAAAACTAAGCTAATCTAGCCCTCATTGCTCCTCCGAGTGATGGTGACTACCTCTGGTCTATCCATCTTAGTGCGTCCCACCTCAGCAGTGAATGGATGCCCTCCAAGGGGATTCCTCCAGGGGTCGGGACTGCCCTGCCCCCTGGATGAACCCCAAAAGGCTACATGGGTTGGATTGGGGCATCCCATGGGCTGGAGGTCCTGCATTCTGATTTGCTGCAGCAGAAATGACAAAAACCTTGTGGCACCTTAAAGATGAAAAAATAGATAAGTAAAATTTACTCAAAGGCACAGGATTGGGAGGAGGATTGTTGTGCTAGTCCCTAAGAATGTTGCAGGCAATACTGGTAAGCAGGTGAATGAGTACATGGTTTCAGGAATACAGTTCGATAACAGACACAGGACAAAGAACAGAATGAACTCTATGCTATTATAAAATCACAATACCTTCTCAATCAGAAGTTTCTTAGTAAAATCAATGGAACTGTTCTGTAAACAGGTTGTAATGCAGTAATTGTATATAGACTCCTTTCCTGGATTAAGTATTCTGGCTGTCTTTTCATGAAGCTCAACACTATCAGGCTGAGGTTTTATATATAAAAAAGAAGCACATATAATCAATTGTTCAAATATCATTGCAAAACAGACTTATCTGAGAATGCTCATGGTTCTTTTGTGTCTGCTTTCTAGAGAAAAGTCTTCTTACATAGTTTAGCAGATATTGCTGAAAATAATGTATAGGAAAGTATTTGGCTTCGTGAATATTCAAAACATCTTTGTGACAGCATTCCCCACTGTGCCCACCCCATTTCCCAGTTGTGAAAAGTTATACTAGAAGAATATCATCCCAAGAGTTAAAAAGATCTATCTAGACAGCAACAAGAATAAATATGATTTATAGGCCTAGTTGAAAATAATCAAGTTGTCACATTGAATTTGGACTGGTGAATATCGATTTATCTGTTTAGATTTTCATCCTCCTCCTCTAAGGCCTACACATTGCCAAGGTAATTTTGTAATTAACTTAAAATGCATTTGAGATGTACCAAAGTCTTGAAGCAATCAAGCAACTCAGGGCGTTACTAGACGAGGCTGTAGCGCGCGTTACCTTCCGCAGTCGTGTCGAGGCTTCCAGATGACGTTCACGAGGATCCGCCGTTATCCTGCAGTGAAGCCTCTTTCTCCCGACTTTAAAAAAGTGAGTTCAAGTGCGCCTTTTCCTGCCGGCCCGCGGTAATTCGTAGTACGTGTGGGAGGATGTGAGGTCACTGCGGTCTGCACTGGTCAGGAAAAGGCATGCTAAGGGGAGTGGCCAGCGGCTTCGGTCAAGCCGCCTCCGCCATTTGCGCCCAGCCCACCAGCTGGGGCAGCGCGGCTTTTTTTTTTATTTCCACAGTGACAGTTTGCGCAGAAACGGAGGACCGGAAAAGTGGCTGGTGCGCTGCTGGGGATGGCTGGGGCATGTGCGCCTGTTTTTTATACTGCAACCTCTGTGTGGGTCAGTTTTCGGAAAGCCGGGCATCCCACAGTCCGCCTTCATGGGAAGTTGGTGACTCCTCGTGGTGGGCAGCCACCGTGGCCGCATAATGGTGGTGCTGTACGCTGCCTGTTGGTGTGGGTACCAGGCTGGCAGAGGGCAAAGCTGTTTGTGGGCTGCTGCCATGGCTACGGCCAGATGTGGGTTGGCTCCTTGGGATGGGGCAGAGGGCACAGAGGCGGTCATCGGCGGCGACACCTCAGAGGCATGATGGGAGATGTAGGCACAGAGTGCCCATGCAGACGATTGACCTCGGGTCATATTACACCCGCCACGACCACCATCAGGAAGTGACCGCATCAATGTTGACCCTCAACAGCACCAGCAGCACTTCAGCTGGCACTGGCACTGCCGCCGCCGCCGCCGGCATCGCTGACGGCTGCGCAAGTTTGCGGTCTTTCGGACTTGCGCAAACTGTGCGGCGAGCGAAAAAAAAAGCCGCGGCAATCAGGCCGGTGTGGCTGCGCAACCGTGCTCGCGGCGGCAGCAGCACAAATGGCGCAAACTTCCGCCACAAATCGAAGGCAGGTGTGGATAATGAGGCGTCACGGCTGAACGGGAAAATCCGCTTTCACTGCTCCTCAACGACGGAACACCCGGTAGGTCTAGCAAAGCCCAAAATGTGTTAACTGCATTGCTTGTTATCATTTGAGGTCACTGGGATTTACCCACAAAGAAACTGGTTTAGGGCCATAACTCACACCACTCAACTGAATGTTAGAGGCAAAGGGCACAGTCCCACCCACCCAGGAAGATTTCCAACACAAGCCCTACTACTTTGAACAAGAACTGTGCAAGAATACTCTTGTGCAACACCCATTAATTTCAATGGGGTTTGTGCAAGAGCTCTTCCTGGGAGATTATGACAAATGTAGGCACTGCCATCCTTTTGTCATCCTTTAAATCAAACTTAATGATTTCCTGGCCAGAGTAAGCACACATTAGAGTTAAACAGTGCTCGCACTCTGTATAATGGACTAGAAGTAATTCAATCTACAACATAAGCCTGTTGTACTGTAATTTTAAACACAGTTTCTTGGGGCCCCAGTCTTGACGGCGGTGCTTTGGCACCACAAGGTGCCTGGCTCCTGCACTTGTGTCCCTTCCCGGTATCTGCACGGGAAGGAACGCAAGTGTGAACTTTCCCTGCGGCATTGAGGGAGAAAGGAATGAGGCAGCAGGAATAAGGCAGCCAGGAGGGCGAGGAGAGGGGTGCGGGGCACACGAACCACCTCTCCTCCCTCTGACCTCCCTCTGGCTTCCTGTTGCTTCCCCTTTTTATTTTTATTTTATTTTTATTATCTGTATCTGTGCAGCTGTGTAGATACAGATAATAACAATAAAAGGGGGGGAGGAATGGGCCCTGTTCCTCTCCTTCCCCCATTTTTTATTTTTGAAAAGGCGCAGGGCCTGTTCCTCTCCTCCCCTTCCCCGCTGTTGGTTTTTAAAAATTATTTTCCACGGGGCACAGGGCGCTCCTGAGCTCTGCCCTTTCCCTGTCCAGCCCATGGCGACCAATCAGGGGGCGCCATGGGCCGTGACAAGCTTCAGCTGCCAAAAAAAGTTGGGGTAAGTGCCCGACTTGTTTTCAGCGGAGTTTCGGGCATTTGCCCCCAGATGGCTTCACAATGGCAGTTGCGTCATGTAGATGACGTGCTGCTACTGCAAAACCACCCCAGGGCAACCCCTTCATGTAGACATGCCCTTGGAAAGAAGTTCCACAGATGCAGATGGAATGTAGTGGGGAAACTGTTACTGCAAATGGAAAAGTCTTCTGGATTGTGGTTCTTAGTGGATGATTGAGCACCCATCAGTTTGGAAGTGAAACAATGGCACCAAAAATAACCTAATGGTTTCTATTTACTTAGAGAGCTCTACACCCATATGTACATTTGTGAATGAGAACTTTTTAAAGATGTTGCCTTGTGAGCTTCTAGAACATGTAACCTTCCAGAGTCTCAATGAAATGCTACAGGCATCGAAGCAAGAAAATACTAGATTAATTCAGCTCATTATCTGTAGAGGCAACTTCTGGGTTCACATTGAACATCAAATAAAGGAATTCCTGTCTTTAGTGCCTATATTTGGGGGGTTATTTATTTTTGGCTGTGGAAAGAGCACACACCTGCCAAGTGAGAAAGAAAAAGAAAGGAACCTCTCCTGCAAGCAATTGAGTCATTGCTGACTCCTAGAGGGGCACCTGCTTTCGCTGACGTTTTCTTGGCAGATTTTGTAGCGGGGTGGTTTGCCGTTGCATTCCCCAGTCGTGGTTACCTTTCCCCCAGCTAGCTGGGTACTCACTTTACCGACCTCGGAAGGATGGAAGGCTGAGTCGACCTGAGCCAGCTGCCTGAGAACCAGCTTCCGCTGAGATCGAACTCAGGCTGTGGGGAGAGTTTCAGCTACAGTAACTGCCGCTTACCACTCTGCACCACACGACCAGAAGCATATAGCACCAATTCTGGCCCACTTGTGCTACATTTCCGAGCCCAATTCATGATGCTCGTTTTGACCTATAAAGCCTTAAATGGCTTGGAACCACAATATCTGACAGACTGCCTTTCCTGGCATGAACCTACCCATATACTATGCTCATCATCTAAGCCCTCCACCAGGTGTCTCCTTAGAGGGAAGCTTGGAAGATGGCAACAAGAGAAAGGGTCTTCTCAGTGTTGGCCCATCGATTCCAGAATGATCTCCCCAGTGAGGCCCGCCTGGAGCCAACGTTGTTACCTTTTCACCACCAGGTTAAGATCTTCTTCTACTCTCAGGCGTTTGGCAACATATGATAAGGTTTTTAATTATGCCCTGGGATTTCTTATTGCTGATTGTTAAAATTGATTATGTGTGTGTGTATTTTGTCTGTTTATCTGATTGTATTTGGTTTTTATATTATGTATCTTGTATTTTTTGAAATTTTTAATCTTTGTAACTGCCCAAAGAGCTTTGGCTATTGAGTGATATACAGAAATGTAATAAATTAAAATACAATTAAATTAAACACTTCATTTCAGGGCTGGCAGTCAGTCCCAACACTGAATCCTTTAGTGTTGGCTCACCAATTCCAGAATGATCTCCTCAGTGAGGCTCGCCTGGAGCCAACATTGTTATCTGTACTATACAATATAGTAAAAGATTTGGTCTGGGGATACACTACAGCAATATTTATTTATTTAGCAGATTGATTCCCCACTTGTTTCATCTAATTATGCAGTTCAGGGTTTGTCTGCAACCACAGTTGCATAGGATCAGTACTCTTTCTTTTGAGCAAAACTGTGACAAAATGTGACCAACTTCTTCAAAATTTAGTAAGGCCAGATAAATTTGCTTTTAGGTCAAATCCAGCCAGTCGGTCATCTTTGCTTTTGAAGTTCCAGAATAGTCCATCTTTTGGTTAAAAGACTTTTAGCTTTTCTTTCCCCTCATCTGAAATAACCTTGTACCTGGCGACAAGATAAAGATAGGAGTTCCAGTACCCAAAATGTCTCTACTTTTCTCCCAACTCTTCACTTTCCATGCTGTTCTGAGAAATAGGAACTCTCCGTGACTCTCTATGACTGGAGCAGAGAAAGCCCCTTTATATCATTTGTTTTGAACTGGTTACTTTTTTGTTTGTTTTGCTTGGGGGTGGGTGGGTGCGAGGCATGATTACTTCCAGCTTGGGTTAAAGGCAGTGGAGAGGTTTTAGCTTTCAGTCCATTGAGAAAACACACAACTCATCCTCTCTGAACTTCATTTTGACAAGTTTGGTTGCATTCCCAAGACATCAGGATCTCAGATGGTGAGTCAAGACTGCACGTTATCAATATCAGCAGAATCCCCCGCAACAAAAATGAAGTGTTATAATGTATAACATCTTTAGTAATTAAAAATACTCAATTACTCTCTTCCATGTGGTTGTAGTTATTTCATCTTCAACAAGAACAGACTGGGTATTTCTAACAGTGCCGATATTACAGCTACGCTTCCTTGTCAAACTGTCAGCTCTTGTTATAATTGTGACATGTCCTGTAACAATAGACCTGAGATAATTATAGGACTCAGTATCACAATGCAAAATATCAGATGGTGGAAGTGAGTGATTAGTAAAGCTGCACTGAGTAGTTCCTGACTGTATATCACAAGTAGTTTCTATTCAATTTGTATTTTCTGTAGTAGCTGTCACCTGCATTGCTAAGAAAGACCCTTAACCAAAGATGTATGAAGTGTGCTCTGCACAACTGAAGTGGTAGTGGTTCATGTGAAGGACAGGGGTGCAGACCTCTGAGTTGTTGCTATGGGATTTTGATGTCTGCCTTTCATGTATGCTCTAGTGTGTTCAAAATCTGCTGTGCCAGGCTCGGGTGGAAGGAAGAGAGCTGGTGGCTTTTGGCCAAGGTCGTTTCTGCCTAGAGCCTGTGCAACTCCCACCACAGCACCTGGAAGTTATCAGGGTGGTTGGGAAGTTAACTCATTTCAGCTGTGGGAAAAGAAGGTGAGTCCCATCCCTATGGGGAGGGGTCGTCTGAAGCCCGGGAAGGGCACCGGTTGGTTAACAAGGGTCATGGGGGCTAAAGAAGAGATAAAAAGCCCCAGGAAGAAGACCCTCCATCTTCCTTGGAGGTGCGTGCGTATGTCAAGTGGGAAGATCAGGTCTGAGGCAACCAGGAGGGGGTTGCTCGGAGTTAGAGAGGTTTTTTATGTTTTAAAGTGTGTGGGTATCTTGGAGAAGGCCAGCCGCCGCTGGGGCTGGGTGTGGGGACATTTGACTGTTTATTGGGGTAATGGCTAGTTGCTAGAACTTTCCCTCACCTTTCTACCTCACTCCCTTTTCCCAATTCCCTTTCCCTTCTCTCCTTTCCCTTTTAAAGGCTTTTTACTGACCAAGGCCCTACATGTTAGTTTTAGTGATGGCAATAAATTTGCTTTGGTCCCTAAATGTGTGTTATTCTCTGAATATCTGGCTCATCCCGGTTGTGGACAGGGCTAGGGAGGTGGGTTGCCTGGGAGTTCAGGACGTTTAGTCCAGGAGCCTACCTTGCAGGGCTGTCAGGTGGACCCTGACATCCTCTACAACTCAGGCCCCTCTTTTTCTGGAACCAGCTCTCTCCTGAGATGCTAGGCAAGTACCCTCCAACAAACAGCATCTGATACACAGCATCTGACAAGCAACATCTGATACACAGTTTTTCTACAAATTTATTGTGCAGCTCGTAATTCCCTGCTCATGGTTGTTTACACACACCCAAAAGGGGTATTTGGATTGGAGCCACAAGTATGTATTTGAAATGTGAATGGTTAATTATATAGGTATGCAGAGACAGGACAGCTACCTGTTTAGAGCAATAAAAAACTTCCTCAAGTGCAGGCATTTTATTACTTTTTTTTGTCCTTTCAAAGTAGTGTAAACTTTCTCTCCACTTACCTGCTGACTTGCCAAATTGTAGAATATCCCTAAGGAACAGCTTCGTAACTTGAAATGTGCTGGCCTTTTAAGAAGAAAGCAATGTTTAATTTTTACCAAAAGATATGCTGGGGGCAGGCTCAAGACCATCTGGAAACAAGACCCTGTTATCTAAACACCGTTCCCCCTAGCCTGATGTGTGCAGGAACGCTATGAAGTTACTTATTAGTGATGAAGGGAATTTTTGTATATGGGAACAGCAATACACACCAGATGTCTTCAAATTCAACAGTAATTTATTATAACTTACGAGTATACAGAGCAATAAACTTTAACTTGCAAGAGGAGCATAAAGGGTTCCAGTAACTGGTACAGACATATAGATGCAGGGTTGTTCTGGCCTCTCCAGAGGCTGTGCAGGGCCACCTGCACCTACCAGCTTGTGCCCCAAAGTGAAACCATTCTCTTCTATTGCTCTCACATGGCATTCTAGCCCTGAAGCCTTCTGGGCTCAGTTCTTAAAGAGGCAGGACACAACAGAAACACCCTTTTGTACCTAATCAAGGGCATTTTTCATCTGTGTTACTTCATATAGAACATTGCGGGATTGCATTTTTGTAGTATTGTTATCTTTGCAGCTTTAGATCTTGTAATTTTGTATTTAGTGTTTGATGTTTTATTGAGTACATCCTGTTAGCCACTTTGGGTTTATTATTTTGATAAAGAAAAGCAGTTCCTCTCTATTCGGCCCTGGTTAGGCCTCATCTAGAGTATTGCATCCAGTTCTGGGCTCCACAATTCAAGAAGGAGGCAGACAAGCGTGTTCAGAGGAGGGCAACCAGGTTGATCAGGGGCTGGAAACAAAGCCCTATGAAGAGAGACTGAAAGAACTGGGCATGTTTAGCCTGGAGAAGAGAAGATTGAGGGGAGACATGAGAGCACTCTTCAAATACTTGAAAGGTTGTCACACAGAGGAGGGCCAGGATCTCTTCTCAATCCTCCCAGAGGGCAGGACACGGAATAACGGGCTCAAGTTACAGGAAGCCAGATTCCAGCTGGACATCAGGAAAAACTTCCTGACTGTTAGAGCAGTGCGACAATGGAACCAGTTACCTAGGGAGGTTGTGGGCTCTTCCACAATAGAGGCCTTCAAGAGGCAGCTGGACAACCATCTGTCAGGGATGCTTTAGGGCGGATTCCTGCATTGAGCAGGGGGTTGGACTCGATGGCCTTGTGGGCACCTTCCAACTCTGCTATTCTATGATTCTACGAGAATATATACATTATCAAACAAAGACATAAATGCATAAATAAATACCAGAGTTCAGCCTTGGCATGAAAACCAATGCCAAGAGTGAGCTCTGCTGGTGACTGTGGGCCCTGATACAAATTAAGCCTTGAATTAAAATGACTTTTCTACAATATCTTTGCCTGTAACTTACCAGAGAGCCAGTCTGCAAATAAGGACAAGTGACTTTCACTGTCATGGTATCCTTCACTGATAATGTGAGTGCCTAACTACAGGCTAGGCATGTAGTAAAACCCAAGAACTATTTTTTAAACCCAGTTTTGGGAGGAATAGCTTGCAGTAGAAAAAATCACTAACAGCGGAGGAGAGGAGACAGGGCCCACCCTCAAGACCTTTTTTCCTCCCTTGGCAAGTCTTTTTTATGGATGCAATGTGGGGTGCGGGAAACTATCCCAGGCTTTACACAGCATCCACATTGACAAAGTTTGAACAAATCAGATACTCTTCCTCCCAAGGCAGTAGCACTAGTCAGTGGAACTACAACCCCAAGACCAGGAGCCGATCTACACTAGTGCTTATAACGTTTTTTCCTACTACTGGAAATGTTATAATTAGGGTCGTTTTTAAATGTCACGGGGCGCACTCAGGGATTAAAACATTATTTACCTTTCGCTTTGATGTTAGTACATCATTAGACCAGGACACAGTGTGTTGTGTTGCTCTAGCAAGGAATTTCTTTTCATTGTTTGTTCCAGTGATCCATGCACTTCCTGTTCTCCTGCCTCCTCCCTATTAACACGAGGAGAAATGCACGAAGCCGTTGTTTTCAGCGCCGAAAAGAAGTATACATGTCCCCAGGAAAGCAATTGGCTGAACATCGATGTTTGAAATATCAGCACATACGACGTCGTGCAACGCTTTTAAAACATAACAAAAGGAAAAAAAATACAACGCAAGAAGGAAGGGAAATGCAACGAAGATAAAACATCAGAAAAGTAGCATCGTGTGATCCAGTAAGTAATCATAACCCTTTCTTAACGTTTTAAAGCATAAGTGTAGATCCTGCCCAGGAGCCATTTTGGTACTTTGAGTCTGGCTCAGTTCAGACAACACAATATCCACAGGTGGTTTTAGTAGTCAACCATGAGTTGAATGGTCAATGGTTGGTATTTGTGTCATCTGTTGGGCAAAAAACACCCCACAGTTGACTTTTTCATCAAACCCCACCCGCCCCACCCCACTCGGGAAACACAACCAGCTGCAGAGTTGACTAGTCACACAACTGGATATTGTGTTGTCTGAACTGAGCCAGTGGAGTTTTTCGACCCATTGAGTTGACTTCTTCGCCTGTCTACAGAGTTCCCAGGCAAGAGCGGTCAAAACTGTGCTGGCTTCTCTGCTACAGCTGGCACAACTCACAGAGGCTGCTGGGATAGCACCAGTAGGATTGAGGAAGGAGGGAGGGCAAGCGGAGAGAGGGGCGGGGGCTGTGTCAGTCAAATGCCGGGTTGACTATTAGTCCACTCAACGCCAGCCCCAAATACCCACAGTTGTGTAGGTACAGCCAGGTTCGGAGGACCCGCTAATCAATGGTTGGTTTCCATTTTGTTCCTATTCCTCCCCCTCCGTTGATTAGCGTGTCATCCAAACCCGGCCAATATGTTGTGTGGGGAGTACCCGCAAACCCACCCACCCCAAGTGTGAGTTGACTATTCCACCACCATTGACTAATGTGTTGTCCGAACGCAGCCTCTGTCTGGCATTTCACTCAACGCCCTTCAGTGGAGGGATCATTTTTATCAAGATCAAGCCCAGTGAATGAAATGTTACAAAATGGATCCCAAATATAGGAGGAATGGGTTTTAAAAAATATCTTTGAGACATTAAAATCAGATGTCAAATATAGATGATTCTGAGAAGATTATATTTATATCTAGAACTTTTCCCTCACAACTGAAAAAATGGCATTGAGACAGATTGCAGTGAAGAGGAAGGGTGGCTTCAAGCCCCTGGTTTTCTTAGGGTTTCAGAAGGGATGCATGCTCCCCATGGGATTCAAAATGCATTTGCTTTCACAAACTGCCCAGTTGGCTTGGGAGGGTGATTTGGAGTAGAGAAGCAGCAGCAGGAGCTGTAGGGATCACAGGCAACAAGGGAGAATGAGGAGAATATTTAGGGATGTTAAATATGGAGGAGCATAGGTTACTGGCTGGGATAAAATGGAAAATAAAGGCAGACAGGTTGCAGAGAATTTTAGAGGTAAGGGCAAAAGGAATAGGCTGTGATACAGAAGGGGATTGGGAGACACGGGCCGGATCTACACTATTGCTTTAAAGCGCTTTATAACAGTTTTATAGCGCTTTAAAGCAGTTAAAGCTCTTTATAACTGTTATGAAGCGCTTTAAAGCAGTGGTGTAGATCCGGCCACGGTAGGGACATGGAAAGAGGTGGTAGTAATTCCCACACTGTCAGAGAAGTGCTGATACGTCATGATAAATTAATGAGTTAAATAATTAAAGACTTATGAGTCCAGAGCACCCAACCACAGAGGAGATTCCCCATCTCTGCGTGATCCACCTTGCCTCTGCAGGATTTGCTTTGCCTCATTCCAATCAGCATCTGCCTGGGGTGAGGATAGGTCATTCATTCTGCCATGTTTTAGCATTAGGTGTGATTGGATTATTCATTAATTCATTTACTGTGGGGATATTGCAAATTTATCTGCTCTCAGAGGAGACTACAGGTTGCATCACTGCATGAAGTGCTGCTCTGGCCTTACCTCCTTCAAATCAGAAACAAGTGGGTAATTCTTAATCTGAATCCAAAACATTGTTCAAGTAAAATATTTTGGGTGCTAGACTGAAATGTCTCCAAATTTAATGCAGAAAACAACAATACATGTGCCGTTATTTAACGTCTGGGAGACCTTGCGTTATGGTATATAGTTGCCTGCTATGATGCTTTTAAACTTCTAACACTATACATCACCAAATTCATGTATCTAGTTATGGTAATCTAATTAAGCCTTGGGATAAACTAAATTTCGACAATTGGCTTTCCCATTCCAGATGACAGATGCTTTAGCTCATCTACATTTGGCATTGGTTGGGTGCCAAATTGTCTTGAAGCCAGACGTAATCATAAAGAACAAAGGCAGCCAAGGAGGCACAAAGCAAGCTAAGTTACTTCCAATACTTACCATATATATAGTGCTTTAAGGTGCAATCCTATGTATGTTTAGACAGAAAAAAGTCCTACATTTCCCAGCATGTCCCAGCCAGCCAGCATGCTGGGAGTTGTAGGCTGTTTTGTTTGTCTTAACATGCATAGGATTGTCCCCTAAGAGTATATTATATAAGTATAAGTATGATAAATAAATAAAATAAATAAATATATAATGTGATTAATGTCATTATCTTGGCTAGACCCCTTGAAAAAGAACTATATTATACCCATGTTGCAATTTGCACTGAGTTTGAGACCGAGACCGAAAGAGAGTGACTTGGCTAAAATTACCTATCAAATTAATGGCTGAGGTGAGATTTGAACTCGAGGCACATAGCTCAGTCTCTTAACCACTACATTACTACCACAGTGAAGCAATTCTATGCTATTGTTTCTGTAGTAAAACTGAATTGCTATGTGTACATGAATGCATGTGTGTGGTTACATCTGGTTTACACAGTTACATGTAAACTGTAGGAAAGACAAAAAATTGAACTATTTTGAACTGCATGTGCCTGTTTAAATCAGCCCTTCATATAGAACCATGTAGACTATAACTGAGCTGTGTGGACCAGATCTACACCAAGCAGGATATGACACTTTGAAAACATTTTGAAAACTGTTTATGGAGTGTGTCCTGGGGGGATCTACACAACTGCTTTAAAGCGCTTTATAACAGTTTTGACAACTGTTGGGGCCCAGGACACACTGCATGTACAGTTTTCAAAATGTTTTCAAAGTGCTTTAAAAGCAGTAGCGTAGATCCTCAACAGTTATCACTACTGTTATAAAATGTTTTAAAGCGGTAGTGTAGATCCTGTGTCTGACTTGCTACAGACAGCTTCCTATGTTCCTAACTTGAGCAGTGTTGACTCCCCAGAAAATGTGCCTCAGATTAGGCTGATAAAATGCTGACCGAGATAGGTGGGTTCGGTCCTTGGTAGGGTTCCAATGAGCGTACGAAGAGAAACTTCTTTGCTGCCTGGCATGTGCCATTGATCCTTGGTGCTCTTAATCTCCTTGTAGGCAGAGAGCTAGGCCAAGCAGCTGAGAGGATTGTACAGGCAAAGGCTGAAAAGCTTGTTTTATTTGGGGGGGGGGGGTTGGAGGCTTTGTTTACCCAGATGCTATCTTGTTTAAATTCAGTGTTTCTCAAAAATTTCTGAAGTTGGTGTGTGTGTGCTCTAGGGCTGTGTGTGTGTGTATTTTTAAACACACTCCGAACCCCATTCCCCAGAGGCAAGAGTATTTTAATCTCTACAAATTTTACCCAGCCTGGGTAAAATATGGGACATATTCAGATGGGGGGAATGAATTAGGCTAAAGAAACAACGTGTGAAAAGTGAATAGCAGTAATACATAGTAATGGTTCACAAGCAGTTTTCTTCTGTTTTTAATTTCTTACTTGTAATTTCACTGAAGTTTATAATTACCTTGTTCAGAATATGAATTTGAGCACATATTCCCAAAATATAAAATGAGATTCTGTTCATGGGTTGTCACCATGCAGTCGGTCCAAACACAACTGCTTTGTAGGCATAGGGCCTTGCTAGACCTACCTGATAATCCGGTGGGGAGTAGGGGCGACGCCATGCTGCAGCTAGCGCGGGCCGTCGCCCCTAGCTAGACATAACACGTGATGGGGTAAGGGAAAGCCCCGTCGCGTCCTCCATTTTTCTTTAATTAAAGGGCCATGTGCGCAGGAGTGCACCAATGAGAAAGTAGGTATTTTTTTTAAAAAAAGGGTTCCCCGCTCTCCCCTGCCCCCGATTTCTCCCCCACAATGTCTGATGCACCCCCGCTCACCTCCCTGCTCGCCCGTCCACTTGCTCGCCCCCTCGCTCGCTCGCTTTGAAGCGGCGCACCCAGAAGTGGCTTCCTGGCGCGCCGTTCTGAAGCTGCAGCCCCGCCCCCCAACCTCAGCGTCCTGGCTTCAAAGCCAGGAGTGGCTTCCGGCCTGGCACTGGCTTCAAAGCCAGGACACTGGGGTTGGCGGGCGGCCAGGGGTGGCGGCTTTGGAACAGCACGCCTTGAAGCTGCTCTAGGAGAGCAGCTCCTTTGCGTGGTGCTCTAGGCCACCGCCTGAGCTGCCTCTATGGCAGCGCCGGCCCTGCTTAGGTCTAGCTACAGCCAAAGTGTGTTATACTCTGCTCCCATTCCTTATGCTGAAGTAAGCCCTATTAAACAAAGATGTGGTGACTTCTAAGTAAGCATGCATAGGATTGTGTAGCTAATCAATTAACTTTAATCTGTATGAATTTTCATATGCGTAAAGTAGTTCTGAAGAAAAAAGTATAATTTGGTTTAGTTGATACATGTGTATATTTCAACAAGAAAGGGGATACATCTTCTAAATGTCTACCAGCTACAGGACTTTTAAAAACGTACCTACATTAATAATAATTGTAAATGTTTTAAATCCACTGTTTAATCAGAGCAATTAAATCTTTGGGTAACCCGATTAATTGACTAATATATATATATATGTTCCATCCCTATCATGTCACCACCAGAAAAGAATAGATAGAATTGAACTTCCAGCGGGTGCATGTGTGTGTGTGTAGTAATAGTAGTAGTAGTAGTAATGCATGGTATCTGGGTCTCTGTCTTGGTGGGGCTCTCTCTCTATATATATTTCATTCATTCATTCATTCATTCATTCAACTTATATTCCTGTACAACCTCTCCAGTTTACGCAAATTCCTAAGACAGTTTACTAAACTGAAATAATATAAACACTAAAGAACTCCATAACAAAGATTCACATTACGCTGAAGGGTTGCTAGACTGCAGAAAAATCAGGCAAAATCTCTCACGGGAAGAAGGAACTGACGTAAACCAGGGACCAACAAATTAAAGGGAAATGTTTTGAGACTTGGTCCCGAGAGGTTTAATCCATGTCATGGGGAGAGCCTTGGGTTTATTATTTTCGGTTGTGTTTGTCACAGATAAGATGCATCATCTGTGTTTTTTGGTGTCTAGAAATTTATTCAACTTCCTGTTATGTGTTTCAGTTGTTTTTCATGTGAATGTGTAGGTGGACTTGTAATATACTGTTATGCACACCTTGCCTACCTTAAATGGCAAGAGTTTCCAGTGGTAGCTCTCTCAGAGCATTTGGGAGCCAAATACACCAGCGAGTTGTAGAGTTGGTCTGCGTCATATTCTAAGAGTCCTATTTCTGTAACTAGGACCCAAGCATCATTTTTAGGGTTCCAGTACAAATTTGTAATATGGGTCCCCTACCACACACACCATGATCCTAACCAATACACATAATCTCTCATGAGGCATAAAAGAAAAGTTTCTGAAGTTAGATTTGTTACATTTCTGAAATTATACCATGGCCCACACTGGTGTGTGTGTGTGTGTGTGTGTGTGTGTGTTACAATGCTCCCAAACGCTCACCACATTTTGCTAATTTTGTTTAACATAATTTTCAGCCTAAAGAAGAGTTCCTCAAAGCTTGTTGACCATTTTGTAACTTTTTGGGTGGTCCTAACTTCTAATAAAGAAATTATCTTGTCAATGTAGTGGGTGGGGAGGCATTAGTTGGTATCCTAATGAACCAATGTGCCTGCAAATGTTTTATAAATAAACCAATTCATAGGGTGACCAGATGCACCGGGAAACCCCGGAGACCTCTGGAAAAACGGAGGTCTCCAGGGCAACCGGGACTAGCCCCCAATTCACTGGGGAAAAGGGCTGGTGCATGCGTTCTCAGACTTCCGGGAACGCATGCACCAGCCCTCCCAGAGCTGCTCTAGCCTTCAGGCGGGGCAGGCCCAATCGCGCCCACTCAACCAAAGGCTAGAGCGACACGGTGGGCGGTGCACGTGTTCTCGGACTTTCGGGAACGCATGCACCAGTACCTGCTTTCCCCCACGGCCGATCTAGCCCTTCTGCTACGCTGGTGCGATTGCCAGGGGGGCTAGAGGATACATTCAGTCCTCCAGCTCCCCCGCCCCAGCCCCAATCACCAGCTGAGGAGGAGAAGAAGGAGAAGAAGAAGCAAGTAAGAGGTAAGACTAAGGTGTGTAAAAGGAAAAGGAGGTAGTATAGTTTTAAAAGGGTTAATGAGTGAAATATATAAAATATTGTTAGAAAAGGAGTTTAGAGAGAACTCAGAGAAAATGGTATGGGAGTCAGATTTGAAGGTACAAATAGGGCGACAGAGATGGGAGGGACTATGGAAACAAAGAGTGTTGAGAAGTTTATCAGTGAGAATAAAGGAGAACTATTTTAAATTTTTATGGAGGTGGTACCTAACCCCGATTAGATTGAATAAGATAAATGATCAGCATTCAGCAAATTGTTGGAGAGGTTGTGGGGAAAAAGGAACGTATTTACATATGTGGTGGCAATGCAAATATGTACAAAGATTATGGAAGATGGTGTTTTCAGAAACTGAAGAAATAGTGGGAATGAAAATAGAACAAACACCAAAGATTGCATTGCTGTCACTATTTGAAGATATAAAGTGTGGAAAAGAAACTATAGAGCTGATATCGAGTTTGCTGGTTGCAGCACGATTGATGGTAGCTAGGAACTGGAAGATTCAAGGGGAATATTCTATTGAAGAATGGTACAAAGAAGTATGGGATATAGCCATTAATGATAAACTGACATGTAATATTAAGTGGAGAAAAGGCGTAACTAAAATAAATGAGTTTGAAGGAATCTGGAAACAGTTCCTAATATTTGTGTTTACTAAGGGAAGCGGGAAACCGCCAGCAGAAGAAACGATCAGATTTTGTACTCAGGAATAGATCCCGAGGTGGGGGGTGCACTTTTATGTTAAGAATGATTATGTTGTAGTATGATAAAGTATAGGTAATACTTATTCAACATATATGTACTCAACATTTATTCAATATGTAAGTAGCAGTTGTTTGATGTTTCTTTTTTATTATTATTATTATTGTATTGTATGTTTATATAGTGTAGAAAACAAATAAAAATTATTAAAAAAAAAGACTAAGGTGTGTGTGTGTGTGTGTGTGAGAGAGAGAGAGAGAGAGAGAGAGAGAGAGAGAGAGAGAGAGAGAATGAGAAAATAGGGTGCATGGGGTGTTTGAGTGAATGGATGTGTGCATGCGTGTGTTTTGGAGTGTGTGATCCTAAGTGTGTGTGCGCGCGTGTCCATGTGTGCTGGCAATGAGTGTATTGATGACTGAATTGTGTGTGGGGGGGGGCTGTAGTTTTCTGTGAGTTGGGGGGATGATTTGGAGGTGATATTCCTATTAAATAATGCGTTTTAGACCCTTAGACGTCTATTCCAAATTGTTTGATATAATTGGCATGACGTATATTTTGTAACAATGGTTGATAATTGTTCATCCTTCTTAAAAACCTTTAAAAAAATTAACAGGGTTGCCATCATCACCTATCATCTATCATCTATCACCTATCATCATCTATCTCTCTTTTCTTGCTTGTGGTGTTTTTTCTCAATGAACATGATGGGCTTTGTTAAATCATGCTGTCTTTTACTGATTCAGATATTTCTTGACTATCAAACATATTAAGTATGATTGCTTTCTGGACGTTGGCATGCATGTATTTTGGTAGGCCTAATTTCTGAAGGGTTTCTGTAGGGAAAAAAATGATGTGATGCTGGTGACTGATGTGACTAACAGAATAATTGTAACTTTTTCCTGTCGCCATAGTTCTTTAACTTCCATAGCCAGTGGTGTATATTTTTCTCTCTTGTCCTCTTCCTTTTCTGCAACATTTTTGTCATCAGGTATTGCTATGTCAATGAGGTAGGTGTGTTTTTCTTGGTTGTTTTTGATTGTTATGTCTGGTTGAAGTTGAAACAAGCTAACAGGTGCTAGCCTTTAATCCATTTTGTTCCATGGCTAATGTTTTCAGGGTAATACTAGTTTATACTCTTTCTGAATGCTTGGTTGCTGGTTTGTTGTACTAGATTTTTCTGTACTTGTCAACTGCTTCATTTGTCCAGTGGTAGCAGTATGCTGAATATGTGAGTATGGATATGAGAAAGGTGATGGGGAAAGAGTGTTAAATGTTAGGGAAGGTGAGACTATGGTCATCCAGTGAAGGATTTGCAGTCAGAAAAGATATTTGAGGGAAGGGGAGACTGTATCATACAGAGTATAGCAAAAGCTTCAAAGTACAGCAAAAGCTACAAAAGTGGGAATAAGAGAAGTTAATTTCAGATACATTGAATGTCTCACTTGTTCTTTATTCCAGTGATTTTAACATTAAGATGTTATGTAGAACAGGTTTGTCTTGTGTGCTGTGAAATCAGACCTGTGACCAAGGCCATGCTTGGGTGGGCACGCCCCCTTGGGGGCTGGACTTGTTGGTGGGCACGCCCTTTAGGGGCTGGACATGTTGGTGGGCACGCCTCCTTGGGGGCGGCCATGTTGTCCTCCTTTTTGGTTTCCAAAATAAGGTCACCCTACTTTAAAGCATTCTTTTTCTAGCTTTTTCCATTGTAAATTCATGAATTAGCTCTCCAGAAGCAATTTCTCTTGCAAATTCACACCCAATCAATGTAATAGCTAGGTGGCTTAACTATTCTTTCCCCCACTCCACCCAGTAGAAAACCTGCAATTTTTGAGGAGTGCTAGTTGGCTGAAACTTCTTGCAGCTTCTACTGGACGTCATTGGCAGTTTGTAATAAATAATAATAATAATAATAATAATAATAATAATAATAATAATAATAATAATAATTTTTTAATTAAAAACCTGTAGTGCTATCACTTTACTGAAAATTAGTTGCAGTATTGTTTTTGTAAATTTCAGAGAATAATATAAGTGGAGGTACTTCAAACTTTCCCCAAAATAGATGATTTCTTTTAAAGATACTCAGAGCTTCCACTGTTCCTGGGATCAGTGTCCCTGATTATCATGGTGCTTTGCCCCCCTCCCTCTGCCAGCTGTCTCTCCCCACTACCTATGTACAAGGAACTCTGAGTGTGAAACTCCTCGTGGTAATGAGATATCAGTCTGATCCAGGTCCTCCTGGATCATCAGGCCTGGCAAATTGTACTCTACAATCCTTGCCCTTTGCGTGGGCCCTATAGCCTCCACAAATGGATTCTGTTGTTTTTATACTGTTTTTATGTTTTTAAAATTTTTGTATACTTTTGATGTTTACTATTTTTAATTGTTGTAAACCGCCCAGAGAGCTTCGGCTGTGGGGCGGTATATAAATGAAATAAATAAATAAATAAATAAAAGATGACACTGTAGTTTCCAGCTAGAAACTCCCAGCTGCTTCTTTCAATTTCACTGCAGAATTTGGCTCTAGCTTATCTGCCTCTGCCAGCTGGAGGGTACCACCTTTCCAAACAGATGGTACAGCATTCCAGAAGCTGGAAATAGATTCCCAGCTATCAAGGAACATGGTAATCTTTGGCTACTCCCTGCCCACTCATCTACAGTGACCAAGACAGCCAAACTTACAACAATACCTACTTGTAAGTGGCATAAACACCCTATTCATGAAGCAACTCTTCTTCCTTGCATATGTTACATTTCAATTTTCTATTTAATATATCGGAACTTCATCAATTTTCACTTTGAACAGCCCTGAAAGAAAGCACTGTGCCTGTGTGCAAGATGGGTCAGACTCCTCCTTGGTAAGGAAGCCTCACGCTTTGAGTAAGAATAATGGATAAAAATTGCATGCTGCCCAAAGATCAGCAAATGCGAGCAGTTCAACAGAATTTGTACTACCGTATTTCTTCGATTCTAAGATGCACTCCCCCCCCCATATAAACATCTCTAAAAACGGGGTGCGTCTTTGAATTGCGGATGCGTTTATTATTTCTTAGAATCAAAGCTTTTTTTCTGTTGGTAGTACTGAAATTAGTGTGCGTCTTACAATCGATGGCGTCTTAGAATCGAAGAAATACGGTACTACTGAGAGGCTCACTAGGTGGTAGAAAAAACTGAAAACTAGAGCATGGCTTAGTTTCCAGTTTTTGTTGGAATTTTCAAATGTAAATAGACGAGATGGAAGGAGGAATGATAATCTACTGGCACCTCTTGATATAACGGCCCTACACGCTGCTTTGAGAGAGCCTTTTATTTATTTATGTATTTATTTATTACACCTATATACTGCCCCCATAGCCAGAGCTCTCTGGGTGGTTTCCTTACAGCTACTTCAAATTCAGCCTGCTTTCTTCTCATCCTACTTAGCTCTCTGTTGGTACTTCTTCTGCCCAGACCAGGGAAGTGGTTCAGGAGTAGGTTGACTGGTGTGCTGGTTGTTCACAGACAACTGGAACATTATGATAGAAGACAGTAGATCCAAGCTACTTGCATATGTATTGTCATCATTCTTTATCAACGTAGTGCCACCAATGTCCATGGAGCGTTATGTCCATGGAGCGTGGCTACTAGGAGGAGGGCTTTCTCCGCTGTGGCACCCCGGCTGTGGAATGAGCTCCCCAGAGAGGTCCGCCTGGCGCCTACACTGTACTCCTTTCGTTGCCAGCTGGAGACCTTTTTATTCTCTCAGTATTTTAACACTTAATTTTAACTTAAATTTAAATTTTACTGTTCTAACTCTGTATTTTAATCTTATATCAATTTTTCCTGTGTGGTTTTATCTGTATTTTGTATTTGTACTGTATTTTATATTTGTGCTTTTAACCTGTTGGTTGTTTTATTATGGTTTTAATTTTTGTGAACTGCCCAGAGAGCTTCGGCTATTGGGCGGTATAAAAATGTAATAAATAAATAAATAAAATATACAGTAACATAAGCAAGCAAATAAAGAAAAGAAGAGGTCCTTACTTTGATCTAAATTTCAACAGTGGGGAAGTCAGCAATGCATTGGGGGAAGGAGGCAAAGGTAACGAAATAGAGAGCAGAGAGGAATAGGAAAGGCAAAAGTAACAAGGGACAAATTTGGGTAAACGCAGCTAATGTATATCAAAGCTTTCTTGCAGTGGGGTATGAGAAGTCAAATGCTGCATTTTGATGTTGTGATAGTCCATGATGGTTTAATTACATACAGTAGCTTATTTTTTAAATAGCCCATGATCCTCCTCCACATGAATGGGCTAATAAGCTACTGTGAGTAGCTTATTAAACTACTGTGTGTAATTTGACTCACCTCCCTGTCCTGCTGCAATCCTCCCATCCAAGCAGTGGCACTCTTTCACCTCTAAGTGCTGCAAACTTGAAGTTAGGAGGCACCGGATCCAACATCAAAACCCCACAGGACTAATCACCAAGGAGGACAATCCAGAGTGCACCAAAAACAGTGTGATGGCTATAAAACCTTGGGGCCTTGCAGGATCAGGACAACACTTCACACACAGCCTTTCCTAACCAGGAGGCACCTGATCCAACAACAAAACACTGTGCGATTACACCTGGAGGAGGGGAAATCCTGGATGAACCAAAATGGGTGACACTAATAAACCCTTGGATGTTTGCAGGATCGGGACAAACTTCATACACAGCCTCCCCTAGTGGGGAGGCAACTGATCCACCTTCAAAACCCTGCACAATTACACCCAGAGGAGGGAAAGTCTGGGGTGAATCAAAAAGGGAGTGGCACAAATAAACCTTTGGAAAATCCACCATGGGTTATTTAACGCATCGTGGGTTATTGTCATCTGAACCCAGTCCGAACCCAGACCGAAAAGGTGGGTTTTAAAGGACTGGAAGGAAGAGAGAGAAGTGCTACTATGTAGGTGGTGTGGGAAGGAGTTATAAGCAAAAAGGGACAGTAAGGGAGAATGCTCAGAAAATATAGAGTTGCAAAAGTGAAGGCCATGGACAGTGATGTAATAGGAACTAAGGGGAGGCAAGGTCCTGAAGAAGAGCTTTAATTAATGCGTAATTATTTGTGGAGAAGTGACATACTAGACCTAGTCAAATCAGAACAATATTTTTTGGACAGGTAAATGGCTAACTTTATGGGATTGAACTATTCTTTGCCTGATAAATGTTCAAGGGCATATATAATGAGGAGAGTGTAGTGCTTATTCAAATAAATTGGTGTTGTTCATCAAGGCAGTGGTATTCCGTGGTGTGGGTTTCAAGCAGTTTAATCTGCAATGCTCATTAATAGTTCTCAGATATGTACTGATTAAAGAATAGGAAAGTCTTGGAAAACAGATGGGGGTGTATGAACTAGCAGGGCTTCCTCCAAATCCCCCATGCCATTTTAACTCGCACATCTATAAATTCCAAGGCATACAACTGCCATCTCACCAGGTGGAACAGCTCCAGTTCTAGTCTAAAAAAATTGCAGGCAAGGGAGGTATTCTTTTCCTGTTGTCGCAGTTTTTGCCTATGCTTGTAAGAACAGAAAGTGTCATTGGTTATTAATACACATTTTGTGTTTTCCTCCTAATGGCTTTGGTGCAATGTGACCCGCACACTTTGCACTTTCTGACTAGGACTGTGCTATCTTAGGGAGCAAAGTCTGAATCACTAGTATTCTAGACCTCAGGAATTATTCTTAATTAATTACGTATGTAATCCAGCCTTTCTCCAAGGAGCTCATGGTAGTATTCTGAAATTTCCCCGTCTTATTCTCAATATAGTCCTGTGATGTTTCTTAGGCTGGGGACAGTGACAGAGCATCATTGCAGGGATTTGAACTCAGGTCTCTCCACTTCAAGTCCAATGCTCTACCCTCCACACCACACTGCCCCTCGTAGTCAAGTTGAGTGTGCAAAAAAATTAATTCCTGTACACACATCATTGTGCACATTTTAAGGTGAAATCCCTCTCACCCAGAAACATTTTTTTCAACTGCAGAAATAGTGATCTCTAACTTCCTTATTAATTAGATTATTAATTTGTAAATGCTGATGCCTTTGGCCTGATACTCATTCTGATTTATATCAGTGTTACATTTGATTACAAATCCTTGGGATCATGACTGCACAAGTTGTGACTCACTGAAGTTTATCGAACTCCTGCTGGGTTGTAATACCTGAGAGGTAGCTAAGAAATGTTTTAAATAAATAAATAAACAATAGTGGACTGAGTTTAGCCAGGGAGGTCCCAAATCGTCATGGGTTAATATAAAGTATTACTTAAAAGCAAAATAAAACATAGTTGTGAACCTGATCCGACAGTGTGCATGCATTTGGGGTTATGCAGGTAAATCCATTTTCAATGCACAATGAGCACTGTCACACCTACATTTCCCCCCTGCTTTGAGTCCACGGTTTCCCCCTCCATTTCCTTAGCGAGTCTAAAACTGGGCACTTCCGTGTCTGTGCATTGTTGCACTATTTCAGCTCCTGAATCTTTTCACCTGCATCGCTACTGTGCCAGCGAAATCTCCCACCTTGCCCGTTATGTTCTCCTTCCCCTTGCAGTTGATTTTTAATATATTTTTTATATTTTTTATTTCTGCACAAGCACAATAGTATGGCAGCCTGAAACTGTGCAATTACGGTAAAACAACGCACTATGCTTTCTCTTAAGTTCATATTAAACAATATAAGTGAAGAGAAAGTATTACAATTAGTTTTTGGAGAAGTTTGTGGCAATGGGAAGCTGACGTTCTTGTCAGGAAACCTAGAAATGCCTACTCAGGAGTAAGAACTATAGAATTGAATGTAACCGAGTTTGGCCACGGGTGGCAGGGGACCTGCTCGCCTTCTCTGAGGAGTGTTTGGGTGCCCTCTCTCCATTCCCCTTCACAGTTGACTGGAGAACCACCCCACCCTCCTCTTTTGTCAGCGAGACCGCCCTTTGACATACACACACCCAACAAAAAATGGGATGGTCCGATGAATCTAGAGTATTGCGTCCAGTTCTGGGCTCCACAATTCAAGAAGGACGCAGACAAGCTGGAGCGTGTTCAGAGGAGGGCAACCAGGATGATCAGGTGTCTGGAAACAAAGCCCTATGAAGAAAGACTGAAAGAACTGGGCAAGTTTAGCCTGGAGAAGAGAAGATTGAGGGGAGACATGATAGCACTCTTCAAATACTTAAAAGGTTGTCACACAGAGGAGGGCCAGGATCTCTTCTCGATCCTCCCAGAGTGCAGGACACAGAATAACGGGCTCAAGTTACAGGAAGCCAGATTCCGGCTGGACATCAGGAAAAACTTCCTGTTAAAGCAGTACGACAATGGAACCAGTTACCTAGGGAGGTTGTGGGCTCTCCCACACTAGAGGCCTTCAAGAGGCAGCTGGACAACCCTCTGTCAGGGATGCTTTAGGGTGGATTCCTGCATTGAGCAGGGGGTTGGACTCGATGGCCTTGTAGGCCCCTCCCAACTCTGCTATTCTATGATTCTATGGTGCAAGGACAGCAATACACGGGATGGAGGAGCGGCTTTATTGTGCACGGAGGGGGAAAACCCGACTTTCCTCGCTCCAAAATAAGACGGAAAAGGTAGAGAAAGAGGCAAGATGAGCGCAGAACAGGGACATCATGTGAGTACTGTGCTGCAAAAACGCATACCAGCCTTGGTGAGAGTGTGATAAATTGCTGGTGTGATGGAGCTCAATATTGTTCTGATCAGCTGTTAGTGCAGAGCAAGGCTCAGGGAGGACTAAATCCAGCCTTCCTGCTTCCTCACTCAACCAGCTGGTTGGTGCAATTATTAAAATTACTGTTTTAAACAGGGTTCTAGGCACAAAACGCTGCTACTGGATTGGTGGGAGGAACCATGCATGCCGTGACTGTTTGCACATGTCCATCTAGGCTTCTATATGCAGATTGGAGATATGTTGGAAGAGGCCCTAAGCCAGGAAATCTTGCTTCTTGCTTCTTGCCATGAAATTCTAGAGCAGTTTGTGCCAGTCACATCATGGGAAAGTATCATCTTCCCTGATATCATAAAAAACTTCTGGAATTGGAGAAATTGGACTTCCAACAATATGAAAAACATTTTCAGATCTAATCTTCTCCAATGAAGCACCGGCAAAGCTTTATTACAAAGAACGCTGAAAACACATAGCCTGCTTTTTATTCAGCAAAGATGGCGGAAACAGAGAACATCTAAAAATAAAATAAAAAGTAATAATAAAAACACATCTGAACACAAAGGCAGCAGGAAAGATAAAGAAAACACTCCTGAGTTATTCATAGAAAAAATACGGGGTATCAGGAAATATTGTAAAACCATAAGCACCTGGCATTGGTAAATGATTCCAATTATTATAAAGTATTGATTTACCTTCAGGAAAATAAAGTACTTCTGAATATTGATGTTATTTGTTTGATAGATATGGCAGGCTTGAAGTCCCTGCAATTGGTAGAACATAAGATTTATATCTTGCGCTATTGTCCAGAGCTGTTTTTGCATGTTATTGCAAGCTCAGCACTTCATAGAATTCAGAAAGTACTGGGCTGATAATTAATCACAAATTTGTTGCATAATAAAAACAAGACTAAGCTCTATAAACATAAAAACTGTTATAGAGAATTGTCTTGTAGTTATATCATCACAATTATACTAATTCTGGGCAGTTAACTTGTTTTGAGAAGTTGGAACTTAACTGAACAGCTGAAGTCCTCTTCACATCTTCTGTGTTTTGGGTGTACACTGAAATGTTTTAAGTATATACCTAAAATTATAAACTGAAAATGTGACAAAGAGTTGTTTGGAAATACCATACTAACATGCTTATCAGAGAGCTGCTATTGGCTGCAACTTCTTGTTTGGTGCACAAACTGTGGCAAAAATTGTTACTGCGTAATATAATGTGCAAGACGGTCTATAGGTATAAGAAAGACATAACCTTCAAAACTGTTTCTTTCCTTCTCTTCCATTATAAGATTTTATTTATTTATTTATTTATTTATTTATTTATTTATTTATTTATTTATTACACTTATATACCACTCCCATAGCCAGGGCTCTCTGGGCGGTTTACAGAAATTCTAAAATTGAGATAAAAACAAGTATACAAAATTTAAAACTCTAAAACACAAAACATACACACATAAAGCATTAAAAAACCGTTAAAAACTAAACATGTGGGTGATTAAGATGTGCCGCCATATGCCTGGGCAAAGAGGAAAGTCTTAACTTGGCGCCGGAAAGATAGCAGCGTTGGTGCCAGGCGAGCCTCGTCAGGGAGATCAGTCCATAGTCTGGGGGCCACCACCGAAAAGGCCCTATCTCTCGTTGCCACACTCCGACCCTCTCTCGGAGTAGGCACCCGGAGGAGGACCTTAGATGTTGAACGTAGATGTTGAACGTCCCAAGCCGTGTAAGGCTTTATAGGTCAAAAACAGCACCTTGAATTGGGCTCGGAAACATACAGGCAGCCAGTGCAAGTGGACCAGAGCCGGTGTTATATGGTCAAACCTTCTGGTTCCCGAAATCAATCTGGCCGCTGCATTTTGCATGAGCTGCAGCTTCCGAACCATCTTCAAAGGCAGCCCTACGTAGAGCGCATTGCAGTAATCTAACTAGGAGGTTACCAGAGCATGGACAACTGAAGCCAGGTTATCCCTGTCTAGATAGGGGCGTAGCTGGACCACCAACTGGAGTTTGTAGAAGGCACTCCATGCCACTGAGGTCACCTGAGCCTCAAGTGACAATGATGGATCTAAAAGAACCCCCACGCTACGAACCTGCTCCTTCAGGGTGACTGCAATCCCATCCAGAACTGGTAGAACACATCTCACATCTGCTGGGGGTTCAAGGTCTAAAGTGATGGTCTTGGTGGTTCTCCCCAATTACAGAGCCCCTCCCACTGCATATTTGCCAATTTGTCAAAATCTCCTATCATATTGTAACCTTTTTTTTTGTTGGATTAAGAAGGGACAGAAACCAGTTATTCGTAACAACTCCAGCTGTCCCTACTTAATAGGGATAATCTCTCTTTTCTGTTTTCACTGTCCCTGTTTAGTCCCTGTTTTTGCCTTTGTGGAACACCTTATTAAAATGTTGATAGTGGGAGTTACTAGAATAGCCATTCTTCAGTTTTCAGCACATACATATAAATGTGCATGCATGAACATAAAGATGCCATATAGTGCACAACCATATTCCCCACATTGCTGTTGCACATTTGGAATGGTTGATAACAGGCCAGCCCCGGATCCTTAACTAATCAAAGAAACTCAGTCCTTGATTTTTCTAACCATGCAAGACGTGGTACTGCAGAGTAAATGAACACAGCACACAGCAGATGGAGTAGTCGAAAACATCTGGTTTGAGAAGTTTCGAGAAGACTCAAATAGAAATAGAGAGCTTCAGGCAGTGGCCCTTGGAATAGAATAGGGGTGTTACAAGTATGTCCTATTTTCATCTGTGTAATGTTGAAGGCTATGTGATATGAGCATCTTATACCAAGCCAAACAAGGCACATTTTATTAAAACAATTTAAAAAATTGTTTGCACCAATTAATTTTTTCCACAATAAATAATATCATACTGTCCTCCTCTAAAAGCTTTTGCCCTGTTTGGGTGTAAAATAATGCATTACACAGCTTTGGAGTCTTTTGCCTAATTTAGTTTTATTTCTGATTTACATCATATTATATAAGGTTATGAAATCTGATTCCCATTGAGAGCAACAAAAGAACACAAGCCCTCAATTTCTGCTCCTGAACATGTCCACTAGCATTACGTTGGGAACACAGGAATCTGCCTTTTACCAAGTGAGACCATTGGTCAACCTAGCCCACTATTGTCTACAGCAGGAGTGGGAAACTTGTGGTCCTCTAGTGTGTGTTTGTTTTTGGTCTACAACACCCATTACCCCTTAGCCAGCTAGGGCTGGTGGGAGCTGTAGGCCCAAAATCTGAAGAGCCACAAGTTGACCACCCCTGATCTACAGCTCTCCAGGATTTCAGGAAGGATTCTTTCCTATCCCAACCTGGAGATCCCATGAATTGAACCTGGAACGTTCTTCATTCAAGCCATGTGCTCCACTACTGAGATATGACCCTGACATATCTTAGCAGAACAATCCTATATACTATTTACATCAAGGGTGGATTGAGGGAGATACATTGCTGCTATACTGGTGGGATGGCTGCCATATCTTACACATGCTCAGCTCAGGAGAGGAGAGGAAAAGCACAACACCAGAAAATACTCAAATGGCATACAAACAACAGAAATTTGTTTCCCTTTCAATTAATCAGCCCCGGTAGCATAAACAGCAACGGCTCTGCTATGGTAAGTGTGCTGGCATCCCTCCAGGCAGGGTTTGAGTTTTTTCTCTCCACTGCTACTGGTCATAAGGTGGGCCTCCCTCATGGACTGCATAGAACAGGGCTTGGGTTGGATCTTGAGCAGGGGGTTGGACTCGATGGCCTTGTAGGCCCCTTCCAACTCTGCTATTCTATGATTCTATTCTATGATTGTACCGGTGGGAGAAGAACTTGTGGAGAGCAAGAGAAGACACAGTCAGTTTCACCCTTGTTGGACGGAAGCCTCCAATCCAACGCCCTGCCGGGCTCCTGGTGACAGAGCAAGAGGAGCGCTGAAGGTGATTTTCACCTTTGCATCTCATCCCTCGTCCTGCCCCCGAGCCTGTCTAGGCTGGAGAGGCCATGGGATTTCTTGTACCCTGGCCTCTGCTCTTCCAAGGCCACTTTTGTGTACTCATAATGCAGACACTGTGGTTCTTCCTGCGGCAGCTGTGAGGGGATGGGGGCAGGAGGAGGAGGGATCAAATTCTGGAGTCCCCTTTCCAAGCTCATGTCTACGGCCTTGGAGGGGGGACTCCAAAGAACTCTATGGTCCCTGGGACATAAGAACATAACAGGAGTCATGCTGGATCAGACCAAGGGACCATATAGTCTAGCACTCTGTTCACACAGTGGCTAATTAACTGTTGACCAGGAAACCCCAAGCAGGACACGAGCAAGAGCACTCTCCCACCCATGTTCCCCAGCAACTGGTGTACATAGGTTTACTGCTTCTGCTACTGGAGGCAGCACAGGACTAGTAGCCATTGGCCTGGTTCAGACAACACGATAAACCATGCTGCTTAACCACAAAATGCAGTTTCCAGAGGGGAAGCCCTGTTAAATCTGTGGTAGCAAACTAACGAATCATCTTAAAAGGCTAACGCTGCAGCCCTATGCCCTCTTACCTGGGAGTAAACCCCATTGAGCTCAGCAGGACTTACGCTTGAGTAGACATGCATAGGATTGCACTGTAACAAATTTATTGTTGCCTAAGCTTTTGTGGACCAGCGTCCCCCTTCTTGCGACGCAGAAAGTGTAATCCTTAAATAGGCGAACATTGGTTGGGACTGGGGGGAGGACAGAGAAGTGAGGTCAGAGGGGAACAACATGCACAAAGGCCATCACCGCCTTCTGCCTGCCAGTTTAAAGTTACACCTGACCAGGGCCGGTGCTACCATAGAGGCCACTCAGGCGGCTGCCTAGAGCGCCAAGCTAAGAGGGGCACCAGGCACAGTGCAGCACTCACGCGCATTGGCTGTGAGCTGGCCCGGCCCAAGGATTCAGCTGGGCCTGGGTGGACGAAATGGTACCCCATGCCCGCCCAGCCGAAGCGAAGCCAGGGACGCTGGGGTGGGGATGGGGCGGCTCCACGTTCGGACTTCAGGAACGTGCCTGGAAGAGAGAGAGAGAGAATGTATGGGTGAATGGGGTGCAGGGGGTCTTTGAGTGAACGCATGTGTTCATGTGTGTTTGTTTGGAGTGAGTGATGCTGAGTGTGTGCGTGCGTGTGTGAGTTGGGGATGATTTGGAGGTGATATTCCTATTAAATAATGCATTTTAGACCCATTGACGTTCCTTTCCAATTTGTTTGCTATAATTGGCACGACGCATTTCTTGCATTTTAAAATTAATTTAGCAGTTTCAAGTTTTGTGCTTATTTTTTCCAGGACACATATGCTCTTAAAAATAAAAGTTGGCATTTTTGGGGGGGGTGTCTGTGTGTGTGCGCACGTGTTAGTTGGGAGGGGATGATTTGGAGGTGATATTCCTATTAAATAATGTATTTTAGACCCATCGACATTCCTTTCCAATTTGTTTGCTATAATTGGCATGACGTATTTCTTGCACTTTAAAATAAATTTAGCAGTTTCAAGTTTTGTGCTTTTTATTTTTTCCAGGAAACATGTGTTCTTAAAAATCAAAGTTGGCATTTTTTGGGGAGTGTGTGTGTGTGAAAGTAAGTCACCTTGCCTAGGGCGCAAAACAGAATCATAGAATAGCAGAGTTGGAAGGGGCCTATAAGGCCATCGAGTCCAACGCCCTGCTCAATGCAAGCACCCCTGACAGATAGTCTGGCACTGGCCCTGCACCTGACGAAGGGGACTGTGGCCAAGGAAACAAGGTGGCGCTAAGAGTAACACTGGCATGAGCTGCACATGCGCAGGAGCGCGGAAGCCTTCTCTTGCTCCCATTGGCGGGATCCAGCATTCGATTGGACTCGCGCTACAGCAGCCGCAGCCGTTTGCCCCGCCCCGACTCACCCACTCGCGCCTTCTGAAGCGACTGCCGAGGGAAGATCTGACTGCGCACGCGTAGGAGGGCGCCTTTAGGTTTTGTTTCTCCTACAGAGGCCGCTGTCGAATCCACATAGGGAATTCTGTTTCACCGAGAGGAGGAAAAGCGGGCAGTGAGCCGGAAGCGGAAGTGGCGCTGCTGGTCTCCATGGCGGCGCCCTTAGCAACGGAGGTGCTGAGGGAGGCCTAAGAAGGCGGCGGGTGGCCGTGTTTGCACTCCCTGCTCGCCGCCGGAGGGGGTCGGAAGGATGGCGGAGAAGTTCGACTCCCTGGAAGAGCACTTGGAGAAGTTCGTGGAGAACATCCGGCAGCTGGGCATCATCGTCAGCGACTTCCAGCCCAGCAGTCAAGCAGGCCTCAACCAGAAACTGTGAGCGTCTCTTCCATGCTGCTGCTCTTCTCAGCTTTCCCCTCCTTCCCGCCCCCCCCCCAAAATCGTCGTCCTCCAAAGGGACCCGTGTGGGGCTGGCGAGAGAAGCGGGGGGCAGGGAGGACTGAAGGGGGGGATTCCTGCTGCTGTCTTAAAAAGGACGGCTGCATGTTAAGGGGCTCGTGTTCTAACAGGTGGCCGAAGAGGCACACCTGGCACAAAGCTGTTTATGATTTAATTAGAGACTTAAACAATATAGAACACATGTCATAATGCTTATTAGAATCATAGAATAGCAGAGTTGGAAGGGGCCCACAAGGCCATCGAGTCCAACCCCCTGCTCAATGCAAGAATCCACCCTAAAGCATCCCTGACAGATGGTTGTCCAGCTGCCTCTTGAAGGCCTCTAGTGTGGGAGAGCCCACAACCTCCCTAGGTAACTGATTCCACTGCCGTACTGCTCTAACAGTCAGGAAGTTTTTCCTGATGTCCAACCGGAATCTGGCTTCCTGTAACTTGAGCCCGTTATTCCGTGTCCTGCACTCTGGGAGGATCGAGAAGAGATCCTGGCCCTCCTCTGTGTGACAATCTTTCAAGTATTTGAAGAGTGCTATCATGTCTCCCCTCAATCTTCTCTTCTCCAGGCTAAACATGCCCACTTCTTTCAGTCTCTCTTCATAGGGCTTTGTTTCCAGACGCCTGATCATACTGGTTGCCCTCCTCTGAACACGCTCCAGCTTGTCTGCGTCCTTCTTGAATTGTGGAGCCCAGAAGTGGACGCAATACTCTAGATGAGGCCTAACCAGGGCCGAATAGAGAGGAACCAGTACCTCTGGAAGCTGTATTTCTATTAATGCAGCCCAAAATAGCATTTGCCTTTCTTGCAGCTATTAGGCTAATCCAGCCTTCCCCAAACCTGGTGCTCTCCTCCAAAGCATGTTCTAAGCCCCATTGGCTCTAGTAAGGCTGATGGAAAGTAAATTATGAAGTAGTTTTCCCCCTCTTACTCCTTTAAGTAAGATTATTATTATTATTATTATTATTATTATTATCCCTAATAATAATTTGGTTATTAATTTATTTACTACAGTTGTACATGGCTTTTTTCTGCCAATGCACTAAAGATGCCTTGCCATTACAATAATGGCTGGCAATCTATCCAATAGGATACAAAAGGGTATTGGATGGAAGGAGAAAGTAACTCTCTGTAAACCGCCCAGAGAGCTCTAGCTATGGGGGCGGTATAGAAATGTAATAAATAAGTGTAATAAATAAATTAATTCAGTTTCTTTTATATTGTATTTTATGTTTTGGTTTTATACTGTTGTTTTATACTTTGAATGTTTTTACTTTTTGTGAACCGCCCAGAGAGCTCTGGCTATTGGGTGGTATAGAAATGTAATAAATAAATAAATGAATGTAATAAATAAGTTCAGGTTCTGGCTCTGCATAATGTTATTGGACAATGACAATTGCAAGAGAGTTCTTAGTATATAGACTTGGACAGCATGCAGAAGGCTGCATTACACTTTACTTTGTAATGTCACTGAAATATATGATGCTGAAATTGTGCAGCTTGGACTAAAGGTGTAAAAGTTATGTTGACGCCATGGGGGGGAAACCCCCAGTTTTTTCCTGTGTTTCCCCCTCCCTTTGAAAAAAAAAGATTTTAGGAAAAATAGAAAAATAAGCAAGGCTTATTTTAAAGCACTTTTTAGAGATCTAAAGTCAATTCAGTTCCTTTTATTACAGTCAACTGACCAATAAAACATACGAAAACACATAATAAATATTTTAAATACATGGAATTAAAACAGAGTATGATTGCATGAAGCCTCCTTAAAGTTCTGTACTAGAAGCAAAAGGAAGTCCTGCCACCATAAGTGATCTGGTAAGGATTGCCTGATTAAGAAATTTAGCAACTTTTTCAGTGTTATGCTTATCTTGAGCCTGTTTTTTCCTGTGTTTGGAAAAAAATGAGATTTTAGGAAAAATTGAAAAATAAGCAAGACTTATTTTAAAGCAATTTTTAGAGCTCTAAAGTCACTTTGTTGCTTTAGAATAGCATCCCTGCCCCAACTTGGTGCCCTCCAGATATTTTAGGCCAGCTCCTATCAGCCACAGGCAAGATGGCCAATGGTCAGGAATGCTGGCTGTTGTAGTCCAAAACGTCTGTAGGGCACCAGGTTGAAGAAGGCTGCTTTAGGCCCAGCATTGGGCAAAAGGCGGGATACTAATACTAATACTACTAATAATAATAATTTAGGAACATAAAACAGCTCTTAGGTTCCTTAAGTTATATTATGTAATAACATGGTTTGCTCAAAAAATTATAATTATATTTGCAAACTTTAAAAAAGTGAACACAGTAGTTTTGTTACTATTGTCTGAATAAACTACTTTTAAAATATAAAATACCAAACATAATATTATGAGCAAACCAAGTTATACGTATCATATTTTAGATTCCTAGTTTATGTCTAATTGGAAGGAACTTCAGCAAGTAGTCCCTGGAACATCGGGATCACCCTAGAAGCAGGAAGAAGTGGAGGCAAAGGAAGACAAGTCCAGAAATACAGGACTCTAGAACACACCCCAAACCATCAAGAATCTTTTCTCATGTTGGGAAACTGAGCATGACTTGGAGCATCCCAAAAACATCTATCAATAAAAGATACATTGGGTCAATAATTTTAATAGTAAACAGAGGAAATAACTACTGAGAATCTTACAGAGAGGATTAAAAAAACATTTCCCCCCATGGTTTCATTATGTCCAGACATTTTACGTCTCTAGTCTTTCTGTAAAAGTCTTCTTATTACATAGTTTTTAGAATCATTGTGGGAGTATGAAGACTTGGAAACAATATATAAACATCTTGTCTTAAATTCTAAAAGAAAGCTCTTAAATTTTTTGAAAAAACAAAAAAGGTCCTTGGGGGAAGAACCCCTAGAAAAAATGTTTTCCCTCCTTCCCCCGGGCCTTTACATCTCTAGCCTAGACATCCTTTAGTCTACTCCCTGCATTGTGTGTGCATGTTATATTGTGGCTGCTTATTGTGACTTCCATATCTGCATTTGTGAAGTAGTTTTTCTGAACTAGACCAAAGGCCCGCCTGTGTTTTGAACAGGCAGGTTCCATTGCTGACTATTATGACAATGGATATTGAAATATTGAAACATCCTTCCATGATATTGAAAGGTCCTTTCATGAATGTTTCTTATCTCAAATAGTCACTTAAGGTGCAATCCTATGCATGTTTAGAAAAAAGAAAACTCCAACTCCCAGCATGCCCCAGCCAGGAATTGTAGGACTTTTTCATGTCTAAATATGCCTAGGATTGTGCCCTTAAACTAGTAATTCCTGTTGGATTTTGAGGAAGTTGGAGAAGGTAACTACCAAACTTCGGTTTTCTTGTAATTATTCCACTTGTTTTGAGAGCTTCTGTTGGGTGACTTACTTTTTTTTTTTAATCTGGGGACAGTTCATGGGGTTCAGCAAGGTTATTGTCTACTCTTTTTACTTTATGGAGCATACTCTCCATAATAAAAAATACTCTTAAGCACCTCTTAGGAACACAACTTATGCAGATTGTCCAATATTAGTGACTTTATTAAGTTGTGAATGAATTTTTTTTTCTGCCTAGGAATTTTATGGTTACAGGCTTGCAAGACATTGACAAGTGCCGACAGCAGCTTCATGATATCAGTGTGCCTTTGGAGGTTTTTGAGTAAGTACTCAATTACTCATTCTTACAACCAATATGCACTCTAAGCACCTGTTGTTATTGTTCATAGAATAGCCATCTTGCATCTCTTTATATTGAGGACTGGTGTGTGGGTGTGAACACTAGAAAGTCAATTTCTATACTTTTTGGTATAGTTGGTATTAAGCTGATCTGATTTTTAAGAAGCATCCTATAGAGCAACCTTTCCCAATTTGGCGTCCCCCAGATGTGTTGGAATAAAACTCCATTCATCCAAATTCAGTGCTGGATGGGAATGATGGGAGTTGTAATTGCAACACATGTGATGGCCACCAGCTTTGGGAAGGTTGCTAGTAGAAGACCGCAGCTAGGGTGACATTAACTATGCAGTGAAGCTTATTTTCTTGAAGAAGCCACCTTGTTGTTGGGTTGTTAACAAACCACACTGCTTGATTAACAAGTCACCCTGGCTGCGTTCAGGCAACACGATAACCCACCGTGCAGAAAACGTGCTGCAATCAAAGAACGTGCTAAGCCAAAGTTCAGAGCAACCCACACTCAACCACTGAATGTGAGGTAGTGTGTTGTGCGAACAGCCTCATATTCCGGTGTGTGTTTCAGAAGTGATTCAGATATATAGTGTTTGTGATTTTTTTAAATAGAGTATGTGAACCTCACTACCAAATCTGACAACATTTATTGCTTCAGATATATAGATCAAGGTCGCAATCCCCAGCTCTATACTAAGGAATGTTTGGAAAGGGCTCTAGCTAAGAATGAACAAGTGAAAGGCAAAATTGACACCATGAAGGTAAGATGAAAATTTATCTTGCAAAACCTTTATTCTTTAATAATAGTGATCACATTAAAGGGGCTATGAAGGCATCAAAGCTGTCAGAATTTATGTAGTTTAGTCTGTGGAAGGTCTTTAAGATTTATAGCTGAAGTGTGAAATTGTGAGAAGTATTCAACACTTCAGACTTCAGTGGTCATAGTGGTTGACCCATTCAGATGAAGCTGGTCATGACTGACTTAAGACCCATTCATTTCCATGGATCTGCTGTAACTAGAACTAACATTGGATACAACCCATAGTGCTCTGGTTCTTCAAGTAGTTCTATTGTCAAGCATTCTTGTGCCTATTGCTGCATGTACAGATGAGAAATTTGGATGTGGCATAAGTATTACCATGCTGAAATATAACTCTAGAATATAGCCATGATGTTGGTGTTGCAAGCAGCATGTATGAATGCTTATGTTCAAATGTACAGGTATAACTAATGAGATTAATCTTGGTTAAATCTTAAATGCATTCCAGGTGTTGGCATTAATTAAACTGCTCAGGAATTGAGGATTGTTATTTGAATGAAATAACAACTAATATCACTTTTCTTCTTAGAATCTGCTAGAAAATAATCCAGATTAGAGTAGTATGTTTCCTGGTCATTGTTAAATAACTCTGCAATTATCTGTAGCTATTTGTAGGCTTTGTTACCATGGTATTCTTCTGGATAAGGTCTCCATGTTGGGAATTGGAGTTGCTCAGTTTCAACCTGATGGGTTAATTCCAGAAGGTTGTGCTGGGGAGATATTTGGCTGATGGCTCTTATAGAGCCCCACAGGGTTCTGTCTTGTCCCCTATAAATTTGAACATCTACCTGAAGTTGCTAAATGATGTTACTTGGGGAATTGGCGAGGGATCTTGCCAATATTTTGATGACATCCAATTCTTCTTCAGATGAGGAAGTGGAAGTGCTAAATCACAGTCTTGGGTTGGCAATAGATTAGATGAGGGCCAATAAACTGAAGCTCAAAGTTGAAGCTCAATCCAGACAAATTGAAGTGCTGTTGAGCATCTTTCTACCTGGGATGGAGTGTTCAACATGTTGTGATGGGGTTGCACTCCCCTTAAAGTTTCACAATTTGGGGGAATCCCAAAGATCCAGTTTTGTCACAGGAGACTCAAGTGAAGTTGGTATCTTGGACCTCCTCCTACCACCTGATGCTAGGGCACCAGTTGCAACCCTTCTCGGCATAGTTATTTTGGCCACTGCTACCTATTCTCTGGTAATCTCAACATTAACATTCAGAAACTGCTGTTAGTTGAAAATAGCTCTCATCCATTTCCAGGAACAATTAAAAATGTTAGTGTTTACCTTTTAAAGCTTTATACAGCTTGGAACATGGGCTGCCTATTCCAACATGAGCCTGCCCATACACTTAAATCATCTTACAAAATGCTCCTTTAGGTATACCTGTCATTTGAAGTGAGACAACTGGAGAGAGGGTTGTCTTGGTTGTTGTGCCTTGCTTATGTGATGGGCTCTGCTTTGGGAGGCTTGCCTAGTGCCTACTTCAGTTTTATCTCACCAAGTGAAGGCCAGAATTTTGTTCTACTTCCACTGATGTGCACTTTGTGCTAATGCACATTAGTCCAAATCCCCGACAAAAATGAAAAACCGGTCCACGGAATCCGTGTGACTTGGAAAAAGCTGGTCTATTGCAGAAGCCGCAGGGTGGATTCATAGAAATTTGAACTCATTTGAGTCTGTTGCAGATTTCTCCGACAACCCTCCATATGGCTCCCTTGTTATAACAGCCTCACTGGCTACTGGTCGATTTCTCGGCAGAATTCAGAGTGTGGGCTATAACCTATAATGCTCTATATGGCTTGGGATCAGGCTACCTGAAAGATGGCCTTTTCCCATCTGAGCCTGCTGGGTTCTTAAGATCTTCTGGAGTGGCCCTTCTTTCAAGTCTGTCACCTTCAGAGGCATGTTTGGTGGTGACTAGAAATAGGGCCTTTTCAGTGGCTGCTCCCAGGACCATGAAACTCACTCCCAAGGGAGGCTAGGTTCAGTTCCTCTCCACAGTCCTTTCACCGGCAGGCAAATGTACCATGTACAATGTACCATGTACATTGATGGTGCTATATAAATAAATAATAATAATAATAATAATAATAATAACTTTATTCAAGAAGGACTTTGGCCTGAAAGTGAATCTGTTGGGTTGGGTTCTGTTTTTAATTCTTAATTCTTAATATATTTTTTTAAAGTTCCTGTGTAATTATGTTTGAATTTTATTTTAATGTACTTTACTGCATTATTTTAATCGATTTTAATTGTGTGAGCTACCTTGAATGCCAGTTTTTGGTAGAAAGACAGGGTAACCTAGATGGCCCTGGCAACAGACCTCCTGGGTTGAAATTGCTGCTGGTGAATGCCAGGTCGGTGAGTGGGAAAACAACTGATATCCAAGACTTGATCCTGGATGAGCATGCCGACCTCGCTTGTATCACAGAGACCTGGTTGGATGAAGCTGGCAGTGTTAATCTCTCCGCTTTACCCACCAGAGTTCTCTGTCCAACAGCAGGCAAGGCGTGAGGAGCGGGGAGGTGGAGTGGCAGTGGTCCGTTGGGATTCTGTCCCCCTGACCAGGTGCCCTGTCCCACCGTCTATGGGGTTTGAGTGTGTGTATGTGAAGCTGGGTGCCTGGGGCAGAATAGGGATTCTGTTGGTGTACCGTCCACCCTGCTGCTCAACAGTCTCCCTTCCTGAGATAGCCGGGGTCTCAGGGTTGGTGTTGGAGTCTCCCCGGCTTGTCCTGGGGGATTTCACCATCCATGCAGAGGCTGCCCTGTCGGGAGCGGCTCAGGACTTCATGTCCGCCATGACAACTATGGATCCGTCCTAAAAAGTATCTGGCCCCACCCATGTTGTGGACCTTGTTTTCTGTGCTGGATGGAGTGACAGGGATCTGAGAGTGGAGGAACTTTCTGTAGTTCTGTTGTCATGGTCAGATCACTACCTGGTGGGGTCTAGACTTGCTGGCACTCGGAACATCTGCAGGGGGGGAGGACCAATTAAGATGGTTTGCCCCAGGAGGCTGATGGATCCAAATGGTTTCCTGATGGCTCCTGGGGATTTTCCTGTTGCCTCGGCAGGTGATTCTGTCAAAGCCCTGGTCGATCTCTGGAATGGAGAAATGGCCTTGGTGGTGGACACGATTGTTCCTGACTGTCCTCTCTGAAGAAGTGGAGCCACACCAGCCCTCTGGTTTTCCAGGGAACTATAGTGACGTTGGCGGAAAACTCGGAGTGAATCCGACTGAACATGGGCTAGAGCCTATATGAAGGCCTACTCTGTGGCAATACAGGCAGCAAACCCCCCCTTTTGGGGGGACTATTGTTTCTGCAAAGAACTGTCCAGCGGAGCTGTTTTCAGGTAGTCAGGGGCCTCTTACACACTGGCCCCCAAGAAGAGAATTTATACCTTTCAACAGCCCACTGTGACCAATTTGCCCAGCACTTTGCAGACAAAATTGCTCTGATCCGCTCTGACTTGGATGCTATAGTTGATACAGACCCAGTGGATGTAACTGTGGCACCTGCTTGTCCAGTATTATTGGATACCTTTCAATGTGCACAGCCTGATGATGTGGACAGGAACCTTGGAGAGGTGAGAGCCACCATGTGTGTACTAGATCCTTGTCCTTCCTGGCTTATAAAGGCAGCCAAAGAGGGACTGGCTGAGTGGGTAAGTGGAGTGATCAATGCCTCCCTTCGCCAAAGCAGGGTGCCAGCCTGCTTGAAGGAGGCAGTGGTAAGACCTGTATTGAAAAAGCCCTCCTTGAACCCCACAGTATTGGATAATTACTGGCCAGTCTCCAACATCCCATTTTTGGGCAAGGTATTGGAGCATGTGGTGGCCTCCCAACTCCAGGGATTCCTGGATGAGATGGATTATCTAGATCCATTTCAATCTGGCTTCATACTTGGTTATGGGACAGAAGCAGCTTTGGTCACCTTGGTGGATGACCTGTGCCGGGAACTGGACAGGGGGAGTGTGTCTCTGTTGGTTCTGCTAGACCTCTCTGTGGCATTCAGTACCATCGACCATAGTATCCTTCTTGGTCACCTTGCTGTGATGGGACTTGGAGGCACTGTTTTTCAGTGGCTCCATTCCTTCCTGGAGGGGCGGACCCAAAAGGTGGTGCTGGGGGACTCCTGTTTGACTCCTTGGCTGTTGGCCTGTGGTGTCCCTCAGGGTTTGGTTTTGTCCCCCATGCTATTTAACATATACATGAAACCATTGGGAGAGGTTGTCTGGAGTTTCAAGGTGCGGTGCCACCAGGACACTGATGACACCTAACTCTACTACTCCTTTTGCACCCAATTCTAAGGAATCTGTTTCTTGCTAAATCATTGTCTGTTGGCAGTAATGGACTGGATGAGGGCAAACAAATTGACGCTTAATCCAGACAAGACAGGTGCTCCTGGTCAGTCAAAAGGCAGATCAGGGAATAGGGATATAGCTTGCGCTGGATGGGGTTACACTCCCTCTGAAGACACAGGTCTGCAGCTTGGGTGTACTTCTGGATTCAGCCCTGAGCCTGGATGCCCAGGTTTCAGCGGTGGCCAGGAGTGCATTTACATAGTTAAAGCTAGTGCTTTAGGAGGCAGGCAAAGTCTGTTAAAACTGTCATTTTAAATGTTTTAATATTGGAATACATTTAATATATTTTTAACTTTGTATATTTCTATAGGTTTAAATGCATATGTTTTAAATTTTGTAATGCCGCCTTGAGGCACAGCATTGGACAAAAGGAGGGATATAAATAAATATGATAATCATCATCATCATCAAAATAATATTGTCATCTTTTGTTATTTCCCCCTCTAATAGAAGGCCCTGTTATGTGATTATTATTTTTATTATTTCTTTTAGAAATTCAAAAGCCTATTGATTCAAGAGCTGACTAAAGTGTTCCCAGAGGACATGGCCAAGTACAAAGCTATTCGGGGTGAAGATTCTTCTCCTTAATTACATTCTCAGTTGTCCGACATTTTTGTCTAGACACTGCCAGCAAGCTAGTGTGACAATATTTGACTTAACTGGGGAAATGAAGCTGTTCCGTCTAACAGAAGCATTTATTAAATTCTGTATTCCCTGGCTAGGATGGAACCTGAGTGTGCTACGTCTGGCCATTAAGGTTTCTTAAGGATTTCCAGTAAGAAGCCAACCATTTTCTCTTTAATTTGACTTCAGGTTCATATTTGAGAAGGAGGCTATCAGCTTGGTTTTTTTGTTTGTTTGTTTGTTTGTAAGATTCTGTTTGAATTATTCAACATTCTTCAACATATCTGCCTTACTTTATCTAACTTTGTGTAAGTTAGGTCAGGTCAAGAAGGTGGCTTTGTCTCCTTTTGATGCTCTACAACTTACGAAATGGGGAAGTAAAATAAACATGTTATCTCTTTCATGGATAATGTAAAGGTTTGTACATGGGTTGTTCTGTTATGCTTTTGTCTGCTGAAACAGTAAAAAGAATTTATTCTGTGCTTCTAAGAATAAGCTGGAATATTTGTGATATTGTACATGGGATGCTTAAGATACCTTTAAGAACAATCTTTCTAACATTCTCAGTTTTGTATAACTAATGTTAAATATCAATCTGTCATTGAATTATATTGCAGTCTTATTATGTTAACGTATAGTAAAGCATTTGAAATACATCTTTCATCTGTCATGTGGTCTCTTGGGGTTTTGCAGAGCTTACGGTCATGGGAATTTTATATCCTACAAGTTATAAAAACGTAGTGATAGGCTATTTCATACCTATATGCCTATAGGCATGTTTATCTCTTGATGACTGCAGAAGTCAGTGTTAGCTTGAATGGAAATGGGCCATCATGGACAAACATTTGAGACAACTTGTATATTGCCTCAAATCCAATATTTCTCTATGGAGAAATTTTATACAGTTAACTAAGTCTAACTAATATATAAGAAAAGGCCAACTCTTGAGACATATCCAAACCCTGTTCTTGCATGTGGGCTGAGGCAAAGGCTTTGCTAGGTCTGGGCCCAGGGTGCCTGAGTGCCAAATCTATTTTCTGGAGCCCTGAGTGTCCATTTGGTGTCGATGAAAGGTTTTTCTGAAATTTCATTTCATCTCCCTCCTCCCCTATGCACCTATTCAATGTCTGAATGTATGGGCACAAGGCCATTGTGAAGCTGCAGAGCAGCACTCTTCCTGAACAAGCTAACACCAACTTTTCAGCAATTATCCTGAAAACTCATCAGTCTTTTCCAAACTGGGGAACATGATGTCATTTAATGTGTTTTAATAGTCAGCATATATTACATCACCTGCGGATACCTACTTCTTGTCGCTGTCTAGGCCGTATGCTTCAATCACCCCACCAGCTTAGTTACACTACCGCCATCCTTGCTCTGTCTGCCTCAAGTGATTTTATAAGATTGGTGAATGGAGTTCAGCCAAAGATTAGAAAATATTTCAATAGGTTTCTTTACATCCTTTGTTAGTACACATACGTGTTTTTATAGTTGACTTTGAAGAAAGGTTTCATACTCAAAAAAAGCTTTGAAGGATTTCAGTGGCGTATTTCAACAAAGCATTCATTGGCACCACTTGAGGCCATAAAGTACCTTGTTTCCTCTATGTAAGGACTGAAGCCATTTTGTCAGCAAGAAGAAACCGTTATGCACATTAATTTATTTATTCACATTAAACTATTGTATACTCTGGAAACATTTTGAATCTGAATAGGTTGGGAAAACAGCTTCCTTACTAATGTAGAGTGCAAGTTCCAGCTCTTCTGCCATTGCTCCATTCGATTATGTTATCCTATAAAGCAGCCTTCCTCAACCTGGGTCGCTCCAGATGTGTTAGACTACAACTCCCAGAATACCCCATTCTGGGAGATGCAGTCCAACACATCTGGAGCGACCCAGGTTGAGGCAGGCTGCTATAAAGTGTCATACCTTGCTAATGTACCACATCCAACATCCAGTGAGTGGACTTCCCTTCCTCCCCTTATCTGCTGCCAGCAGTGGGGAGGGATCCCCCCAAATCTCTGGAGTATATTTGGGGAACTGGCTGGGGGATCAGTTCTACCCGTGGTGTCTGTTCCATGGACAGATACCATTGGGTACAACCTAATAATTGCCAGAGGACTTGTGTGCTTCAATTGGATCTGGGAAGCGGTGAGATGTTATCAACTTAATTATCTTAACGAATCCAAAGCAATTAATCTGATAACCTTGCATTGCAATGAGAAGTGCTGCCATAACTAGTCATAATTATGCCTGGAGAAGGTTCTCTATTGTAACCCTGCAATTGGCAACCGTGCTTATGAAGAGCTGTTGACCTTTTACAGCTACTGATGAAATGCAAAATTCTTAGTATGCAGATCAATTGTTCTCTGGTCAGAAGCTGTTCTTCCCCACCTTACTTCCCACAAATAACAAAATCCTGCTGGCAATTACTACTTCTAGTTCTTTCCGTTCAAATCTGTATATGATTTTAGGGTGCCCCCACTAAGCCTGACTATACTGAACTCCGTTTTGACTTACCATCTTAAAAATACATATTTAATTGTATTCCAAAAAGAAAATGTATTTTATATTATAAGACCTTGGTTCATTCTGTGCCCTGATGCAGTTTGCACACAGGGCAAGTGCTTCTTGCGCACCTGGCAACAGTTACATTGATAAAGGAAGCTGTGCTGCTCAGGATAGAGGAAAAAACACACATTTATTCTGCCAGAAAGAGCAGAAGGAGTATTGCAATACCTGTTCGCTAAAGATCTCTAATCTTCTGCTAAACCATGTTTATATATAGGTGAGTTTAAAATGTGTCCTGTCTGTTTGAGTCTAGGTAGAATGCAAAAACCATATGTGCACGTTCTTATGATTAGCAGGCTCTCAGGTCGAACTCAAATCCCTGTCTCCGTGAGTCTTTCTACATGAGGCATTTATTGTGCATATGTGATTCTTCATTCACAATAGTTTGCAGGTGCTTTCCACCACATCATCATCCTCCAGAGCCTCTCCTGTTCTTTGCAAGCATTTTAGCATTTTTAAAAAAATAATGAAGAAAGTCTGGTATTTCTTTGAATGGCACCATGAAACCCTGATGTATTTGTGCAACTTTCCTATACCACAATACCACCTAGCGGTTGCATATTGGAACATATAAAAAAAGGCAGAGAAAGAAACTATCCGGAAAAAAATGTTTAAAGGAGACGATCTTTATCCCACAATGAATCCAGAAGAAGAAATCGTGGTAAACTGGCAGGTTAAAAGTGTCATGTAGAAAAGCTCCAATGTTTGCGAAAGCTCACTGCAAATAATTCCCTCCTCTTCTTTCAGTGTTCATTAAATCTGAGTAGGTTGCAGTACATCTTTAAAAATGTAATTTATTGCCAAAAGTTTGCTCTTTTATGTGGGTTGCTCCAACTCACATTTCAGCATTGTTTAAATTACTGACTTGCAGTACATTCCATATTTATTTAAAAATAAGGGTTTACCTTTCAGCTGTAGCCTTTAATGGATAGAATTGCATGCACTTTCTCCTAATTTGTTTTAATGATGCAAGAGTGTCATCTACTACATTATCAAATATATTATTAAAGAAGTTGAATATAATTAAGAATAGTATTTGTAGGGAGCGAAGTGCTCAAAGCACTCCATGCACATTTTGTTAGTAAACCTTATTAACAGCCCTGTGAAGTAGAGGGTTGTTTTTGCAGTCCAGGGCTCAGTGGTAGGTTTGCATTAGAAGACCAACTATAGCTTGGGACCTAGCTACCTGTAGCACCACCAAATACTCATGCAAACTACCCTAGGTAAAGGAAACGAATGGAGTCATAAAGAAATGGATACCTAAAAATAACAATACTATTGATAACATACAAGAAAACAAAGGCAGCTGCGTTGCCCTTAAGCAAAATTACAAAATCTATATAGTGCAATACTGTTATTAAGCCAACTGAAAATTCACAAAAATTATGCCAGCTAGCCATAGCATAGTGGCAGAGCCTCTGCTTAGCATGCAGAAGGTCTCTGGCTCAATCCCTTGCATCTCCAGATAGCGCTGGAAAAAACCCTGTCCTAAACCCTGGAGAGCTGCTGACCAGGTTTGCATGGTCATGGAGGGAAAATAACCCACCATGGCTTATTTTCCCTCGCAACACGTGCTGATCATGAGCTGCCTAATTAGCATAATTGCCCTTGCAGAGGAAGGGTGGGTGGCTGGGGTGATTTACAAACTAGGGGTGTGAATGGACCCCCCAATCCGCTTCGTGGCCCGATCCGGAAAATCTGGATCGGGCCCGATCCTCTTCGTGCCGCTCCGCCCGTCTCCCTCTCCGCTCTGCGGAGCAAGATCTGGCTTTGCCACCGTCGCTACATGGACGGCGGCAGCGGCGCAAGATAAGCCAAACCCCCGCCCCCTTAACTGTATCCATCACGGGCTTCAATTGAGGCCCCGGTTGAAGCCGGAAGAGGCCTCGGCCTTTACTTCTGCCTTCAACTGGGGCTTCAATTGAAGCCCATGACGGAGGCAGGTAAGTGTCCCTCCTCCCTGCTCCCTTACCTGGCAGCGCGGCTGCTACTGCCGCATGGATGGTGGCGCCGGCAGCGCCAGATGAGTCCCCTTCCCCCCACACTTACCTGCAGGCGAAGCTCCAGATTGAGGCAATCCTCTTTGCCTCAATCCGCAGCCCCCCTGACTCTCTTCGCCTCCGCCTTTTCCGGAGGCGAATTAGGCCACCTTGCTCCTGCTTCTCTGAACCGAAGAGAAGCGGAGCACATCCCTATTACAAACCACCCAGCTGCTTAGGGGTTCAGGGTGATTTGAAAACCACAAACAAGAGACACCTGTGCTGGTTGTTCCCAACCCGTTTCAACTTGGTCGAAATGGGTTGGGGTATTTATCAAGGGAAAAAAACTCTTAAAGGATTTTTAGGAGGATTCCCCATCTCTTTCTTCATCCAAAGAAGATTCCCCCTCCAAAGGAGAAGGAATCCTCCTGAAAAGCCGTTCAAGACCAAGACACCCCAAAATACTTTGTATTACAACAGAGAAATATATTGCTTGTGGGAAAATACACCCCCCCCTCTGCCTCCAGCTACTATGAGGATTGCAGCTAAACTCAGACAGAACAGGGAAGCCTGAGTGGAATGGCTGATGATGTCATTATGCTTATCGAAGTGCCGTCGCTTTGATCCTGCAAACTCTGGCTCTGCTACAACACTAAACTTCATCCCATGTACCTACTTCCCTCAGATTATCCCTAGCGCTAAGCTTTCGCGGTTGTTGTGTTTTTTGCCACCGGGCGACAGCGATCCTTTGCATACCAGGAAGTGAGTTTAAAGGGGGAAATGTAAAAAATCATTAAAAAATCAATGGATGACCCAATTCAATTCAAATTTGGTATGCTTAAAGCTCTCCCTAGCATCTATTACTGTGCCAATTTTGGTGCCTTTATCTTTAAAGCTTACGCAGATGTAAGCATTTCTTTAAAATTCTGCTCCTGTGCCCCAGCGGCGGCTTGGAAGATACACTCAAAAAGTAAGAGCTAAATAAGACAAATCTTTTTGCTTTATTGCACAGTTAAGGCAGGATGCCTGGGAGTACTTCACAATCAGAGCAGATTATAAGGTGGAAAACTTCTGACTCCTTTGCATGCAATTCGAAGTGATTGCACAGTGTAATGCTGGTGTGATAAAGCTCTGTGTGTCCAGCTGGACAATGTCCTGTTTGACAAAGGATGACCTGAATGGTGTGCTATATTCTAAATGCAGCCGCAATAAAGATGTATCTTTATATCCTAAAATAATAAGGGATGGATCTAGGTGGTAGGTAACATTTGCAAATAATTGTGATGGAAAAGACCCTGTGTGACAAATTTGAATACAATGAGGGAGCAAGTACAAGCACTAGGGAGCAAGTCTTACCGACTGTGATGTGACTGATGTCTGAGTAAGTATGCTCAGGATTGCCTTGCAAGTTGTCTGTTATTGTAACCTGACTCCCTGGTTGCCATAAGAACGTGTTAATAACATTATGCATTATTATTATTATGTACACAATTATCTTTAGTTGTAAGTATACTTTTCTCAGTGACAACCCCAGGAAATGTGGATTTCAAAGTAATGTCAACCATTCTCTTGTCCGGGTATCCCTTTTTGGTGGTGTAAATGACTTTTCCATGACAAATATTTACCCTCCATTTATAAGGTATTAAAGGTGGAGAATCCTTTGTACCCACTACTAACATATTCCGTGAATTCTAGCTTCAAAACTATTGTCAGTAGCTGCTGACCATGAGAGTCTTGAACACTCTTCCTCCATACATTCACTAAATGCGTAGTAGAGGGGAACGGGATATTCCTGCGGGCGCTTGTGTCTGCTTGCCTTGTTCCTGTTTGACGCATGCACAGTGTATGCTGCGAACGGGCTTCTGTACACTTCTGTCTGCGTGTAAGTCCTTAACAGGATTGGGAACCCTACTTGATCAGGATCCCCAGTTGTATGGAGAGAACCTACATGCATACAGCTGTATGTGTGCAGAAGCCTCTTTCACACCATACACTATGAGTTAAAGTAAATCCAAAAAGTCTGCTGGTGCAACAAGAGCCTCGTGTGGCGCAGAGCGGTAAAGCAGCAGTTTCTGCAGCTGAAACTCTCCCCACGGCCTGAGTTCGATCCTAGCTGGAGCTGGTTTCAGGCAGCCGGCTCTGGTCAACTCAGCCTTCCATCCTCTCGAGGTCGGTAAAATGAGTACCCAGTTAGCTGAGGGAAAGGTAATAACAGCCGGGGAAGGCAACGGCAAACCACCTCGCTATAAGGCCTGCCAAGAAAACATCAGCGAAAGCTGGCGTCCCTCCAAGAGTCAGTAATGACTCAGTGCTTGCACGAGAGGTTCCTTTCCTTTCCTTTTCCTGCTGGTGCAACAGGACTTTCTGCCTCTTCTCCCCACAAGGTCTTCTGCACCAATCATAAAAATGTCCATGAGAGTTCCCCAATTCCTTGGAACAGATTTTGAGGGCACATTGGTGGGAGAAAGAGGTAATTGCCCATCCTATATGCATGGAAGTCCTAGGATAGAGAGAATATATTTGCCTGCAACCTATCCTAGTGTTTAGTGAATGTATGTGACTTGACGTTCATATGACGAGGGCTTTCAATCTCATCTTGGAACAGAGGTGATCTCCACCAGGAGATCTTTTGGGTGGGTGGGTAGGGACTCCGTTGGTGATCTCTCAGTGGCATTAAATATATCAATCAGACATGCTATCTGTCTGGGTTGCCTTCCTTGGTTGAGCCTGGGAAGTACCATACTTCTATTCTTTCTGCAAGTAGATTCCAGTAGGTGGGCCTGGGCATCAGTGGCTAGTGAAACAACTTCCAGAATGCTGCAAAGATCCATCTTGTATCTAATGCTTTTTAACATCTACATAAAACCAGCTGAGTTTCATGTGGAGAAATCTATATGAGACCTCTCAGAGGCTCGGGCTGCTCTGTCACCAGCATGCTGATGATGTTCTGCCCCATCTCTAATTTTCATCAGATCCTAGGAGGGTGCTCTTACTGGTTGGAGCACACCTCCGCTTAGGGAGTGATTCTGGTGATGGGAGCAAATGCTGGATCAACCCTTCAATATTTCTATAATGGTTGGGGTGGGGGATGTATGTTATCTTGATATTTATGGTTCCAAAAATTAATAAGTAAAGACCATTGCTCTAGAAAAGATCTGGGTAGGATCTAGATTTAATTTCTTGTAAAATAGGTTAACTTTTTAAATCATGCTGTTTCTCAGACCTTCGTGAACCACTCTGAAATGTGTGAAGCTGAAGCAAGTGAGTGTGATTTTTCTTACAGGGTCTTCTGAGCTTTTGAAGCCCAGCTAACTCTTCCACAGCTTGGGACCCATTCAGCTTGTCTGAGTCTTCTCTGACATGTTCCTTTGTTAGCTTGACCCCTTCTCCTGTCTTGCGTCTGTCAATATTGCTATATCTCACCACAGCTTTCATTCTTTGCAGAGATTCGAGCAGAGGAGGTAGGTATCGAACAGTTCAGCCTTCTGTGTGTTTTCTTTGAGCGTTCGCCCTTGAATTGAACTTGAGTCTTATATCCCATCTGTCGCTCCGTTTCCTGAGTGGGGCTGCAGTTTTTGTTTTTGTTTTGTTTTGGTGGCTTTTAGATCCTTAATAAGATTCCTGTCTCAGGCTCATCCATCTCTGATTCTTCCCGTTCTTGTTCCTCATAGGTCTGGCCCATACCAATGAATCCATTATTGTATTTCTTTTTCATTAATACTAGATAGGAAATATAATAAGATTATTTATTTATTTGATTATTTTTTACCCCACTCTTCAGCCCCAAGGTCACCTAGAATGGCTTACAAAGAAATAAGACAGTTCCTGTGTACAGGCTTAACTCGAAAAGACATGACACAAAAGGAAAAAGGAATGGGTGGGAAAAGGAAAAACAAACCCACGCTCTAGATTCTTAGTTGCAAAGTTCAGCGAACCATGGAGCTGATCTAAGCACAATGGAAGCAGCCCACTGCTTCCTCTCTCTCTCTCTCTCTCTCTCTCTGATGGCCTCAGTAGTGACAGCTTGAAGCTGGAGGGAGGGCAATGGTGATGTTTTATATTGTGAGGGAATTCTTTTCCACTCATTATCTGGATAGCACTTTCTCCTGCATTCAGTCTAACTGAGCTACATTTCTCTTAACATTGAACAGTGGGTTTTAAAGAGTCTCCAGCAGATAAAGCTTCTGGTGGAGGAGGGAAAACACCCCTGTAAAGGATCCTTGCAACAACAGGGTGATCTGTGGGGATTGGGCCTCCGCTCCCCAGCGTTTTGTGTGTGAAAACTGCTGGGACAGGAGGTCCACCCCTTGCAGAGCTCCCTGTTTCTTGAAGGACCCTCTGCGGCAATTGTTGTGGGTGCAGCAGTCAAAGTCATTCAGGGATTGTGAGAGGTTTCAAGCTTCCCATGATCCCCAGCTGCCTTTACTGCTCCCCTGGCCAGGAGTAGAGCTGCTGGGGTTTTCACTGGGTACACGAAGGCTTGGCCAGCAGCCAGGAATTTAGGGAGGCTTGCAAGGCCCCACCAGTTGCCCTAGGGTGGCTATGTGTCCTCTTTTACAGAAGTTAGTCCTCTACGTGAGGGGCTACCAGAGGACTGTCCTCTACTTTGAAAGCATCCTCTGTTTGAAGGGCTGCCTAGTCCAAAGTCCAGTTTAAAGAGAAAGAACCATCGGGAGGAAAAGCTGGGCCTTGACATTGCCTATCAGGAGTCCCTGTACTGACCAAAGCACACAAATCACAGCCTTCCACCCAAAGGTGAAGTATACTGCATTGCCATTAAAATTATAATTACTTCTAAATTTGCATATACATATAAATTATCATATGCAGCTTTTATGCAAATTGTCCTTTCAGTGACACCTTTCCTCTTTTTTGGCAATTCACAAGTGGCCGTGTGTGCATGCGTGCACACACATGGAGATGGATCTTGGTCTGATTTAGTAAGACAGCTCTCAAGTTACATGCTGATTCAGTGTACATCTTAATGCATTGAAGCTCTATGGGGACTTGTATTCATTGCTGTGCTGATCCCTGCTTGTCCAAATGGCAGCTGAGCAAGTAGCAGGAGCTGGGGTGGGGTGGCAGAGATGGCATATTACAAAACAGTAATCATGCTTCAAAACTTTGCTTTCATTGGTCTCTCTCTTTGTCTGGAAACAAAGCCCTATGAAGAGAGACTGCAAGAACTGGGCATGTTTAGCCTGGAGAAGATAAGATTCAGGGGAGACATGATAGCCCTCTTCAAATACTTCAAAGGTTGTCACACAGAGGAGGGCCAGGATCTCTTCTCGATCCTCCCAGAGTGCAGGACACGGAATAACGGGCTCAAGTTACAGGAAGTCAGATTCCGGCTGGACATCAGGAAAAAATTCCTGACTCTTAGAGCAGTACAACAATGGAATCAGTTAGCTAGGGAGGTTGTGGGCTCTCCCACATTAGAGGCCTTCAAGAGGCAGCTGGACAACCATCTGTTAGGGATGCTTTAGGGTGGATTCCTGCTTTGAGCAGGGGGTTGGACTCGATGGCCTTTTAGGCCCCTTCCAACTCTGCTATTCTATGATTCTATGATTCTCTCTCTCGGTAGCTTTCCTCGACTTTATTCAGTGATTCACTCTTTATTCAGTGATACACCACTAATCCAGTTGTGGGGGAAGCTACCATCTGGGAGAGCCCAGTCATTCCGCTGAGTCTTCTTGGCTGGTGAGTCATCTTGGCCCTAAGGTGGCTTCCCAATAGCAGGAAGTGCCAAAGAATGCCTACTTCCCATCAGGAAATGGCTTTGCTGGTACTAAAGCAGGTGGGAGAAAATAGATGGAGAAATGTGTTGTTTGAACGAAAATAATTTTAAAATACTTATTTGAACACATATTTAAATGCAAAATTTCATGCGGATTTTTTAAAAAAACTGCAAATGAATGTGGGAATGGGATGAAAAGGAAAGTAACTTAGTCCAGCAGTAGGTTGATTCACCTACCCCTACTGGAGACATACTTTTCTTGAGAGAGAAATTCAGAGAAGGGACCTATGACATCCACCCCTCCTTTATCCAGACCTAGGGTAATAAGCCGAAGGAGTGGGACGTCAGTGCCAAATCAGCTCTGTCCATTGACTTAGCTAACCTTTTACCTAGCCACGATTAACGGCAAGTGTGTCAATTTTACTACGGTCACTTCTAACTTGGGAAGTGGGCGCTGGCTATTACATGTTCATCTATGAAGTAGCATAAACGAAAGCTAAGCTGGCACATGGATTTAACTCAGTAACATAAAATAAAGGTTTATTATTTACAAGATGTTGCTTCAGTGTCATACATGTAATTACTATTTACAAAGGTGTTGTTAATTGGTCTAATTTGCCTCACTACCCCTCTAAATCCTCCCTCCCCAACTAAGATGGTGCTACCTGAACATGTGGTGTTGTCACAGGGCTCTTTCCACATCTTTTGATCGTACCTAGTTTACTTCCTGTATCTGTTCATTCGTTTTTTAGGTTCATCTTCCAAAACGGGTTCTTCCCCCTTCTAATATCTGTGTCCGTCTGTCTGTCTCTGTCTTTAAGGCCTAAAATCTTTTGCCAGCATCACTCCTTTCAACCCAATCTACCATCACGAGCCAGGCCACCAGATATTCTGCACCAGCTGGTGATTGGGTAGAGGACGTGGGAAGGAGAGGAGAACTCCTGACTAAGATATTTTGGAGCTTCTAAATTTGAGCAGAGTGATGTCTGCAAAGCCTTCCCGATCACGCTGAAACAGAACAGGCTGTAGCTAGCTGGCATCCCTGGGTGGCTGCCCACGTGGTCCTGGCTCAGCGGAATGCCTCATCCAGGCAAGCCAAGGTGACATGAGCAACAGCAGCATCTTTCTTGGGCTGTTGTCTCTGCTAAGATGTATTGCTTTGTGCTCTTGGCCTTTAGACATTTAGGCTTCAGCCCATTGTGTATTTAATTTGGGGAAAATCCCACTGAAATCAATGGGACATTTCCAAATAAACACGAATAAGACTGAACTGCATGGGAGATTCTCAGCTGCAATTTTACTTCACTAGAAATGAAAGGCAGCAGATTTTGGCAACACTAGGAATGGTAGAATCGAAGTCAGGCCAATCTGTCCCATGGGGCACAAGACATCAGGAAGTCTTTTAAAATCAATGGCTGTGCTCTTGCACAGCTCCTTTTCATTTCAATAGGGCTTGTGCAAGAGAATTTTGGGGGTGTCATTTGGATCCACCCCCTCAGGCACTAAAATATCTTGAGCCAGTACTATCAGTATCCTAAATGCTCAAGAAAGAAAAGTTAAAATATACCAAACATTGCAGTTGATGTGCCACATTGGATAATTTTTTAGGTTTTATTTTATTTATTTAAAATAATTTTAGGCTGCCTTTAAGGGTAGAACCCTCTCAAAGCAGCATACAAGATAATAAAGAACATACAAAAGTATACAGACAGGCAATAAATAAATAAATATACAATAAAATACTATAAAACAGATCACACCAATAAAACCTGCAGTCCATAGATTAGGGGAAGATGCAAAACGAATGGATCATCAAAGCCTTCCTGAAAACCCGCAAAGAAGGAGCCCGATGAACCCCCTGATGGAAGCTGATTCCAGAGGTGTGTGGGGCCACCGCTGAAAAGACCCTCTCTCTTGTACTCATCAGCCTACCTATCTTTGGTGGTGGGCAAGTGAGAAGGACCTTTGTTGATGACCTCAGAGTGTGAGCAGGCTGGTATGGGAGAAGGTTGTCCTTCAAGTAACTTGAGCCCAAACCATTTTGGCTTTAAAGGTTAAAACCAGCACTTGGGCTCAAATTGGGCTCAGAAAATGCACTGGCAACCAATACAAGCTGGTGCACTATATCAGTGTCATATGATCAGACCACCCAGCCCTCAACTATATTTGGGCAGCTGCATTCTGCACTAACGGAATTTTCAAAACTGTCTTCAAAGGCAGCCCCATATAGCACTCATTATAGTAGTCAAGCCTGGATGTCATGATAGCATGTATGATTGAGGCAATTTGTATGTTCAAATGCGAGTGTTCATGAAAGGGAGCAAATACTGAAATGGTTATGCTTGAAGAAGCACAATTTATTTTTGCTGAGACAAATTAGCTTAAACAAGGCTGCCGCTGGGTTAAAGAAATCGTATTTCATTAAATACATTGAGTTTAATTGATTAAGGCTGCAACTTATCTGGTAGTACGCACCACTGAGCTCAATAAGACTTAATCCTGAGTAAACATGCACGGTGAATCTGCATAACATCTGATGAATAAAACTAGGGTGACCTTATGACCGGATTTGCCCGGATTTGTCCGGAGTTTTGATGACAAATCCGGGAGGGGGAGGGGAAATCCGGATTTTCCTCCAAAGTGCAGCTCTAATGGGAATTAACAAAAATGCTTATAACTCCGTCATTTTTTAAGATAAAGACATGAAACTTGGCATGATGGTAGCTCTTAGGAAGGGGTTTAGTCATGCCAAATTTGAAACAGATCCGTGTATCCATTGATTTTTAAAGAATTTTTTAAAAATTGAGGTTTTAAAATTATTATTTTTAAAATTGTCATTTTTAAAGATAAAGAGATGAAACTTCACACCATGATAGTATTTAAGTAGAGCTTTAGCCACACCAAATTTGAAACAGATCCGTTCATCCATTGATTTTTTAAGTTTTTTTAAAATTGAGGTTTTAAAATTATTATTTTTAATATCGTCATTTTTAAAGATAAAGAGCTGAAAGTTGGCACCATGATAGCTTATAGGTAGAGCTTTAGCCATACTAAATTTGAAACAGATCTGTTCATCCATTGATTTTTAGGAATTTTTTAAAATTTGAGGATTTAATTTTTTTTAAAAAAGTTATTTTTGAAGATAAATAGATGAAACTTGGCACCATGATTTCTCTTAACAAGGACTTTAGCTATGCCAAGTTTGAAACAGATCTGTTCATCCATTGAGTTTTAGGATTTTTTTTTAAGTTTGAGGTTTTAACATTATTTTTTAAAAATAACATTTTTAAAGATAAAGGGCTGAAAGCTGGCACCATGATAGCTCTTAAGGAGAGATTTAGCCATGCCAAGTTTGAATCAGATCTGTTCATTTTTTTTTAGGAATGTTTTTAAAGTTTGAAGTTTTAAAATTATTGTATTTTAAAACTGCTGGAGCCATATCCTTCAAACTCAGGTTGTCAAACCTCCTCTTTGGGGTATTGTACACTGAGCAGTTTCAGCCCTTGGCATTAAGGGGATCTCCAGTCTTTAGGTAAGAAGTCCTGGGCAAGCAGGGCACCTTTCCTGTTGCAGATTTGGTGTGCAGTTGGGTACCTGGAGCTCAGCAGAGGCAAGGCATCCACAAATCAAAATGTGGGAAAAGAGAGGTCAGTCAAAGCTGCCCACAGGGCAAAACAGAATGGGCCAGAGGCCTTTTTCTCAAATTTCCACATCATGGGCGATGAAGGGTCATCTTTAGAGAAAAACTCTCATGACCAGCAGTAGGGTGCCAGTCGAGAGAGAGGCTCTCTTCTTTGCGGATGCCCTGTTGCTGCAAATGTTGGAACCTGGCATATCATTGCTTTGCTTTGCTACCACTTCCTTTCAACTTCACTTTGTACACTTGTGAGCTAGGCTCTGGCTGCACTGCTGGGATGCAATGCAGAACATTTGAAATGCATACCAGAGAAAAATAGATAGATTTGTGGCTTTGGCTGGCTGGCATATCTCTTAGAGACAGAGTTAGACTGAAGCCACAACTCAGAGATGGTTGTAGCTGAGCCCTGAGAGGCTGCTGTACCACACAGAGCCTTTTTAACAGTGTCTCAGAGTCCAGTTTTGGTGCAGGCAGAGGCGGCTGGCAGAGGAGTTTTTTTAAAAAACAAGAGTCACCAGATGCAACCAAGCTATAAGCTGTTGCCCTACCCCCAGCCACAGGGTACAAGTGCACAGCCTGGCTGGACTGTTGGGAGACTTTGGCAGAGAGAGGGGTGGGTGGGGGATTATTTGAGGCTGGAAATGTTGGCAGGCTGGCATAAGGCAGAAAGAGGCTGAAGGAAAGAGCTTGGCCCTAAGGCTGGCTTGCCACGCAGAGTTTTTTAAGAGTGCATCAAAATTGTGCGGGAGGAGAGGAGGCATGAAACGCAGGGCATTAGGAAGAGGGTCTCAGAGTCGCATGTTTGTGCAGGAAGTAGACAGGAGCTCTAAGTCTGGATGTGCGAAGTGGTTCCAACACACAAGCCTTGAGAAGCTAATGTATATAAGTGAGAAGTGTGAATGGGCAAAGTAGTGTTCACTGCCACAACACTCACCCTAATGTTAGAGTAGAGAAACTTGTGACAATTATACACAAGCTTTTTTTAAAAAATGAAATTTTAAAAAGCCAGCCATCTGGCCGGCCAGTAGCAAACCCTGTTAACAACAACAGCAGCTTGCAATGAGTGAAGATACAGTCAGAAAAGATATTTGAGGGAAGGGGAGAATGTAACACACAGAGTACAGCAAAAGCTTCACAGTACAGCAAAACCTACAAAAGTAGGAGTGAGTGAAGTTAATTTCAGATACATTGAATCTCTCACTTGTTCTTTATTTCAGTGATTTTAACATTAAGATGTTATGTAGAACAGATTTGTCTTAAATGTGTGCTGTAAAATCAGACATGTGACCAAGGCTAAGTTTGGGTGGGCACGCCCCCTTGGTGCTGGACATGCCCCCTTGGGGGCGACCATGTTGTCCTCCTTTTTGGTTTCCAAAATACGGTCACCCTAAATAAAACAATAGTTCTGAGGAGAACACGTATTCTTAGGTGTCCCCCACTTCTGAGGAGAGAGAGGTCCAGGGGGAGACATTACTTGTGGTTAAGTTTCCTTTGTATGTGAACAGCCTGGGCAAGATAATATCTCTGTTTAATTTCAAATATACAAGCAGAGCACAGTGGAGGCCAGGATACATGCCTAGAAGAGGAAACAAACTAATCCTGTATCAACCAGGTCCCCAAAAGCAACTGCGTCCCAAGGATGCATCAGCCTAAGCGAACTCACAGCTCTTTTTTTTGCCTGCAGACCCAAACTACAAAAGTTGCTTGTTTCCACCTTATAGTTCCAAAGTGCTTTTGCCCATCCTAGCTCTGTCACTGAAAGCTGAAAGTGAGCCCATAGGGGAAGTGCTCTTTCTGCATATTAATTATTATTATTATTATTAATAATAATAATAACAACAATTTCAAGATTTATTATGGCATAAGCTTTCATGTACTATGCTATAATAAATCTGTTAGTCCTTAAGGTGCCATTGGGGTTTTTATTGTCTTTACTATTACAGATTAACAGGGCTATCGTTCTGGAAAGAAAGAAAGAAAAGCACCCTATGTGAAAAATGCTTTCCCTTTAGGGGTTCAACAATGATGGTGAGGGAGGGGGTCAACTACTCGTTTAAGGGCTGGTGGTTCTTCCCTTCCTCTCTACTGGTGCCACTTGTACCTGGCTGCCTTGAGCATGGACTGGAACAATACCCCTAAACACAGATGTTCTTTGGAGGGTGGTAAGAAAAGGGATTCACTCTCATGCCCCCCCCAAGCAAGGGACTATGGCCATAGCCAGACCTCAGGTTTATCCCTGGATCGTCCAGGGGTCAAACCTGTTCATCCAGGTGACACACAGGGGATCCAGTGCTCAGGCAGGGGTGAACCCTGGATGATCCCAGGATAAACCTTAGGTCTAGCTGTGGCCTATGTTTTCCAGGTAACCATTGGAGAAGACTGGTGCTGTAGAAAATATGTGGGGATTTCTCTCTCTCTCGTAGTTACCTTGACCCCAACTACAAGCTGCTTTTCTGAGATAAAGACAAAGAAAACCTACAATGTAGTCTAGTTATACATTTCTAAAGTCTTTCAAATGTCAAAGGAAGTGTGACTGATATTTAAATCAGAAATGTCTGCCTAGTTCAGAGAATGCCCATGCACTACTCCTGAGAGCCTCTTGAATTCCAGGAAGCAAGAGATACTCGGCCAAAGAAAGACCCACAATACGTTGGTTCATATCTGAATACTTTTATGAAAGAGCGTCATCATTGTAGAAGCGAAAATAAGAACGTAAGAATTGCCTTGTTGGAAAAGACCAAAGTCTGCTTTCTGTTTCCATCAACTGCAAGATCAGTGTCTCTGGAAGCTTATGGATGTGGTATGACGTGATGGCCACATAGCATTTTAGGGTACCACAGTTAATTATGCATGTTGTGGAGTAGCCCTTTATTTTGTACCTACTGACAATAAACTTAACTGGATGTCCCAATGGGTAACATCATGAGAGCAGCAGAGATTTATTTTGTGTTTAGCTATTCATAATTTCACAAACCTCCATCATGCACCCAGTCGTATTTGTCTTCTAAATTAAAAACCAACCAACCCTGGAATGCTTGCCTTGTAGAAAAATGCTCAGAGCCTTTGATCACTTTAGAATGGAATCCTATCACACTTACTTGGAAGTAAGTCCTATTGAACAAAGTAGGACTTACTTCTGAGTAAATATCCTTACGCTCCAGCTGCAAGTTACTAGCATAGGATATTCTTTTTGTGACGAGGTAATGAGAACGACACACGATAGTATAAATGTGATTTTGCCACTGATTTCTATAATGGCGTTTATACATTCTGGTTTTCGTTTCTTATGGTAGTTAATATAAAATAAAATTTGGAATCTGAAATTCATTCTGTCCGATCAGTTATCAAACAGGATTCTGGAGGATACAGCATTCTTATATGATGAGACCATGTTTAAAAATATAAATGTTCTCAAGTTAAATATTTATAATTTATTCATTTTATAGGAGTTACCCCACAATGTAAGGGGTTTACATTAATCAGTCTGTATACAATATATCTTATCCAGTTCGATCTGGTTCAAAGTTGCTAAACTAAATATCAGACCATTTTTTAAAAAAAGGTTCTGAATTGGAACCAAATCTGATCTCAAAAGTACTAGTAAAGCAGAATCCAAATTCTAAATCATTTGACTCTCTTTTAAAAATATTTGTTTTCAGTTTCTTTTAAGGGACTGCATGTTCCTTTTATAGGACTCTTCTTTGCTCGGCGTCTGTCAGATAACGGGGTTTTTATTTGGAATGAAGCTGGCCAAAATCGGATGAGTGTTTTTTTCTGGGGTATTGTGTTTGGAGCGCACGATGGGGACTGGACACATATCTCCATGTTGACTGGGCTAAAGATGCGTCTCACGGTTTCAACTAGAAAAGAGCCAGGAAGGATGCTGTCAAAATTCAGCAGCTGGCCCTGTAGAGCCCTGGAGGAAAAGCTGCCGTGAGCGGAATTAATTGCATGCTGAGCCAAATATATGTTGTTGTGTGTTTTGCCAGCTTGATCACCAAGAATGGGTGGTCAGGGAGCTGACAAAAGAACATTAATGTTCCATAAAGGCAGTGCGTTGTTTACTGAATGGCTAAGTCTCCTCTTGGGCTGAGGTCTGAGACCCACGCTCTGCACAGATGTGTTTGAAAAACAGCCACTTTGCAGTTTGAATTTAGAGACTGGGAACTGAGCATTTCTAGTTGATGTCAGCTTGAAACTAGGGTGCCGTCTTCGGGTGGAGGAACCTGGGGCGGATCTACACAGCGTACTGAAGGGGCTTGCGTGCGCCTCCAGTGCGCCCCGAAAATGATTGTGTAGATCCTGCCCTGGAAGAGGCAGAGGAAGAGGCGGAGGAGGCGGTGGCTGGGGAATTCGGCCATGTCCTTGCCGCCGCCGCCCACCTCCCCGCCGGCTTCCTGCTGCCAGCGAAAGAGCCACCCGGGTCGGAGAGCTCAGCGGGAGAAGCCGCCCCGCCTTCTTCCGCCAAGCTCTCCAACCTGGGTGGCTCTTTCGCCGGCAGCAGGAGGCCGGTGGGGAGGTGGGCGGTGGCGGCAGCAAGGACGCGGCCAGATTTCCCAGCCTCCTCCTCCTCCGCCTCTTCCTCCGCCTCTTCCAGGGCAGGATCTACACAATCGTTTTCGGGGCGCACTGGAGGCGCACGCAAGCGCCTTCAGTACGTTGTGTAGATCCGCCCCTGGTGTGCTCTGGGAACCTGATGCAATCTGTGCTGTCTGTTTATAGGAGTGTGTTTGCTTTCACTATTGCTCTGCTTGTATAATCTATAATAAAAGAGAATGTGCATCTGTCTGTCCATACGTCCATGCCGTAGTGCCAAGAACATGAAACCTAGACACCTGAAATTTGGCATGTATACTAGGGGTGTGCATCTCAGAGTTATTTTGTTTTTAAAATGCATTCATTAATTAAATTTAATTTAGATGTGTCTATATAGTTGAAGCATGCATCACCATATTCAGCTACTAGAGGCAGACGTTCCAAGACGGCACATAGCTTTGCAGTCCATCCATTTGGAAAGCAGGGAAGATTAGTACCCAAGAGACACAGTTATATCCTCCCCCACCCCGCTGTGGGGCTGCCCTACACTCAGAGAAATGGAGTGGACAGAGCCACCCCACAGGGGGCTATAGGGGGACATAATGGCAGGGGCCATGTCCAGGGTTGTCACCAGACATGGCTTAGCTCAGATTGGATAGACACAACGTGTCTAACTCTGACAGCTACATAAGTTTGGTTAAAGGCTTTACTATATCAGCCTATTTACTAGTTGTAATAAATAAAGCAACTATTACGAAGACACTGTAAACTTCCAGGAAAAGGAAAGGAAAAGAAACCCTTTAATGATAAGTCTGAAACATCTCACTACATGGGAGGTGGGGAACATGTAACAGTGATATTCCGGTTTCAGACTACCCACTCTGCTTGTCCATGCATCTGCTAATAAAAGTTACCATTTTTCTCTTGTAACTTCTCCAAATACACATACACATTTGCATTGGGTGATGGTATGCTAGTATCCTCTGTCTATTAGCCGCCATTGACTTAACAAGGCAATTTATGCTGAGCGGTAGGTGGTGAAAATGGTATTTCAAATATTACTTTGGCCTTTCTAGGTGATTTATAAAATTTGGCCTTCTAGGAGGATTTACAAAAACGAAATCACGTCATGGGTTGGATCCGCCCTTCATGATCAAATCATGTTATTCTCTTGAATTCCATTTTGGAAAAGTTCTTGGGGGCACGTAGTCCAGGGCCAAAGGGTTTAGGTGAAAACACCCCAAATATCATATTACAGTTTAAAGCTCTTACTGCCAGTAAATCAACCTTAGGAGAGGCATTTCAAACTTTTCGAATGGGGTGGGTGGGTTGGAAACTGCACAAAGGAAGCCATCCAATGGTCTGTGGTCGGGGGAAAGAAGGTGGGGACAATGTGGGGAAACCTGGAGGTTTTGCACCTCTGAGCTGAGTCAGCATAGGGCCCAATGGATTGGCATAGAAGGAGCAAAAGATCCAGGATGAAGCCAGTCTAGAATATTTGGGGAACCTTGTAAAATCTGGAGTTTAGTGGCTTTTCGGATACCAGTATTTGTTGAGCCAATTAAGAAAAAAGGCTATTTGGTAACCCTAGTAGCTCACCAGGTGAATGCACTGCCAGCCAAAGCCATCATTAAAAAAAGAAATGTCCACAAAACAGATTGATGCAGAAGAGTTAATGCTGGTCACTAATAGTACTGCAGGCACTATGCATTAGGAGTTGTGACATTTGTGCCCTGCGTTCCATGCATCAACTGCAATTGCCATGTATGCACTAGCTTGAGGATGGTAGGGTGACCATATGGAAAGGAGGACAGGGCTCCTGTATCTTTAACAGTTGTATAGAAAAGGGAATTTCAGCACAGGTCATTTGTATGCAGGCAGCAGCTGGTGAAATTCCCGCTTCATCACAATGGTTAAAGCTGCAGGAGCCCTGCCCTCCAGATACAAAAGAGGGCAGGGCTCCTGCAGCTTTAACTTTTAGGATAGAGAAGGAATTTCACCAGGTGCCGCATGCACACAAATGACACCTGCTGAATTCCCTTTTCTATGCAACTGTTAAAGATACAGGAGCCCTGTCCTCCTTTCCATATGGTCTCTCTAGGATGGAGGCTGGGGAGCAATTTCCCTGTCTCAAAAAATTGTCATTTTAGAGCTGGGCAAAATGCCACATCTTTGCCACAGAAGGACGGACTTCCCTTGAGAGGAAGTGTCTCTGGAGGCAAATGAAGAGCTACTGCCTCTGCATGTCTGAATGAGTCACCTCTGATCGAACACAGCTTGAACGCCACCTCGCGTCACCCCCAAGCACAGAGCTTCTAATAGAGCCTGTTCACACATTCAGCTGTGAGTCATAAAGTACCAAGGCATCTAGTGATGTTCATGCACTTGTGAGGTGGCCATTAGTCATGTGACAGAGCTAAAATAGAGGTGATGATGCACACCAGGCAGCTACCCCAAAAAGCAAGCCTGTGTCAAATTCCCTCTCTTCTCACAGGGTGGCCATTTGTCCTGCTTTATGGAGGACAGTCCTCTATGTCTGAAATGCTGTCAGCCCTCTATTTGATGGCATGTTCTAGTTTAGGGATGCGGAAACTCTGTCCCATGGGTACAATTTGCCTTCCCTGATCATGGGGCTGGCCTGAACAGGGAAGGCACAGGGGAAGAGAAGCTGGCTTGGGGCCCAGCTGCCACCTGGAGGAGCTGCCCCTCCATTTGCTGGCTGGTTGCTTTCCTCCATGCAGAGAGGAGCACAGATCTCCATGCCTGTCTTTACATAGAGAAAGGCAAAATTGGCTGGATAATGGTAGGAGAGGTGAGACGTCACAGGAGGGCTCTTCCCCAATGTCATCCAGCCCTACAGATTGGTCCTGGGGGAAAATCTACCCCTACCCGGACGAATCCTGTTCCCCAACCCTGTCCTATTTGAAGGGTTTTCCAGTCTAAACCCAGTTTAACAGATGAAAAGTCATAAGAAGGGGGTGAAACAAGGGCCTCAAAATTGCCCATCAACAATTAGCGCCTAAACAGACCACCTGATTACAGTCTTCCGCTCTATGGTAAGATACATTGTATGTCTATTTAAACTGTAGTAACTATTTCTCTTTAAGAAGGGAATTTCAGAAATGAGGTGCCACCACTGAAAAGACTCTCTTTAATCATAACTTCTTTATCTTAGATAGTGGGTGTACCTGGAAAAGAGCTTCTAAAGATGACCTCAGTGCATGGCCACATTGGTATCGGAACAGGCATTCCTTAAGTGTCTGGGTCCCAAGCTATATAGGACTTTAAAGGTAAGCCCCAACACTTTGAATTGTGCTTTGAAGTGGACTGGAAGACATTGAAGTTCTTCCAATTCCAGCAAGATATGTTCCTACTGACTGGTCCTGGTCAACAGCTTGGTGGCTATACTTCCAAAGAATCTTCAACAGTAGCTCCATGAACAATGCATTACAGTAGTCAATCCAAGATGCTACCAGAGCATGAAGAAGTATGGCTAGGTTATCTTTGTTCGGGAGAGACTGTAGCTGGTGCAGTAGCCTAAGCTTTTGAAAGCCACTCTTTGTCACAGAAACTAACTGGGCCACCAGTGACAAAGCTGGATCTAGTATTACCCCAGATGATGAACTTAATCCTTTAGAGGAAGTGTAACCCCATCCAGAACAGATGAGCCACCTAGCTATAGAATTTCCATTTTGTTAGGAGTGAGTTTCAGTTTACTGGCCCTCATCCAGAGGACTACTTATTCCAGGCACTGGTTCAGCATTTCCACTGCCTTACCAGAATCTAATGAAAAAGAGAGACAGAGCTGGGCGTCCAGAAGGATACCATGAGCAATGGTATCAAAATCTGCTGAAAGGCCCAGGAGAATTAACAGTCACACTCTGCCTATCCTTCTTCTGGTGTAAGCCATCCATCAGGGTGACTAAGGCAACTCCCTGTACCAAAATCAGATATAAAACCAGATTAAAATGAGTTCAGATAATCAATCTCACCCAAAAGCACTCAGAGTTGTACAGACACCACCTTTCTAGTACCTTGCACAATAAGGAAATATCAGTGACTGGGCATAGTCGTTACAATCCTTGTGGTCCAGGGAGGATGTCTTTAGGAGCAGTCTCACAACTACCACTGTCAAGGCAGGCTGCACCACCCTTCTCTCAAAGAGCATATTCTTCATTTCTTAGACCAGTTGTGATGGATCCCCTTCTTCTTGCATTTAGAACCATAAAAGGTTCGGGTTGAGCAAGCATCAACTTCTCCACAATAATGGGAAGTCATCCCACAAATTTTGACTGGACACCTAAACTGACTGCACTGTAGAACTGCTGGCATTCAAGTTGCAATGGATGGTAACATTTCTGTCCTCAAAGTGCCTAGCAAACATGTCATACCTAGATTGGCCAATGACACCCCCACCACCACCAAAAAAAAGAAGAAGAAAGGATAAAAGAGGACACAGACTTCCATAAAATGCGAATATGCTAATTTATATGGATAGAAACACAATACTTCTCACCATAATGGGGGAATCTCTGCCCAAGTGACTTGTGCAACTATTCCGTGTGCTGTCCACATGCTGACAGTTGATGGAAAACTTCAAGATTGCAAGCTGAATATGAGCCAACAGTGCGATATGGCTGCAAGAAAGGCAAATGCTATTTTGGGCTGCATTAATAGAAGTATAGCTTCCAAATCACATGAGGTCCTGGTTCCTCTCTATTCGGCCCTGGTTAGGCCTCATGTAGAGTATTGTGTCCAGTTCTGGGCTCCACAATTCAAGAAAGACGCAGACAAGCTGGAGCGTGTTCAGAGGAGGGCAACCAGGATGATCAGGGGTCTGGAAACAAAGCCCTACGAAGAGAGACTGAAAGAACTGGGCATGTTTAGCCTGGAGAAGAGAAGATTGAGGGGAGACATAATAGCACTCTTCAAATACTTAAAAGGTTGTCACACAGAGGAGGGCCAGGATCTCTTCTCGATCCTCCCAGAGGGCAGGACATGGAATAACGGGCTCAAGTTAAAGGAAGCCAGATTCCAGCTGGATATCAGGAAAAACTTCCTGACTGTTAGAGCAGTACAACAGTGGAATCAGTTTCCTAGGGAGGTTGTGGGCTCTCCCACACTAGAGGCCTTCAAGAGGCAGCTGGACAACCATCTGTCAGGGCTGCTTTAAGGTGGATTTCTGCATTGAGCAGGGCGTTGGACTCGATGGCCTTGTAGGCCCCTTCCAACTCTGCTATTCTATGATTCTATGATATAAGACCTTTCTTCTCTCTTCGTATCACTCATAATTTTTAAACTGGAATTGGGCTGGACAGGCCTTCAAATAGAAGATTGCCTTCTGTAAATCAAGACACATGGCCACTCTAGTCATAGCGTGCCACTGAAGTTTCCTGGACACCACCCTGGGGACCAACCTGGAGTAGGCCCTGAATCATACTTGGAAAAGCTCCACTGGTTGACACTCTGAGGATGCAATGGTTATAGGGAAACGTTGTTTCTTTTCCACCACTCCTGCCATAGCATGGGCATGATAACATTTACCTGCCTTTGGTTACATTCACATCAAGTTTTGTAACACCTGCATTCTAGCCATGTCCCAGTTTGCTTCATTTAGCTCAGGTCCTTAGTAAACCAGGGGGCTGATCAATGTCTGCCTTGTGTGAGAGGATGCTGAAGAGTGATTTTGTCAATAGACTGAGTTATCGCAGTATCACAGAGGACAGCAATCAGAAATTCCTCAGATTCCACCATGTAATGATGACACTACATTGTCTATCAATCACTTCACATTAAGATAGTGGTGGGACAAACCATCTCAGACCATCATGTGGCAGCCTTGCTGAAACTAAGCAAAGTCCAGGAATGGTGAGAAAATACCAAAGAATTCCATATACTACTACTTCATGTTCCTTGATCGAAGAACAATAGGCTCTAGATTTACTAAAGGAAAAATCCTGTGGATGCTGGCTTGGGAAAGCTGGGAGTTGTATGATGTTTTTCCATCTAAACATACACAGGATTGGGCCCCAACTAACTAAAATTAGACACAGAGCTGCCATTTTATGTAGCCCCTCCAAGTTTGTCAACACATCTTAATTCAAACACATATCCTTCTGATACGGAATACACCTAGACTATGCAATATCAGAATCCCTTGGCTGTATTACATCTCAAATTAGCTGACAGCAAAATTCAAGCAAGTTGAACACTAGAAATAAATAAATAGGAAGGCCTTTTTAAAAATCTTGTGAATTGAGGTGTTCAGCAAAATGAGAGCATTTAAAAAACAACCACCACTCCCTTCCTGCCTATACTTCCATTTTAATATGTTCCACCATCAGCTAATGGGTTTTTTTCTTCTTCATTTGATTATAGCACAGAGTCACTGATGCAGTAGCAAATTAGATTTTTCTCTTGGTCTTAACGCTCAGCAATAATGAAATCCATGACTTTCAACCTCACAGGTTGACATCACCTGTATATTGGCTGTTCAGAGCTGAAGCCTAGAGGCCCATTTGTTTTCCTCAAGCTGGTTTTCTTTCCCAAGAAAGAGCCCCCAGGGAACTATATATTTCCCATGCTTGTGATTTTGTGCTCTTTGTGCTACGAGATCCTTAAGCTGAGGAAATGCTTTCTCAAAAAACCCCGTGCCAAAAAGGAAGCTTTACTTGTTTGCTTAAAATGTATTGTATTAATATTGTATATTTTGAGATATATCCTGTCATAGCTGTCCTCAGGCTTTGTGGCATAGGTGCGGGGGACTTTACAGATCAAGTCAGCAGGAGTCTGCCTCAGGATGTGTCTTCAAATACTTGAAAGGTTGTCACCCAGAGGAGGGCCAGGATCTCTTCTACATCCTCCCAGAGTGCAGGACATGGAATAACGGGCTCAAGTTAAAGGAAGCCAGATTCCAGCTGGACGTCAGGAAAAACTTCCTGACTGTTAGAGCAGTACGACAATAGAACCAGTTACCTAGGGAGGTTGTGGGCTCTCCCACACTAGAGGCCTTCAAGAGGCAGCTGGACAACCATCTGTCAGGGATGCTTTAGGGTGGATTCCTGCATTGAGCAGGGGGTCGGACTCGATGGCCTTGTAGGCCCCTTCCAACTCTGCTATTCTATGATTCTATGATCCCAAGCAAACCCAAGGCTTTGTTAGAGCAATAATCTCCAATCTTTTCAAATCTGGGACCGTTTGTTACCCCAAATATGTATTTGGGGACCTGCTTAATTTTTTAAACCAAACATTTGCATGGTTTTAGGGCCACTGTTGTCTCACCTAAGCTGAGACACTGAGCCAGTAGTGCAGGAGTGGGCAACTCATGGTTCTCCAGATATTGTTGGCCTGCAGCCCCCCTCCCCTAGGTCCAAGCCACTGAGCTTTTTTCTAAATGAGGATTTATTGTATACTCATGATTCCTTACTCACAGTTGTGATTCTTTAGTTTGAACCCAGTGGGGCTTACTTCTGAGTAGGCATGGGTTGCCGTAGAGTTGATGTAATGAGATGTGAGCTCTCGTTTCCTATAAACAAAGCAGCATTTTGCTGAAAGCAAAATTATGCAAACACACACATATGATTAACATGATTTAAATGTTATTACTGCAGGTGTGTGATAGCAATTATAGTAAAGCACTTATACCGATGCATAAAGATTTGATGATGGAAATATCAGTGCACCTGCCTGCTTTATTGAAACATCTTAATTAACATAATATGTATATTTGATCACACTGAAGTGGAACAATGCCCACCATATCTAAGGCATGTGCTTCTGTTTCTGAAACGCAATTAATTGTTGTTTTTATATATTAATTCCTTCCTCGTTATGTGGCCACAGTTGTCTGAAAGTCATTGACTTGAAAGCTGCTTTCAATTCAAGATGTTAGGCCAGGAAGCCGTTTCGCTGGTGGCATACTCAGGTCGGGATTTTGGCACAGAATTCTGTCCAGGGCCCCACTCAGAATGATCAGGAGGGCTTCCAAACGCAGTTGGGTGATGTGCCACATTTTGAAGTAAGTGGAATAATACACATGACTATCTAAATAGCCTTTCTCCCTGTAAGACCAATGTGTTCGGAGTCTAACATTACCTACATGCACCACTGCATCTTGCTGCCTTTCTATTTACATTTTCTTGAGATAATGTGCAGAAAAGGGCAACTAAAATGATCAAGGGACTGGAGCATCTCCCCTATGAGGGAAGGTTACAACAGCTGGGATTCTTTAGCTTGGAAAAAAGGAGGCTAAGGGGAGACATGATAGAGGTGTACGAAATTATGTTTGGTATAGAGAATGTGGATAAGAAGACATTTTTCTCCCTCTCTCAAAATACTAGAACCCAGGATCATCCCATGAAGCTGGATCATCCCGTGTTCAGAAGAGGGCAACCAGGATGATCAGAGGTCTAGAAACAAAGCCCTATGAAGAGAGACTGAAAGAACTGGGCATGTTTAGCCTGGAGAAGAGAAGATTGAGGGGAGACATGATAGCAGTCTTCAAATACTTAAAAGGTTGTCACACAGAGGAGGGCCAGGATCTCTTCTCGATCCTCCCAGAGTGCAGGACACGGAATAACGGGCTCAAGTTAAAGGAAGCCAGATTCCGGCTGGACATCAGGAAAAACTTCCTGACTGTTAGAGCAGTACGACAATGGAATCCGTTACCTGGGGAGGTGGTGGGCTCTCCCACACTAGAGGCCTTCAAGAGGCAGCTGGACAAGCATCTGTCAGGGATGCTTTAGGGTGGATTCCTGCATTGAGCAGGGGGTTGGACTCGATGGCCTTGTAGGCCCCTTCCAACTCTGCTATTCTATGATTCTATGATTCTATGATTCTATGATTGGTGATAGATCCAGGACAAATAAAAGGAAGTACTTCTTCACACAGTACATAGTTAAACTATGGAAGTCACTACCACAAGATGTAGTGATGGCCACCAATTTGAATGGCTTTAAAAGGGGGTTCGATAAATTCCTGGAGGAGAAGGCTGTCAATGGATACTAGTTTTGATGCCTCTGTGCTGCCTCCAGTATCAGAGGCAGTAACCCTGTGTACACCAGTTGCTGGGAACATGGGTGGGCTGCTGCTGCTATACCCATGTCCTGCTTGTTCATCCCTGGAAGACAGCTGGTTGGCCACTGTGTGAACAGAATGCTGGACTAGATGGACCCTTGGTCTGATCCAGCATGGCTCTTCTTATGTTCTTCAAGTTGCAGTGATTAGCATCAGGTGCCCTCAGGGCTTAAACCAGAGTCCTTCATATCTCAGGCAGAGAACCTAACCCAAATGATGTGAGTTTAAGCTCCAGGGGCCTTCTCAGGCAAAGAAAGGAACAGGGATGTGACACTGTAACATTAGTTCCGACCCAGTTAGAAGCCTAGGGATTAGCCAGGTGAGGTAACGGTCCCTCTCTACATTTCATTCCATTCCATTTCATTTCATCTATCACATGGTTTCTATACCTCCTAATAGGCAAAGCTCTCTGGACGCTATACAGAGATTTATTTATTTATTTAATTTTTTAAGGATTTTTATGCCGCCATTCAGCCAAAAAAGGCTCTCACGGCGGCTTACAAAAGTATTTCTTGACAGTCCCTGTCCACAGGCTTACAATCTAAAAGACATGACACAAAAGGAAAGGGGATTGGGAGGGAGGAGGAGGAGGAGGAGGGGGAAAAGGAAAGCAAATTCAGGCACTACAATCTTAGTTGGAAAGTTCAGCAGTTACAGGTGACAGCAGGAGGGAGGGGGGCTCTCAGCTGGAGCTGGACCCAGGCACGGTGGAGAGGTGCCTGGCTGCTGCTTCCTCCCTCACTGGTGGCCTCTGCAGTTACAGTTGGTAGCAGGAGGGAGGGGGCTCTCAGCTGGAGCTGGACCCAGGCACGGTGGAGAGGTGCCCGGCTGCTGCTTCCTCCCTCGCTGGTGGCCTCTGCAGAGACAGTTGGTAGCAGGAGGGAGGGGGCTCTCAGCTGGAGCTGGACCCAGGCACGGTGGAGAGGTGCCCGGCTGCTGCTTCCTCCCTCGCTGGTGGCCTCTGCAGAGACAGTTGGTAGCAGGAGGGAGGGGGCTCTCAGCTGGAGCTGGACCCAGGCACGGTGGAGAGGTGCCTAGCTGCTGCTTACTCCCTCACTGGTGGCCTCTGATTAAAAAACTCTAAAAAAAATACAATATTGTACATATTATACAGACAGCAGAACACACACACACACACACACACACACACACACACACACACACACACACACACTACATATAGCCAAACAATATATGCTACCAAATTCCTGAGATTAGAGCTGCTGAAAAGATAACAAGATTGGGACTGGTTGGGCCTCATTCGGGAGTGGTGTTTATTCAGTGATGAAGCTAGGCCAGGACCTTGGGCCTGAACTCCAGGGCCCCATAGCCCAGCCAGCCCTCAAGTGACAACCCAGAGCGTGGCAGGAGGTGGAGGCAATGGCAAAGAGGCCCAGCTTCAGCACCTGGGCTGGCAGTGGCATAGTCATACCAGGGCCCAGGAGGCTGGCACTGCTTGCCACCATATGCTGCCTTTTTATTTTCAGAGGTATTTTATAGTCAGGGGGCAGTGGGCTGGACATGTCCGTAGTTTCAAATTTTTTTTTTTAAATGTTTACTTAAACATATATTACCTCCCCTCCCTTTTTACATCAAAATGGTGCTTGTCTGTTTAGCATCAGGGCAACCGAAACAAATCACACAAATCACATTTTATTTCTGTTATGATTTAAATGTGTTTAAAGTTCAAAATTGGACACACTCAAAATATTTCATTTTGAAAAACAACAGCAACAATGTTGCCAAACAGGTTTGTGGGTGGTGGGTGGGATTGTTTGTTTGTTTTTTGCTCTAATATCACAAATGAAAAAGTAGTTTTAAAGCATGGAATGGTAGTGTGGGAGGGGGTCCCCCCTTCCCCATAAGATCGTTAAGAACACAATCTTATGCATGTTTAGACAGAAATAAGTCCCAAAGCTCCAACCATTAAGTCCCAAAGCCCTTATCTGGACAGAGATAGCCTAGCTACAGTTATCCATGCTCTGATAACCTCTCGTTTGGATTACTGCAATGCGTTATACGTGGGGCTGCCTTTGAAAACGGTCCGGAAACTTCAACTGGTACAAAACAGGGCAGCATGCTTACTAACAAGGACTGGCTGACGAGACCACATTACGCCAGTCCTTTTCCAGCTTCATTGACTGCCGGTCCAGGTCCGGGCCCGATTCAAAGTGCTGGTATTAACATTTAAAGCCCTAAACGGCTTGGGGCCAGGCTATCTGAAGGAACGCCTCCTTCTGTATGTACCTGCCTGGAACCTAAGGTCATCCTCAGGGGTCCTTCTCCATGAGCCCCTGCCAAAGGAAGTGAGGCAGATGGCTACCAGGAGGAGGGCCTTCTCTGCTGTGGCACCCCGGCTGTGGAATGAGCTCCCTAAGGAGGTTCGCTTGGCACCTACATTATGTGCTTTTAAACGCCAGGTGAAGACCTTTTTATTCTCTCAGCATTTTAACACTTATTGTAACTTAAATTTAAATTTTACTGTTCTAACTCTATTTTAATCTTATATCAATTTTTGCTGCGTGGTTTTATCCTGATTGTGCTTTTTATACTGTATTTTGTATTTGTGTTTATAAACTGTTGGTTGTGTTATTATGGTTTTAATTTTTGTGAACTGCCCAGAGAGCTTCGGCTATTGGGCGGTATAAAAATGTAATAAAATAAATAAATAAATAAATAAACCATTCCTCAACCAGCATTTTTCACTGGGGGTTGCTGGGATTGTAGGATTTATTTCTGTCTAAACATGCAAGGACTGTGCCTAAGTCTAGGATCTAAAATGACCTAGCTGCACTACTGTGCATATTGGCTGTCTAGATGTCAGTCACAATATTCAAGTGATATTGCAGTAGGCAGCTTACTGTAAAGACTTTCCACATAGTTGTCTGGATGAATACAGCTGAGGAAGAACTGAAAGTTTTATTCCTAAGAGGACGCAAGTGTTCCCCTGTGGTTGATATGAGTCCACCAAGTGCTAGAAACCAGAGAACGTATGTCAGCAGAACCTGTTGGAGTCGTAACTCACTTGTATTCAAGTGGAGAAAAGTTTGAAATAGAAAGCAACACTTGGAACTCAGGGTGCTTTGACAGCAAAGGATTATGGGAAAAGAAGAGTGAGCTAACACATACCTGGTTTCAGATATTGTCGCCTTCCACATGTAACCTTCCCTTGCTTTCCCCACAGCTGTTTCCACCCACCACCCACAAAAACCTGTTAAAGAGGAAAAGATGGAATAGGTGCACAAAGTCTTTTGACTGGAAGCACCCTAAAAGTTTACTGTTTACCAGTAATCTATAGGGTTCCTTAGGTCATGATGCATGTGGGCCAACCTCTGTGTCTACCACTAACAGAACAGTTCTTCTTATCCTGCAGCATTAAAACATGGGAGCAGCATTGAAACGTGAGCATTGGCAGCAAACATTAAAAGCCCCTTTATGAAATCTCATTGATTTCAATGGAGGGATTTAAGCTTGTTCTTAAATATGTGCTTGAATCAAAGGTCAGTCCTACCAGGCTATGTGGACTCCTATCTGAATCTCCCAGTCCTATATGCACGATTATCAGGGGTAGCCATCTGGGTCTACCATTGGTGCCACTCAAATATGGGCTGGATTTATAAATGTATGTGTAGTGTTGACAGAGTGAACAGAAATTCTCTCTCTCTCTCTCTTTCATGTTACTAGAACTCAAAGTTATTGAGTCAAATTGATCTGCAGTAGCTCCAAGACAAAGAAAGAAAGTACTTCTTCATATTCTGCACAGTTTGTGAACTACTACAGAGTGTGGTGATGACAGTTAACTAAGAAGATTCTAAAACAGGATTAGATGAATTTTTACAGGATGCATCTATAAATAGCGATGCTATCTAAATTGAACCGCCATGTTTCAGAGGCAATATACCCTCTGAATGCCAGTTCTGGGGTGCCAGTAGAAATGATAGGGGAGGAGTGTTTTGTTTTGTTAGCTTCTTGTCTAGCCTCTATTTTTGTTACTTCTCCGTGTTTTTCCTTTGTTATTAATCTATACTACCATCTATTCTCCTCAAATGTATACTCTTGCAGTCATTACGGAATATGTTTGGTTCACTTTTTCAGGCAGCTGCGACCTTGCCATTTTCAGTTTCTCCACCAAACTGTGTGTGTTCCTCCCCGCCCTGCAATCATCTGCTATGAAAATGCTAGTTCTTTCTCTTCTTGACTATTCCAGTGTCCTTCTCTTTGGCCTTCTTATTTGCCCCCATCAACCTCTTCTCCATCCTCTCCCTTACTTCTTGTTTTGTATGTCCCACTTCTTATTTCAATTGCATCACCCCCATTCTTTCTCCAGTTCCCTTTTCAGCGTGTGTCCATTTCAAATTCTTTCTTTTGTTCTACGGTGGGTTACATTTTATTGCTCTAGTGCAGCGGTCCCCACCCTTTTTGGCACCAGGGACCGGTTTCATGGAAGACAATTTTTTCACGGACCCGGGGGGGGGGGGGGGTTTGAGGGGATGGTTTTAGGAAGCCACTCTCGCCCCCCCCCTCCAGCATCCTGGCTTTGCTTCGGCTGGGTGGGCGAAATGGCGCCCCGCACCCAGGTATGCTGGGTGGGTGTGGGTGGGTGAAAGCAGCTCACCTGCGCGGCCCGGTTCCTAACAGGCCACGGACCGGTACCGTTCCATGGCCCGGGGGTTGGGGACCCCTGCTCTAGTGTATCTATCATTTTTTCTTCTTTTTTATACAACATCCTTTTCCGGCTGGTTCTTTTGTTACTTTGCAATTCTGTTATCTATTTCCTGTCTTCCATCCTATCCTCTTTTCACTCCTTTTCTTTTCCTTCTCTCCCTTTCATCATCATGTGGATAGCCCCAATGCTTTCTTAATTTAAAAATTCTATATAATTATATTTTCTTCCCAACCTTTCTTTCCTCCCTTCCTTATTTGGATGCTTCCAGATGAGGCTTTTATATACTATTGCCTTGCCCAATTCATGGAATTTTATGGCGGTGGGGGGGTAGTCTAAACAACATTGTTTTCCCACTTATAACCTTCCTGTGTTTTCTCACCACTTCTATCTTTTTGCGTTTTTCTCACTGTGGAAAATCCATTAAGAAAAAAATCTGGAATAGGTGCACAAATTTTTCTAATTGTTTGCACTGAGAGCTCTCTGTCTGGAAGTACATGTTGTCTGATCTAGTGACCAGGACCTGTTTTGTCTGCTCTTTTTGTGCAGCGCTTAGCTGTAGGCATTTTATAAATAATAAATCATATTATTGTTAAAGTTGCCACTGGGGGACCATCCTTTATTAGGCTGATGGTTTGCTGATAACCCAGGATTGTGGGTTGGTGTTTCATCAGTGAGAATTAATGGCATCAGACGTTCTCCATCCTGATAGCTGGGAATCCCTCTTCAGCTTTTGGAATGTAATACCCATCAGAGTTTGGGAAACTGACATCCTTCTGCTAGCAAGAGAGGACAGAAAAACAGTTTGAAGCTGTAGTGTTGGTGGCTGAACCATTCCTTGATCTAGGCCAGGATTTTACAATTTTGTGTATGTTAATCATAGGTTATTCATCTTAAGATTGGGAGCTTTATCACAGCAGCGTTATACTGTGCAATCACTGTGAATTGCATGTGAAGGACTCAGAGGTTTTCCACCTTATAATCTGCTCTGATTGTGAAGTACTCCCAGGCATCCTGCCTTAATTGTGCTATAAAGCCAAAAGATTTGCCGTATTTAGCCCCTACTTTTTGAGCGTATCTTCTGAGCCACCGCTGGGACGCAGGAGCAGGATTTTAAAGAAATGCTTCCATCTGTGTAAGCTTTAAAGATAAAGACACCAAAATTGGCACAGTAATAGATATTAGGGAGAGCTTTAAGCATACCAAATTTGAATTGAATTGGGTCATCCGTTGAGTTTTTAATGATTTTTTTACATTCCCCCTCTTAAACTCACTTCCTTCCTGGTATGCAAAGGATCGCTGTCACCCGGTAGCAAAAACAACAATGTTTAGCGCTACGGGGATAATCCGAGGGAAGCAGGTACGTGGGATGAAGCTCTTATACTAAACTGACAGGGCAAGAGAAGGTTCTGGAAGGAAGAAGACGACTAGTTGTTTGTGGGTAAAATTAATCTCTACATCTACAGTATTATGCTTAGTTTGAATCCAAAGACTTATTTCCAGGAGTCCTAAGCCTGAGAACACAACAGGAAGCAGCCTGCAGTTTGAACTGAGGAGACAGAGAGGCAGAGAAAGCCGTGTGTTGGCTGAAGCATTCTTGGAGCACGGTGACGCCCTTCAGAGATGGGTGGCTATGCTATCTGTTTATAGCAGGGGTGCACCAGGGCCAAAGCCTGGGGAGCCCAATCTGGCCACCATGGGTTCCCCAGCTGGCCTTCCTGTTCCTTTCTGCAGACCTCACTCCTTTCCCTCAGCTACCAATCATTTGATGGTTTTCCAGCTTTTGTGCAGTACCCCCCCCCCTCTAAAAGATGAAATGCCTCCCCTCAGAATAAGTTACTTGCAGTAAGAGCTTTAAGCTAAAATATGCTGGTATTTTATCCCCACTCCTTTGCCGTCAGCCTTTCCCACCATTGGAATGCAGCCAAGAGCTCCTTCAAAAATGAAATCTGGCCCTTGGGAGGAGAGCGGTTCTGCACCTGTGCTTTATAGGAATCTCTACTCTGTTCTGTAAATCTCACCACTCGGGGAAGTGCACAACATTATTCTTATGAGGGCACAGAGCCAGATTGATGCAGCAGCCACACGAAGGCTTTCTCGGCCCCTTCAGTGATGGCCTTTTAGTGCTCAGTGAAAATCTGTCTCTTTCATAAGGTCCCCACCAGCAGCTAAATGGATATTTCACAACCACTGCTATTTTAACTCGGGTGTGGAATATTTCACCTGGCTGTTCTGTTGCATCTTATGGCTGATGATGATAATGGCTGATATTTCCTTTAAGTTGTTTTCTGCAGGTTTTAGATTGCTGCTTTTTTGGAGGGGGACATTTGCACTGAATGGATCAATCCGCTATTCAACCAGTCAACCCATTTGCCCTCCAGATCTGGTTCCATCACAAAAACGCAGCTGTCCACTCTTCTACTGTGCTGCTGCTTTTCTCTGATGTGCTACGAAGAGGTGTGCTGTTAAAAATAGCTGTTGTATTTCCCCACCCCTTTCTGCCACATTGTAAATTTCTCTGCATGGCAAGGGGACCCATATACGGAATAAAAAGGACCCCCAGGAATGCATGTTTATTAGCAAGATTTTCTCGATACTTATAAATTGCTTTCAGTGTGCTGTGTTTGTGTGTGTGAATGATCTGCTTAGAATAGGTATTGTCGTTACCATATCTCAGGAGAGTTCTCATTAATGGAAAGACAGTAAAGAGGGACATTTCCCTTATCGCTTCGTGCAGATGGCCAATCAGGCTACTTGTTATTTCATTCGCTCTAAAGGAGGTGGGGCGGGGGAGGGGAAGAGCTTTATAGAGAGGAAGAAAAAATAAAAAGCTTGATCAGAACATGGGCATTTCTTTATGAAGTCATGTGTTTTGTTTGTAGCTCAAGATTTTTGTTTTCTCAGTAGGATTTATATTTACCTTGATGATTATTCATTGCTTTTTTTTTTAACCAAAAATATCCAATCCAATCCAATCAAATTGCATCCATCCTGCAATTAATTCTCATGCAAAATAAAACAAATAATACCAATGAAATATAGTGGATCAATGCATAAATGCGCCGGTTGCTGGGGAACATGGGTGGGAGGGTGCTGTTGCACCATGTCCTGCTTGTTGGTCCCAGGCTGACGGCTGGTTGGCCACTGTGTGAACAGAGGGCAGGACTAGATGGACCCTTGGTCTGATGTAGCATGGTGGTTCTTAACTTCTTATAAAGCCAATGAATTAGCACACAGAGGTAACTGTAGCAACAGCAGCAAATATGAGACTGAATCTGAAAGTCCAATGTGTCAATCTGTATCCTCTTTATTGGCATTTTTTGGGGGGGTGTTATTTACTCAGAGAGAGCAAGAGAGTGGATGGACAGGGTAGATAGGGAATCAGTGAGAGTTGTTCTAGGTTACTTCAGGCCCAGGGGTCAAGTCTGTCCCCTTAGGGACTTCTACTTTGTTTCCCCAACATGGTGCTGATCCCAAGGACTCTCCTACTTATTCATCTTGGCTGTTTTCCCCAGAGCCAAGACACAAAGAGATCTTTAACTCCCTCATCCCCAGTATGAGCAGTAAAAGAATATCCTGCTGCAGCTTGGTTGAGGCACCACAGGGAACTGGTCACAATCTGAGATCAACTGACCTCTGACCTGGAAGCAGTTGGATAGGATGCATAGGGATATACAGTGCTGCCTTATGATGAGTCACTGCCCTGGTTCTTGAGGATTGGGCCTCAGATTCCTCTAGTGAACAGGGAGACCCTTTAACAGCCAGATATGACACCTGTGTGTCTGAGCTTCCAGATGGGCTCTCCTGGCCTGACTGTGGCCCCATTCAGAAGACACCTTAAACCATGGCTTTAACCATGGTGGTTAAGCCAGAAAGCCGGGCCGTGTTCAGAAGACACTTTAAACCATGGCTTTAACTATGGCGAATAAGGCTTTTTGCCATGGTTTAAGGTGTCTTCTGAACATGGACCAGCTTTCTAGCTTAACCATGGTTTAATGTGTCTTCTGAATGGGGCCTATACGTCTATGTCAGTTGCTCCCAGCCAGTACTGCAGTAACGTGTCAGTACTCCAGCTGTAGGACTGCTGTCCGTAGTCCTGAAATTAACTCAAGTTTGAGATGTGATCCAATTGCTTGTCCCACTTCATGTCTCTTTGCCTGAGCTGTGACCCAGAGCAGATGATAGAATCTGAGATGGAGCAGAACACTCAGGTAGAGGCATTGCCTTTTCTCCCCCACCCCTACCCAAAGCCCTCTTGTCAGGTCAGGTTTCCCCTGACCTGACAGGTCTTTACCTCCACCTCCTTGGGGCCAGCTATGAGTGGTCTGAAGAACCTGAGCAGGACTCCTGGTGCCAGCCACCTTTTGTTTACTGGCTCCTGCTGCCAATATGGGCCAAAGTCAAACCAATCTGACCTGTCCTAGCACTGGAGTCCAGATCAAGGCAGATCCTTGTAATTTTATCTGCAAAGAATGAAAGGAAGTTTTCCCACAGTGATTCACTAAGTGCTCTTGCTCCCCACTCCAGAGTCCCAGTGAAAGAGGCCACACATAGTATGGAAAAGCTTTGCTGGTATTTTCTGTGCTGGCATGATGATGGCAGAGAAATGAGCTCTCTCCACTGCCCACACTGCCATGGAGTATGTCTCAAATTGGACTCTCACTGGCATTTGGTCTGTTTCAACCCTGGTTTTTCTCCATCAGTGCTCTAAGGATTAGTTGTCAACTAGGGTCATGAAGCATCATTTCCTTTCTTCTCCCTGATTGTCTCTTGGCCGTTACATGGAATGAGAGACCTCGAAAAGAAGGATGTAACAGCCCCACTTTCCCCCATATTCTGGCTATTCTCACTTGGAGCACGAATAGTCCATGAGAGGCTAGGAGAGAATGATTTCCCCTAACACCACCCAGTAAGTTTATAGATGAGCTGACACTTGAACCAGGGACGTTCTGGCTACTGCTCATGCTTTTCAGCTATGGTGCAAGTACTCAACATGCCCAGCAATCAGGCAGTGCTTTTCCCATTTATGAAAAATGCAAAGGTATGACATCAAGAGAGATCTCGTGTGGTGTAGAGTGGTAAGCTGCAGTTACTGCAGCCGAAACTCTCCCCATGGCCTGAGTTCGATCCCAGCAGAAGCTGGTTTCAGGCAGCTGGCTCAGGTTGACTCAGCCTTCCATCCTTCCGAGGTTGGTAAAATGAGTGCCCAGCTAGCTGGGGGAAAGGGAACTGCGACTGGGGAAGGCCATGGCAAACCACCCGCTACAAAGTCTGCCAAGAAAATGTCAGCGAAAGCAGGCGTCCCTCTAGGAGTCAGCAATGACTCAAGTGCTTGCACGAGGGGTTCCTTTCCTTTTTTTTATGACATCAAGACAAATCTATAACTCTGCGAGAAAGAAAAAGATTATTTCCCCCACTGAATGTCCAGAAGATGCTTTAATGATTCACAGAGGGTCTTATAGCAAATATAGAAATAATAACTATCCCGTTTGGAGGAATCTTCATTTTTATATAGCACAACAAAGTCTGGTTTAACTTGAATGGGGCTGTTCCGGGCAGGGTCAACATCACATTTTCAAAACACCCAAGCTTAATGTTCATCTAATGATTAAAACTGAAACTATAGTGAGCGGAGGCGCTCTCTTGCAATAAAGCAGAGAGGGACTCTCATGTAATTAAAGCAATTACTTCACTTTGGCATATCTGGAAAGTTGCCATTCCCTGTATTTAATAAGGAAGGGACGTAGGTTGACAAGATCTATGCCGCTATGTACCATAAAACAAACTGCTGAGCTGTCTATTACTCAGGCAACACAAACCTATTTTTCATGCTGTTTTGTCAGGTCTAATTTCTCCCAAGAGCCCAAATTGCATTAGTAGTCATCAGACTTAGAAGGAACGGATATTTTTATTATTTTAAGTTGATGCATTCATTTCTCTCTCTCCTGATTAAAAAAAAAACCTCTTTATGTTTTATTTTTAAAAATAATCTATTTCTGAACAAATGAAGTAACTCGTTAACTAAACATCTGAAAATACTTGTTTATTTCATACAATTAAAAAAAAAACTAATTTCAAATAAAGAATTGCACAGTAGTGCAAAAAGGGTGAAATTATAAGACGGCCTGCTCAGGAAACCAAAGCTCAGCTAGTATATTGACAGTTATTAAAATAACATTAAATTAGACAATGTTTTCTTTTCAGTATGGTATAACTAAGCACGTTTTCAATACACTGACTTGCTAAGCTGCTCTAATGTCACAGGCAGGCAGAAGATTCTGTGACTGCCGCTGGGGCTGTTTGCACGATACAACAGCCTACCGTGGGTTATTATTTAAACTGTGGTGAGGCTGCAGCACATGTAGGCCATGTGCAACCGCCATTTTGAATATGCAACTCCTGCTCCAGGGTTGTCATGTCATACGAACATGGTGAGTATGGGTTATGAGAAGGTTAAACAACCCTCATATAACCCATGGTCTGTTTTAGGTAGGGTGACCATATTTTGGAAACCAAAAAGGAGGACAACATGGTCGTCCCCAAGGGGGCGTGTCCAGTACCAAGGGGGCGTGCCCACCCGAACATAGCCTTGGTCACATGTCTGATTTTACAGCACACATTTAAGACAAATCTGTTCTACATAACATCTTAATGTTAAAATCACTGAAATAAAGAACAAGTGAGAGATTCAATGTATCTGAAATTAACTTCACTCACTCCTACTTTTGTAGGTTTTGCTGTACTTTGAAGCTTTTGCTATACTCTCTGTGTTACATTCTCCCCTTCCCTCAAATATCTTTTCTGACTGTATCTTCACTCATTGCAAGCTGCTGTTGTTGTTAACAGGGTTTGCTACTGGCCCCAGATCTGTTTCAAATTTGGCATGGCTAAAGCTCTATCTAAAAGTTATCATGGTGCCAACTTTCAGCTCTTTATCTTTAAAAATGACAGTTTAAAAAATAATAATTTTAAAACCTCATTTTTTAAAAAATTCCTAAAAAATCAATGGATGAACGGATCTGTTTCAAATTTGGTGTGGCTAAAGCTCTACTTAAATCCTATCATGGTACAAAGTTTCATCTCTTTATCTTTAAAAATGACGGTTTTAAAAATAATAATTTAAAACCTCAATTTTTAAAAAATTCCAAAAAAATCAATGGATTTATGGATCTGTTTCAAATTTGGTGTGGCTAAAGCTCTACCTAAATTGCAGAATGTATTCTTTAAGGAAAAAGGGAAAGGAAAATGTGTTAATGATTTAGATAATCAGTTTTTGAAGTTCCATTGCGAACTTTGGAACAAATATAAAAAGGAACTGCTTTCAAGCAGCTCCTCCTTAACATCGGTGATAATGTTAAAGAATTTTCCTGAAGATCTAAAGAATAGATTAAGTAAAGTTTTAATAGAAAAAAATAAAATGAAATTAAGAGAATGGCTAAGAAGGATGAATGCAAGAGAGAGGTTGGAGGAGGTTTTAAAAGATATAAAATTTACGTGGTTAAATTATGGGCAATTGGAACAATGGACTAAAAATTGGGTAAGAGAAAATGGAGAGTGTGGAGAGATGACGAAATTTGAGAAATTAATTGAAAAAAAAAAGAAATCGATAAGGGACAAAATATAGGGACAAAAGGGTTAATGAGTAAATTATATATTATATTAGTTGAGAAAGGATTGTCGGATAGTGTAGGGAAAGTGGTTTGGGAGACTGATTTGAAGATACAGATAGGACAGCAGAGTTGGGAAGGACTATGGAGACAGAGAGTGTTGAGAAATATGTCAGTAAGAGTAGAGGAGAATTACTATAAACTTGTATGGAGGTGGTATTTAACTCCGGTTAGATTAAATAAGATTAATAATCAGCATTCAGCAGATTGTTGGAGGGGTTGTGGTGAAAAAGGAACATATTTACATATGTGGTGGGATTGTAAATATGTGCAAAAGTTGTGGAAGATGGTGTTCTTTGAGATTGAGCAGATTGTGGGATTTAAAGTAGAGGATACACCAAGGATTGCATTACTCTCACTGCAAGAAGATCTTAAATGTAGTAAAGAAACTAAGGAACTGATAACGAATCTGCTGATGGCTGCGAGGTTAATTGTAGCTAGGAACTAGAAGACTCAAGGAGATTATTGTATTGAAGAATGGTATAAAGAAATGTGGGACATTGCTATAAATGATAAATTGACATGCAATATTAAAATGAAAAGAGGTATAGTAAAAACGAATGATTTTGAGGGAATATGGATAAAGTTCCTAGAGTTTGTGTTTTCTAAGGGAAGCGGGAAACCACCAACAGAAGAAACTATGAATTTTTGGAAACAGGAATGAGATCCCGAGGTGGGGGGAGCACTGATATGTTGAGTATGAATATGTTTAATAGCTTAAGTATGAATATATGATGTTAAGGCAATTTTATGTTTATGTATCATGTTTTTGTTGTTGTTGTTGAAAAAAAAATTAAAAAAAAGAAAAAAAAGAAACAGAAAACGGGGGAGGGGGAGGAAATGAGGGTCAGGAAATGGCAGAGCGAATGGGGCAGAGAAGTCAGGGAACAGAGGAAGCCAGAGGTGCAGACCAAAAGCCAAAGGCCTTAAGGTAGAGCAGCAGCCACCAACTTCTGGAGAAGGTTTTTGTATGTGTGTGTTGGGGCCTTCTTCAATGTTGTTTTCTGCACGTGAACTGCAAGGTGCGGAGTTTCTGGGTACCAATAAATGAATTGGACAAAAAGAAGGGAGCAATCTGGGGGCAGCCTTATTCCCCACTTCCCTCTTAGGAAGTGAATTAGGTAATGTTCTGAACCGGCACATTCTACAATAGCTTCTACTGTCATCTATCATAATAGAGTCAAAGCAAAGAGACCAGATTAGCCTCTTTTCAGCAAAGTAATAGAACCTCTCTAACAACTACTGTCTTGCATCATGACCTTGGCAAGATGGAAGAAAATGCACTTCATGTGATTTACACGGTTCACTACTTCCTTTGTTCTTCACCCAGATTAGCTATTTTAAAAGTCACTGGTGCTTCACACCCGCACACAAAATCTTCATTAATCATTGCAGCGGAGGCAGTATTTTTAAAAAGTTTGCTACTGTTTTCAAGAACCAAATGTAATTAGCTGTTTTGTGATTCATTCAGACTGGCAGTGTTAATTAGCATAATTGATAGGCTGATTAATGAATAAATCATGGATTTAAACTGGTTTTTTTTTTAATCAGCACTGTCCCTTATGAAAGGGTTTTTCTGTGCCAATCATAATGTTCTAAATTATTTGCATGAGGACGTACTGAAGCAGTTGCTTTTCAGATGCAGGTGTAATTTAATTGCCCACAAACTATAATTTGAAATGCGATAGCATATTTATTTAATACAGTAATGTTGATGGGAAAAGACTTAATCGTTAAAAAGAAATATCTGGTTGCCCTATTGCTCGGAGGTCTGTTAAGAATGAGTCAGCTGTTCTTGAATGGTAATTATTTATTTTTAGATCACAGATGTTAACTCTCTCCTGTGAGCAGTCCCTGATAGTGGCCATGCCAACTCCTGTATTTCTTAGTCCAGGATAAACTATAATGTCATAGCTATTGGCACAGTGTAAGTGGATTCTGTCTCATCTGGGCCATGTAGTTTTTGCCTTAGTACAAGGCTGTCAACTCCATCACCACCTACCTCCATCCACATCACCACCACCTATCTCCATCCATACCACCACCACTACTTCCATCCATACTACTACCACCACCACCTACCAACCTACCTACCTACATCCATACCACCACCACCTACCTACCTACCTACATCCATCCATCCATATCATCACCACCACCTACCTAAATGAAGCCTTTGCTCCAAGCAGGAGATGGGAGGGTAGTTCCTCAACTGATAGCTGCTAGGGAGGATTATTAAGTACCATGTGGTGGAAGGCAGCTGTGAGACTAGGGCAGGGGCTATTAGCTCTGTGGGTCCCTCTGTTCATGCTGTCTGCAGGATTGGAGCCATGACTCCAGAAGGCAGCTGGGAAGAGAGTTGCTGATGTGGTCACTGCAGGTGAAGGTTATCTCCAGCTTCACTCCCCCATTAAAGCAAAGAATGACCGAGATGATGCCTTGGCAGACACTTCTGCAGTTGTACGATGTGTGTTGCTAAGTGTGCTCTTGATGATGCACTTGGGAAGGTGTTGGCAGAGATTGCAATAGAAGGCTTCAAGTGTTTATCCTCCCAGGGAAGTAGGCCATCATTTCCAAGGAGGAGGGATGTGACTGCTATTTCCTTCCTGAATGCTTAGACCTACTACTGCTTGAGGAAGGCACATGGGACCTGCAAGAAAATGTTGCAATGTATTCCCATACGCTAACAGCAGTGTTCCTAGGGCGGATTCCTGCATTGAGCAGGGGGTTGGACTTGATGGCCTTGTAGGCCCCTTCCAACTCTGCGATTCTATGATTCTATCAGTGGAGGCTGGTGGTTGCAATGTCAGTGGGGCAGTGAATCTGCTCTGGGTTTCAGTCAGAACTCTAAAGAAGCTATCCAAGGTGTAGAAGCTGACTGAAACCTGGAGCGGATTCACCGTCCCACTAAAATAAGAGCCACCAGCCTCTACTGGTTTCTATTCAGGGCTCCATCCAGTGTGGAACACGAGCCGTATAGTTTTGTTCAGAGCTCTTGGAGAAGGGGGGGGGGGTTCAGGAAAGAGAAGGTGGAAAATACAGCTTTTTTTCTCCTCCCATTGCCCAAGGCTTTCCTCTGCTGTCCTACATGGTGTTAAAGGGATAATTTTGGGGTGAAGGCTGAACATAGGCATATACGATAGAGACATTAATTCTGGATAATGGAAAGTTTTCTCTCTTCTGCTGAATGGGAAGTTTTGGGTTTTTTAAATCTCATGGCATACATTAGTCCCCCGCCACGCCAACTCTAAGCCCCTGAATAGGAACGAGTAGAGGCTGGTGGGTCCGATGTTAGATAAGCCTTGCGGTGACATAAGGCTTATTACTCGAGATCTACTAGACTGATTTTGTTCATTTTTGTCTTAAACTAAAGCTTGAGCAGTGTAGAAGAGCAGAAGAATTTTGAAACGTCAAGAAAGTTCAAAGCTCGAGCTCTGGGCAACACGAGAAAGCAGAGAGATGAGGCAAGGGGAGGTTTCATGCGTATGCCTGCAGTGTAACATGTGACACAGTGTCTGCATGTGTCATAATGCTTCCTCCTGTGAGCTCATAGAGTTTCTGGCCAATGAAAGGACAGGCACAGAATGTTGAGGAAGGGGCTCAGGAAAAGTCATTTGGTGATAGAGTAGGAGGAAGAGAAGCTGAGAGGAAACAGCCGAAAGGGTACCACAGGGAGAAGACAGAGAAAAATCTTACATTACATATTTTTGACCTTAAACTTCAAGAAATGGTAAATGATCTTTTCAAAAAGAAGAAGGGAAACTGGCGAACATATTTTTATCCAGTCATTCTCAGATTAACTGGTTCCAGTGGCTACACAGTCTATAGAAAAATACGGTAGTTAATGTTGTTTTTTTTAACTAGAGATTTACCAGACCGATTTTACTCATTTTACTCTGCTTGAGCAGAGTAGACATGTATAAAATTTTGAAAGTTCAAAGCTGGAGCTTTAATAGTCAAACAGTATGCTTTTGCGTCCTAGCCAGGAGCCTGAGGCACTCAGGGAATTACAGCTCCCATGTAGATCCCTGCTAGGCAGGCACGCAGGAAGAAAGGCAGAAAGGTGGGGATGGAAGTTGGGCTTTGCGAGTTGAGTTTCCTTTCGGAGTGGCCATATTGGCGGCAGGAATGGTTGTGGAGGTGGCAGTGAATGCTCTGAGGTGGATGAGGAAAAGAAGCACTCTTAGGAGAAGCGGCATTTTAAAATGTGAGGGCAGGGCCGGTGCCAGACTATTTTGCGCCCTAGGCAAGGCGAGCTACTTGCACCCTCTCCCAAATTGCGTGGAAGTCCAAATGTGTGCACCGAGGAGAGAGCTGGGACTGGCTCACTTCGATTTGGGACCGAGCCATCTGGAATTCTCCGGGACTTACTTTTGTGTGAACGCAACCTGCTATGCAGGCTGGCGTCCCGATCCCCTCCGCATGTTTACTGGGGGCTTCTGAGTAAGGAGGCATAAGTGGATCGGGCCGCACTGGTGCCTCCCGGTGCAATGCTTTCTCGGATGCAAATCCTGTTGATCCATGCGCACAGGATCAGGAAGCAGGAGAGTTTGCCTTGCGAGGAGTCCACAAGTCCCTAGCTTTCCTGGGGGAAGGGAGAGGGAGTCCCGCCTGCCTGCCTGCCTGGACATCGCGGCCTGTTTGAGGAGAGAGGTGAGGCGACCCGGTGCCCTTTCCTCGGGAGTAAGGCAGAGGCTGGCTTGAGCCAGGGTCGAGCTCGCCACGTGCTTTTTCTTCTTCTTCTGGCGGCGGCCTCCCGGCTCTGGGAGGGCGGCTTCCGGGCAGAAGACCGAATGTGGAGCCCACCCCCAGCTTCCCTGGATTCGCTTTGGCTAGGTGAGTGCGGGGCGCCATCTTGCCTGCCCAGGCCCAGCTGAATCCTCGGGCCAGGCTGGGCTGGCTCACGCGTGTGAGTGCTGTGCGGTGCGGCACCCAACGCCCCTCTTAGCTTGGCGCTCTAGGTGTCCGCCTGAGTGGCCTCTATGGTAACACCAGCCCTGTGTGAGGGAAGAGAGAAGGAGGTGGGCTTGAGGCCTCAGGGCAAGAAACAAATGCAGTTCAGTGATGACGTGTGTGAGGAAGTGAGGGCGAAATCTTCTCAGTTGTGTTGAAGGAAAGTAACCACCTCCACACAGCTTCTGGAGGATTGACATGGTATGTTTCACCCTCAAACTACTAGCGCCCATGGCAACATGGGCTTTACACTAGTTAAAAGGTGACAGCAAAGACAGGAATTGCTATCTTTAGTATGCAATGAAAAGCTGGAAGTTTCATCTTTAGATAATGAGGTGAGTTACTGTAGAATTTTTTTTTAATCTGCCTAGTATCAACTGCTGTCAACATTCTGTAAATCCTGGAAGCTCACAGCTCCTTGTCAAGTTTTTTTTTCATTTGTTTGTTTTTAATTCTCATTTGTGTAGCTAGGAAGTTCCCTGAATTTGTATAAGCTGAGTATGTATGTATGTATGTAAGTGTGTGTGTGTGTGTGTGTAGCACCATTATGCTTCCAAATGGATAGGCACTCAACCATCTGAGCTTGCTATCATAGGGAATTATGATTATGGTATTAAAAATTGCCCTGTTTATAATGCTATGTGTAATTTAATATTTAAGTTGCTAAATTTGCTGTGCAGATCATGCTGTGTGCTATTTTTCATGCTATTCTTCATGATGAAGTAAATGAAATAAAATAGATTTAAGATTTGTTTGCATCAGTTGAGCAACCTTACACAGAAAACACACACTCACCTGCATGCTTTCAGGTCCATTGGTGTAAAATGAATGATATACCATATAAATCTCTAATGAAGTTCAAGTTTCTATTTGGGATTTACTTGCAAAATGTCTGTGAATCATAACAAACTGAAGTGGTTGCTAAAATGCCATAGAAAGCCCATCGCAAGACAGATAGGAAAGTTTCCATAACCTTGGCAGTGAAATGCCAGCTGTCATGACATGAATCGTTAGAAGATATTCATCTAGTGGTTTTTTAAAACCTCCTTCAGTTCTATTATTCAAATCTTCCTACCTGCATCTTTAGAAAGTAGCCTCAGAGACATTAGTTGTTGTTTCAATATTAGCAAAATGGATTTCAAAGAAAGACAGTGTGTGTGCAGGAAGACGTGCCTAGTGCATGAACTATGTAGTGGGAAGGAGGGAGTGGATCTCTATGGACATATCGGGTTGGATCCAGATTTAGTCATAATTAGAATGGGTCCATTGAAATAAATGGGACTTAAGTTAGTCATGACTAAGGATGTTGCTAGACCAGGGTTTAGCCCAGTGCAAGCCCCAGGCTCGCCCCTGTGCATCCAAGTGATGCACAGGGGATCCCGGGCTCAGGCAGGGGTCAACCCTCCCTTTGTCCGGGGTAACCGGAACCGCTTGTGGCTCGGTATTTCCCACGGTCTCGGGCTGAGCCTGAGACCACGGGAGTGTAGACCGGTCTGCCGCTTTCCCCGGCTACCACAATTACTCGTGAGTAGCCAGGAAAAGCGGCGGACCTGGGCCCATCGGGGCAGGGGGAGAGATCGGGGGTGGGGAGATCGCGGGGGGGAGCGGAGATCGCGGGGGGGGAGTGGAGATTGGTGGAGATCACAGCCAGGGTGGGGAAATCGGGGGGGGGGGAGTGGGGAACCCTTTTTTTAAAAAAACACAAACACTTACCTTTGTCACTGGTGTGCTTCTGCGCACCCAGCCCTTTAAGACAAAAAATAAAATAAAATGGTGGACACAACAGGGCTTTCCTGTAGCCCATCACGTCTGACGTGTAGACTGGGGCAATGGCCCGCGCTGCTTGTAGCACGGGCTCGCCCCTCCTCCCAACCGGACATTCAGGTAGGTCTAGCAAAGGCTTAAGTCAAGTCTCACTGATTCTAATGGATCTACTCTAGGTATGACTAAATCTTGATCCAAGCCAATGTGTGTGCACCCCCTCTTAACTCTGGGAGGTTGGTACAATGAGGTCTCTGGAGTGTACCCCTTTATTCCACCACCCCCAGCACTGAATGACAGGTATTCCATCAATTGTGAGAAATTAAAGAGGTGCACTCATAAATATTGGGAAGAAGACATAAAAGAGGGTTATAAAACTCTGTATGTTGTACAGCAAAGAAATTTCTTCTTATATGGACTTGAGTTCAACCAATCAAGTTGACTGCTATTGATTCCAGACAGGAAAATAAAGTACATCTTCACACAACATAAAATTAAGTCATCCAGTTCATTACTGCTTGTTATGGTGATGGCCATTAGTTTAGATGGTTTTAAAGAAGGGATTGAATGAATTTACAGAGGGCTAAGCCTATAAAATAACTCTTAGCTATAGCAATGAAATGGAACTTCCATGTAGAGGGGCAATATACCTCTGAATACTATATGTTGGGGACAATCAGGGGAAGGTGATCACCATTAAATTATGTTTGTGAGCACTAAAGGTACAACCCTATGCAAGTTTAAACAGGAAGAAGTCCTATAACTCCCAGCATTCCCCAGCTAGCTGGGAGTTGTAGGATTCCCCCGCCTTCTAAACATACATAGGATTGCACCCTAAGAAGCGTCTGGTTAGTTATAGAAAGGCGAACTTGGTGGATCTTGGTCTAGCATTAATAGCATCAGTCATCTCCTGCTATCCTGCTAGAAAAGTTCCTCCAAAATTCCTCTGGCACAACTTCCTGTGTTGCCTCCACCACAAGGATTGGACGGAACAGCAGAAATCCACATGACTGGCATGAGTGGTAACAGCGGCTATTTGTGCAACGTATTGATTTCATCAATCTCTGTGAACACCAAGATTAAGAAAGGCATCCAAGATTTTGTGTGTAAGTGTTTTACTGTGTACTCTTAACCTCTTTCCTCCCAGCCTCATAAGGCAGTCTGATGACCTTTGATTTCATAGAATCATAGAATAGCAGAGTTGGAAGGGGCCTACAAGGCCATCGAGTCCAACCCCCTGCTCAGTGCAGGAATCCACCCTAAAGTATCCCTGACAGATGGTTGTCCAGCTGCCTCTTGAAGGCCTCTAGGGTGGGAGAGCCCACAACCTCCCTGGGTAACTGATTCCATTGTTGTACTGCTCTAACAGTCTGGAAACTGTGGGAAAGAAACCCAGCCATCCTTTGCATGCAGAAGGTTCAATCCCTTGCATCTCCAGAAAGAATCCTGCCTCAAGCTCTGGAGAGCTGCCGCCACTCAACATCAACAATACTGGGCTAGATGGATCAATGGTCCGACTCGGTATAAGGCAGCTTCCTATGTTTGGCTGAACCCTTTCATTCTACATTGTCCGTTACGACTTCAACAATAGAAATTGGTACGGAGGCGACAATTGTCCAAGGAGGCATACGCAGATGTTGCGAAAATGAAGAAAAAGGAGCCAGCTACATGTTACTTCACTGAACTTCAGAAACAATTGTAATTAGAAAACTCCATGCTAGGGAGGATAAATGCCTCATGGGAGGTATTTGGCAAAGCATTTGTTACAACTTCCCGCAGAAGGTTGTACATGAATTAGTTAATAGGTTCAATAGCCCAGGGTGACTGATTGCCTGGTAGGAACAGACATGTCTTTTTCGAAGAATAATTTGGTCTTTAAATTGTCATTGCAACCTAGAACAGCACTTTAACATTTACAGTTTGCTATCAGACCAAGTTTGACTTCCAAGTGAATGTCTCCTCTGAAAACCAAAGGGCACAAATAATCCTTACACTTGCATACAAAACTCTTGTGTCAGTTATTCAGCATATATATGTGGAAGTCCCCAATCTTTTGGGCCTGGTGACACATTTTAAATATTGAGAAAGTTTTGTGGGTGCCATCACAACAGGGGTGCCATGGGGGTTGCCCATTCACAGAATGGATGCTGTGATGGGTAGAATAGGTGTTTCCTGCATCCATACTGTAGAAGTTAAGCCCAGATGTCTTTACATATCATTTCTATGCTTTGGGACTTAGCTTTTCTTTTAAACTGAAGGTTTACATTTTAGAATTAATCATTTAGTGCTATTATGCTCATGTTACTTGACATGAAGAAGTTCCTGACCAACATTATTTCTGACAGTGATGGGCAAAATGAAGGCCTCCACAAAAGGATCAAGGACAAGAAGATACATGGAAGCAAGCATTCCCTCAAGTAGGCCGGGCCCAAGCCACATAAGATTTTAAGGCTCAGAACTTGATTTGGGCCTGGAAGCAGGTCGGCAACCAGTTAAGCCTGTCTTTAAATCATGATTCCTCCGACTGCGATACCTTCCCTCAATCACTTCTTCCCTCACACCAACTTTCCAGCAGCTATCATCCCAGAATTCCATATTTTTCACTATCGTATTGTTTTCCTGCTGCTGAAGTTCAATGGGAATGCTGAACATGTCCCCGTGTTTTAATCTTTGTAAACAACCACCCAGAGAGCTTTGGCTATGGGGCGGTATATAAAAATAACAACAACAAATCTGCTCCCTGCTTGTGATAAGAGTGGGGAGAAACCTTCTTCCAGATTCCACAAATCCTCCCTTGTGGACTGTGGGAATGCGGTGGACGTCATATATCTTGACTTCAGCAAAGCTTTTGATGAAGTACCACATGACATTCTGATTAACAAACTAGCTAAAAGTGGGCTGGATGGAACAACTATTAGGTGGATTCACAGTTGGCTACAGAATCGGACTCAAAGAGAACTTATCAATGTGCAAGGTCAGAGAACTTATCAAGAACTTACCTTCTCTAACTGGGGAGAGGCAACGAGTGGGGTACCGCAGGGCTCAGTCCTGGGCCCAGTGCTCTTCAACATTTTTATTAATGATTTGGACGAGGAGGTGCAGGGAACGCTTATCAAATTTGTAGGTGACACAAAATTGGGTGGGATAGCTAATACCCTGGAAGACAGAAACAAACTTCAAAGTGATCTTGATGGGCTGGAGTGCTGGGCCGAAAACAACAGAATGAAATTTAATAGGGATAAATGCAGAGTTCTACATCTAGGAAATAGAAACCAAATGCACAGTTACAAGATGGGGGATACTTGGCTCAGCAATACTACAAATGAGAAGGATCTTGGAATTGTTGTAGATAACAAGCTGAATATGAGCCAACAGTGCGGTAGGGCTGCAAGAAAGGCAAATGGTATTTTGGGCTGCATTAATAGAAGTATAGCTTCCAAATCACGTGAGGTACTGGTTCCTCTCTATTCGGCCCTGGTTAGGCCTCATCTAGAGTATTGTGTCCAGTTCTGGGCTCCACAATTCAAGAAGGACGCAGACAAGCTGGAGCGTGTTCAGAGGAGGGCAACCAGGATGATCAGGGGTCTGGAAACAAAGCCCTATGAAGAGAGACTGAAAGAACTGGGCATGTTTAGCCTGGAGAAAAGAAGATTGAGGGGAGACATGATAGCAAATACTTAAAAGGTTGTCACACACAAGAGGGCCAGGATCTCTTCTCGATCCTCCCAGAGTGCAGGACACAGAATAACGGGCTCAAGTTAAAGGAAGCCAGATTCCAGCTGGACATCAGGAAAACTTCCTGACTGTTAGAGCAGTATGACAATGAAATCAGTTACCTAGGGAGGTTGTGGTCTCTCCCACACTAAAGCCCTTCAAGAGGCCTGGGATGGTTTATGATGGATTCCTGCATTGAGCAGGGGGTTGGACTCAATGGCCTTGTAGGCCCCTTCCAAGTCTGCTATTCTGTGATTCTTTTGTGTAGTTGACTTTGCAATGTCTGTGAAATCACAAATGTGCAAGGTCAGAGAATCAAGAAGACCAAGAAGATAGGGATCAAACAACTGGTTGTAGGTAGTAGGAGACAGAGTAGCAGCCACTAAACCAACATTGAGTCTGGTTGTTTCCAAAGCCTCCTTCATCTCTCTCTGTTCCATTTTGAGCAAACTTTACACATTGTGACATCATTGGTGAGACAGGAGCTGCTACCAGGGAGTAGGTAGTCTGTGGGAAAGATTCCATATACTTAGAGAGTAGAGAGTATTCTTTTTTCACTGATGTAAGTCAGTACTAACAGGAAAGGGGAAAATTCAAGGAAAATGACATTTGAAGGAGTTAAAGCAGAGATATTTTCAGTGCCAAATTTTACAAGATTATGAGTGGTTTCCTTCCAGAAGGCTCTCTTACTGGAACAGTTGTCCAGTATGTATGCTTTTTAGTTAAACAGACGATGTCCAATCTTATCTTGAAAGCTACTAGGGAAGTGTAACTAGCAAGTAAACACATTCTTTTTAAAATTCATATACCCTATTTCTTCGATTCTAAGATGCACTTCCCCCCATATAAACATCTCTAAAAATGGGGTGCGTCTTAGAATCGCGAGTGTGTCTTAGGGTTTTTTTCTTGTTGGTGGTACTGAAATTAGTGTGCGTCTTACAATCGATGGCGTCTGCCATCGATTGTAAGACGCACACTAATTTCAGTACCACCAACAGAAAAAAACCCTAAGACACACTCGCGATTCTAAGACGCACCCCATTTTTAGAGATGTTTATATGGGGAAAAAAAGTGTGTCTTAGGCCATAGCTAGACCTAAGGTATATCCCTGGATCGTCCAGGGGTCAAACCTGTTCATCTAGGTGACACACAGGGGATCCAGTGCTCAGGCAGGGGCGAACCCTGGATGATCCCAGGATAAACCTGAGGTCTAGCTGTGGCCTTAGAATTGAAGAAATAGGGTATTATGTTTTTATTAGAGCTGTGTGCTTGTTCTCCATTTTTCTACATTTCAGGAGTTTTAGACCATCGTTTATATTTTACCAAGTACTGTATTCATTATGCTAACAGAACAGAGCCAATGGGATTGTTCTTGCAGACACAACATTAATCAAATGCTTCTGAGCTCATTTGTACAGGTAAAACTAGTATGGCATGAATTCAAAACAATGAGATGAATGGTAATAATTTTTAAAGGGTAGTAAAATATTGCTTGCTGCAAAAAAGAAGTTAGCACTATAAATCTTAATCTCATTGTTTGTGTCTGTATATAAAACCTCTTTTTCTCACTCGTTTGCTCACACATACACATATGTGCTTCTGCTCAAATAGGATCTGCCCCATTTGCTTAGATATCAAGGGGCCATTTTATATACTTTATTTATTTAAACATTTGTAGCCTGATCTTCAGTTGAAAAGGCTCCCAGAGTGGCTTACATACGATCCACGAAACAAGACAGACCCTGCACTGAAGTCTCTTAATCAAAAAGACATGCCACAAATGAAAGGCATCAAGTGCGTAGGGTAAAAGCCACACCTGTATCCATGTCCATGATTTATTTATTTAAATATTTAAGCATTTTTATCCCACAATTCAGCCAAAAAAGGCTCTCACAGCGGCTTACAAAAATATTTCTTGGCAGTCCCTGCCCACAGGCTTACAATCTAAAAGACATGACACAAAAGGAAAGGGGATTGGGAGGGAGGAGGAGGGGGGGGGAAAGAAAAAACAAAAACAAGGCACGAGCCAGATGGGATTCGAACCCACAATCCCCAGCTCCAGAGGCTGATGCCTTATCCATTAGGCCACTGGGTCACCCGTGGCCTAATGAATGCACACCATCTCCTCCCATCACATCCCCACATAGCATGGACACCTGAGGCAAGGAAGAATTTGTGCATAGATTTCGATGCGTGGAGGTTTCCCAGGTTCTGGAACCCTGATCCTGCTGAGCTCCAAGTTCTGAGGAAACCTATCCATAGAAAGATCTAGGCAGGTAGGCTTCCCAGCCTCAGATGAGTGCATGGGGAATGGCAGACGGAGGAAACATGCATCATGGGGTGGAGAGGTACAGGTGTAATCCCACAATTCCTTTCTGCATGCTTTATTAGTTCATGAATGTAACACATGAAAGGGGTTATGCCGTCACCCCCATAGTATTGCATGACGGGTCAGGGGTTGAACGCAAGACTGTTAATATTCCTTCATAGCTGGAAATTTCTCTCCAGCCTTGGAATCAGAATTTGGAAGGTGATACCACCAGCATTTCCATTGCTTTCTCATCCAAAGGAAGCAAAATCTTGCTTTAGCATTCTCCCTAGAATCTCTTACTACCTTTGGAAGTGGGGTGAATGTAACAATATTCCAAACATGGATGAGGACAGAGAACAGGGCCGGTGCCAGAAAATTTTTCGCCCTAGGCAGGTTGAGCTACTTTCACCCCCCACCCCCAAATGCCAACTTTGATTTTTAAGAGCATATGTTTCCTGGAAAAAATAAGAAGCACAAAACTTGAAACTGCTAAATTTATTTTAAAGTGCAAGAAATACGTCATGCCAATTATAGCAAACAAATTGGAAAGGAACGTCTAAGGGTCTAAAATGCATTATTTAATAGGAATATCACCTCCAAATCATTCCCCCTAACTCACAAGCACACGCACATCACTCACTCCAAACAAACACACGCATGAACACATGCATTCACTCAAAGACCCCATGCATGCACCCCATTCACCCATACATTCACTCTCTCTCTCTTCCGGGCGCGTTCCGGAAGTCCGAACGTGGAGCTGCCCCACCCCCACCCCAGCGTCCCTGGCTTCGCTTCAGCTGGGCGGACGCAGGGCGCCATCTTGCCCACCCAGGCCCAGCTGAATCCTCAGGCCGGGCCGGCTCACAGCCAACACGCGTGAGTGCTGCGCTGTGCCCGGTGCCCCTCTTAGCTTGGCGCTCTAGGCGGCTGCCTGAGTGGCCTCTATGGTAGCACTGGCCCTGACAGGGAACCCCTATTTATGCAGAGGCAATAGATCATGGCATCAAAGTTAGGGTGACCATATGCAAAAGAGGACAGGACTCCTGTATCTTTAACAGTTTCATAGAAAAGGGAATTTCAGCAGGTGTCATTTGTATGTACGGAGAACCTGGTGAAATTCCCTCTTCATCACAACTGTTAAAGTGCAGGACCTATACTAGAGTGACCGGATTTAAAAGAGGGCAGGGCACCTGCAGCTTTAACTGTTGTGATGAAGAAGGAATTTCACCAGGTTCTCCATATATACAAATGACACCTGCTGAAAATTCTTTTTCTATGCAACTGTTAAAGATACAGGAGCCCTGTCCTCCTTTTCATATGGTCACCCTAATTAAAGCCCACAGAGCTCTTAGATTATGACAATAATGATTAAGATTTGTTTTTTTTAAACACACACCTTCCTTTCAGATTTTAAACCACTATATTCATTTCCTGTTGAGGTGTGAGATTTGCTATCACATGGCTCATCCTATACCATTGGCAATCGCAAGTAAACACATTGCTAGCCAAGTTCACTCTTCTTAAAATGTTGGTGGTATTGATGATGAAGCAACTATGTTGCTGGATCTCCTTGCAGCGGGGTGGTGTTGGTACTAATTTCACAACTATGAAAGTGTCTATTACCAAGTATTGTTTGGTGCTGTAATGCACTCTTCTGTGCTTATAAATATATTTTAGGTCGCAAAACACAACCATTATGAGAATTTAAGTCAAGATTACATGTCATGCCTCTGCTAGACAAGTCTCCTCAGAGGAAGAGCTGAAGGACCAGGAACCACCCACCACCAGCAATGCTCAAGATTTGCCAGTAGACCAAGAGGAATTTGGGCTCTCAGGGGTGACTTCCATGATAGTATCACCTGTGGAGGACAAGGTCTCTGCCTCAGAGGTGGAAGCAGAGAAACTCCCAAGCCCTCAGGAGAGCACCACCTGAAAAGACAGGAACTCAGAAAGAGGGCTAGACCAAGGCCAGATCTACACCAAGTGGGATATTGCACTATGAAAGCAGTATATCAGAGGCAGGAGCCTCACCATGGAGGAAGTAGCACTATGAAAGTGGTATATATGTGTCAATGGGCCCCAATAATTGTCAGTGCACTTCAATACCGCTATAAAGCAGTAGTGTGGCTCCTGCCTCTTATATAGGGTGACAATATGAAAAGGAGGACAGGGCTCCTGTATCTTTAACAGTTGCATAGAAAAGGGAATTTCAGCAGGTGGCATTTGTGTATATTGAGAACCTGGTGAAATTCCCTCTTCGTCACAACAGTTAAAGCTGTAGGAGCTATACTAGAGTGACCAGATTTAAAAAGGGCAGGGCACCTGCAGCCTAAACTGTTGTGATGAAGAGGGAATTTCACCAGGTTCTCCATATATACAAATGACACCTGCTGAAATTCCCTTTTCAATACTACTGTTAAAGATACAGGAGCCCTGTCCTCCTTTTCATATGGTCACCCTACTCTTATATACTGCTTTCATACCACTTTCATAGTGCTATATCCTGCTTGGTGTAGATCTGGCCTAAGCCAGAGGCTTCCTTATAAGAAACAGTTTACTTGCACGTAGGAGCTTTGCTCACAAGGAGGACCTTTTCAGCTGCACTCACTAACAGCTCACCGCTAAAGTTTGGGTGTGCCTCTGACAGACTCTGTATAAAAATAGCAGCGTGAAGCTGAGAGAGTCAACGGAAACAGCAGCAGAAGAAGAGTGGTCCTTGCTGTGACTTTGGGCTGCTTCATGGCCTGGGTATGTTTTGACTGAACTCTGACCCTCCTCCTGCCTTCTCTTTGTCTGCTGTGTCACCTTAGAACCTTCTTGTATGTAACCTGGATGGTTCAGATGTTGCTTTTTGCCTGATCCCCGTTCGTGTGTGCTGACCACTTTGGAATTCTTGGGTCCTTGAACCTACAACTGCTAGGCTCAGACTTTAGAGATGTGACATTACATTAGAATGGGGATATGATAAGAATAGAGCCTTTGACTTTAATTTGTCATTAGTACCAAATGACAAATGACTTCCAAGGAGAGATCTTGTTGTTCTGTTTATCTTTCCAGCAACACAATGACATTGATAAGCACATTACAGGTGTTCTCTTGGACAGTGGCCATCTCTGCAAAGAAATCCCTCTAGTGAGATTGCCGGGACAGACTGTCCTCCAAGCAACTGAATGATTCGTCAGCATGACATATTTCCTTCAAATATCCCTCCCCCAATAGTAAACTCAGCTGATGAGATTGCAGCCAAAATTGGGCTATTGAGAGACAACCCAATTACAGGTTTTCATTTCCCACCATTAATTTACAGAGCCATAAAAGAACTCATGACATTTTATTTAGCTTATTAACAATTGCATCTAGAGCATTCACTTTGTGTGCGGAACAAGAAAGGATGCTACGTAACCTAAACTTGCTGTTTATGTCAAGGTTATATAATAGCTTGAAGGTGTCATCTCATTAGAGCTCAGAAACAAAGCGGGATTGCCTCTGATCTCTGATTGCAGAGGAGACTTCAAAACACATGTGCGTACACGAGAGGCGGCTTCACTGGTGAGCACTTGCACCGAAAAGCTACCGATGTTTCCCCAAGTGCTGGAGCATAGGTAGCAGTTGCTGGAAATAGGCCTTTAAACCATACAAGCTCCATCCGACGAGCGTTTTATTCCACGCTCGTGACTGGGCACTCACAGAGTTTGCTCAGGTCCCTCACATGACATCGTCTGCTTCCTGCGCACCTTCCGCCACTTCTGGCCTTCCTTGCGTGACAAAAAAACCCTCATTAAGTTCAATGTTTTTTAAAAGTCGGAATTGCTGCTCTCTCCTGCTGCGTGCAGGAGAAGCAGCGCCGTTAGAACAGCGGACTCATTGGGCCTTGTGCTCGTTGTGTACTTCCCCTTCTTGAAAGAAGAAGTAACTTGAGGAAGGAAAACATGAAGGTAGGGAGCGTGTTAGCCCCCGGTGTGATGGAGCTTTACATTTCCAAACTATTTAAATTGTAGGACTACCTTAAACACTCATTGTACGAACCTAAGAACAGTATAAGAACACTGCAAGAGCAGACTAGGCCTAATCTACACCTGCAGGTCTTCCCGGATGGGGAGGGGGGGAAGGATCTCGGTCTTTCCAGCTTCTGGGATCGTCTCTCAGGGTCCAAACGCCAGCACGTCATCCTGGAAGAAGAGGGACATTCTGACACGTCGTTGTTGTTTTTAAAGGAGATGTTGCACAATTGCATGGATGTGATCCTGCGCCAAAAGTAAGTTTTTACAAAAAAGGACCTTGGAAACTCAGTGCCGAAAACCACCTAGAGCCATCCTTGGGATGGTGAAAATGCTCCTCCCCTCCCCTGCGATGGGCACAGACTCCCCCTGTACAGCTCTGTGCCCATTTGGTGAGTCCCACTACTCACAGGGAGGAGAGACGACCCTGGGAGCAAGTGTCACACTGCCTGCGGACCTCAGGGTTGTCCCGGGACCATGGGAAAAACAATAAAAAAACCAGTCCCAGTTATGCCGGGACAACTGAGAGCTCATCCCTGATTGAGCCTGGGAACACCTGTGCATCATTTGGATGCACAGGGACAATCTCGAGCCGACCCTGGGATAACTGGCTGGTGTAGACGCAGCCTAAGGCCTATTTAAGTGGAAGCTGGCACTTTGGATAGCTCCTTTAGAATTGTGACTGAAATCCAGGGCAGATTCACTGCTGCACTGACATTGGAGCTACCAATCTCCACTGGCCTATCTTGTCCAGCATCCAGTGGCCAACTGGATGCCTCTGGGAAGCCCACAAGCAGGGCATGAACCCCCTCCCACTCTTGTTCCCGTTAGGGAAAAATAACTGATTTCCCACTTCTCCCTTTGTCTATCTCTCCCCTTCTCTTCTCCTCTCCAAAACCCTCCTTCCCCACCCCGAAATACCATGCAGAATAAACCCAGGTAGGGAAGAACAAGCCCCATTCACCTATTTGGGTAAGGTCACTTATTCAGGTGTAAGGGACGAGCCCTGGCTGCTGGTTAAATCGCCAGGCGCTCGCTTGCGCAGCTGGCATACACGCACATACCTCTTATTCCTTTCCCCACGGCGCGGCGGGAAACTAGGGAGAGAAATAACAGGTGGGAAGCTCGCCCATCAAAAGGAATGCCAGGCACCATCTTGAGGGCTGCGGCCTTCTCCTTCACCTTCCTTTCCACACGCTCCGGTGGGAATTTGGGAAGGGACAGTGAATACTGATTGGATGGAAGGAAGGTGAAGCAGGAAAGTTTCTGCCACGTAGGCAAGGTGGGACAGGAATGTCCCAGGATTCATTGCTAAGGGAATCATGTGATCATGGAGTTTTGCAAGGTCAACGGGGTCTCTTCCCATCTGGGCATGTCAGGAAAACAGGGAGGAGGATCAGCTGTGAAGATTTGAGCTAGCAACCAATTATTTGTGTACAATTTTCCCCTCTGTATAAAATGAAACGTAAACTTCTGTTCTGGGGCCTTTTCCTTTACATTGGTGAGGGAGAGGGACCTTTGTACAAAGAGATTTTTGGTACCTAAGGTGGAAAATAAACCTTCTTTTTGAAACTGCATCCGGGTGCCTTTTTATTTGATTTAATTGGGTTGTAATCCACAATTTTTGTAACATTCCCAGTGATTGGTTTTCGCAGAGGCATCCTGCCACTGACCCTAGAGGTATGATATGTAGCCATCATGGCTAGTAGCCGATGATAGCCTTATCTTCCGTGAGCCTGTCTAATCTCCTTTTAAAGCCCTCAAACATGGTGGTCATCACTACATCTTCTGGTGAAGTAGTACTTTCTTTTGTCTGTCCTGAATTCAGCTTCAGTGTTTTGATTTATTTATTTATTTATTTATTTATTTATTTATTTATACATTTGTATCCTGCCCTATTATCATTGGGATCTCAGGATGGCATACAGATAAAATCAGAACAATATAAACATAAATAATTTATACAGCTAAACATGTATTAAATTGTTAACAAATTAAAACCAGTAGGAAATTTGTAAAAGCAATGAAACAATTAAAATCAATTTAAACTATGTGTAATCATGGAGACTTCAGCCCTCGAAGACTTTGATAAAAAGCCATGTTTTAACTCGGCGCCGAAATGAAACCAGTGTCAGTTAGGCCTCCAAGCTGGGTACCACAACAGAGAAAGCCCTCTCCCACATCCCACCATAACATATTTCTTGCATTGGTGGGACGCAGAGGAGGGATCCTCCAACGGATCTCAAGTCTTGGGCAGGCATATATAGGGAGAGGCATTCCCTCAAGTGCCAAGGTCCAAAGCTATACTAGAATTGTGAGAGAGGGAGGAAAATGTCTCCCAAGTTCAATCGCAGCTTTTAAAGCTCAGCTAAAAACTTTTCTTTTTCCTAAAGCTTTTAAAACTTGATGTTGTTTGGACTTTACACTGTTAGTTTTACCCTACCCTGTGCCTGTTTACCCTTCCCAGTGCCTGTTTACATTCTCTTCCCCTCCTTATTACTTTACTATGATTTTATTAGATTGTAAGCCTATACGGCAGGGTCTTGCGATTTACTGTTTTACTCTGTACAGCACCATGTACATTGATGGTGCTATATAAATAAATAATAATAATAATAATAACACTTTCTCTACACCTGTGGTCTTCAACTGGTCCTGACCCAAGACTCACCTCAGACTCCCAACCTGCAACATGGGACCCACCTCCACAATTGTCCAACATGGCAGCAACAGCTTTACCATGACCCATCTGGACTGATCTCGCGATCCACATTTGGGCCACGACCCATCTGTTGAAGTCCACTGCTCTACACCATGCAAAATTTTATACATCTCTTATCATGCCCCCTTTATCGGTTTTTTCTTTTTTTTAAGGAAGAACATTTCTAAAATTGCAACTTTTCCTCATAGGGGAGTTGTTCCACACAACCCACCCAATAATTTTGGTTGCCTCTTTCCCAAGACTACAATATCCTTTTTGAGATGTGGTAACCAGAACGGTACACGATATTCCACATATGGTTGCACCATAAATCTGTAAAAAGGCATTGCAATTCTGGCAGTTTTATTTTCAATCCATTTTTAAATGACCCCTAGAATGGAATTTGCCTTTTTCACAACTACTGTACCCTGGGACACCATATTCCTGAACTCTCCATCATGACCTCATGGTCTCTTTCCTGGTTCCTCTTTCACCAGTTACTGTCTATGTGAAGTTAGGAGTTTTTCTTCACCAATGTACACAACTTTACATAGAATATCATTTGCCATGTTGATGCCCAATTCACTCAGTTTTGACAGATCCTTTTGGTACTTGGACTATATTTATTTATTTATTGCATTTCTATACCGCCCAATAGCCAAAGCTCTCTGGGCGGTTCACAAACAACAGTATAAAACCATAATATAAAATACAATATAAAAGCTCAACCAGATAGAAACAGCAGCAATGCAAAATTACAATTTTTAAACATCAAGTTAAAATTTATTTATAGACTGTTAAAATGCTGGGAGAATAAAAAGGTCTTCACCTGGCGTCTAAAGGCATATAATGTAGGTGCCAAGCTAACCTCCTTAGGGAGCTCATTCCACAGCCAGGGTGCCACAGCAGAGAAGGCCCTCCTCCTGGTAGCCACCTGCCTCGCTTCCTTTGGCAGGGGCTCACGGAGAAGGGCCCCTGAGGATGACCTTAGGGTCTGGGCAGGTACATACGGGAGGAGGCGTTCCTTCAGATAGCCTGGCCTTTAAATGTTAATACCAGCACTTTGAATCGGGCCCGGACCTGGACTGGCAGCCAATGAAGCTGGAAAAGGACTGGCGTGATGTGGTCTCATCGGTCAGTCCCTGTTAGTCCTATGGTCCTTGGGTGGGTATCCCAGAGAACATAGGATAGATTGGATCTCTCCCTCTACAGCTGGAGAAAGAGGTTGACACTCAGAGGAGGAAATTTAACCACAGATGCTCACTCCCAGCTCCTATGAAAACTTCCATGGCCATTGCCTCCAGTGTCAGAATTCTAGGCCTTTTCTACATGAAGATTTTATTCTGCCACTTTACTGAGGTTACTGCTTCTAGATTCTTTGTGGGATTAAAATTAGCTCCTTTACATTCCCCCCCCCCCCCCCCGGGTGCATCCTTTCTCTGCTTTTCTATATGTTTCATTACTCAACCACTAGGTAGTGCTGTGGTTTAGTAGATTTGTGCAACTATATCAGGTTTTCATACCATTATTCATAGAAATTCCAGACTTCCCTCATTAGGGGGGGAAATACTTTAATGGTTGCAAGGCACAGGAGAGGCCCCAAATGGTAACAGCATGGTGTAAAGCACCCACAAACTACCATGTTTGAGGAACCATGAGCATACAATAAATGCCTCATGTAGAAAGGCTGCCAATCTCAGTAGAGGCTAAAAGGGGGTGGATCAGAAGATGTTACGAGAAGAAGGTTACCAGAAGAAGGGTTGAAGGATGAACAGGATCATGAGGTATGTGTACATGCCAAAGGTGAGCTAAATATTATGAACAACATAATCGGCTGAATTTGGACAAACACCGCCATCAGATAATTGACTGAGTCTTGAAAGAATCAGTAGCTGTAAAAGGTGAGCTTCACTGGAAGAAAAATAAGAGTGATCTCATTCAGGATGAGTGATGAAGTGCCCAAATAGATCTTCTTGACCTGGAAGCAAAGAACTTGAAAGGGGTATAAAGCACCCCAAAATCAGCCATTCACCAGGAAAGTCAATGGACACTTGAGAAACACAGTTAACACAGAGAAACATTCTCCTGCTTCTGAGCATTCAATTGGGGTGGCCTCCAAGGTTGCTTGCTCCAACTTTGGAAACTATTAGGGAATGGATGAAAAGGAATGAATGGATTAGATTTAACTGCATTCTGTTTAAATAATGGTCTTCTAAAAAGGATTTTAAATGGGCTCAGTCTCTCTGTATCACACCCTGTGGTCCAAGCTTTTTAGTAACATTAATCATAGCGCAGCACACATTTTGTATAATCTTTGTGATGGGTGCCATTTTTATCACCCATTTCTCCTTTTAAGGGATCTTCAAAGTGGTTCTAAAGCTATATTTTGTTTTATAAAATATTAAAATTATAGCAAAACACAACTTAAATGAAAGAGTGTTATAGTGGTGTACGCTTATAATACTGTAATATAATGTATACATTTTTAAATGATGAGGATGGGGGATCCTGGCAATGACCAGAAACGTCTTTTTAAAATGATTTTGAAAAAATAGCATTGTAGGAGTATAGTGACACATTGTTATATTGCTATTTTAGAGATTAATACTGGCCTCATCTACACCAAACAGGATATTCCACTATGAAAGTGGAATATCAAAGGCAGGAGCCACACCAAGCAGGATATAGCGGTACAAAAGCGGTACATAGTATGTGTCAATGGGCCCCAACAGTTATCAGTGCACTTCAATGCTGCTATAAAGCAGTAGTGTGGCTCCTGCCTTTTACATACCGCTTTCATAGTGGAATATTCTGCTTGGTGTAGATGTGCCCACTATAGCATTATAAAGGTATAGTGCTATATCTCTACAAGGGTAATAAAATACCATTTTTTAAAAAAAACACCTTTCCTAATCATCTCTATTAACCATGTTGTTAAAAATTGGGAGAAAATCCTTTCCAGTCACCACCATCATTAATTCGTTTAAAAAAATAATAGCATTAGCATGTTATACTTATATCACTATAATGCTACTTCAGAAGAAAAGTATTAAAATAATAGAGGTTATAGAAGGTTCCTCACCCCCATATATTTTTAATATATACATTGTATTATAGGGGTATGGTGCTATAACACTGTTTCATTTTAGACTAAAATTTTAAGTGGATTCAGAAAGATGTTTTAACACTAAAAAGATGGATTAAAAGAAATAAATGGGTGATAAAATGGTGCTCACCTGCAAAAGGTACAGTGAATGTGCATTGAGCCATTATAGGTTCAGCTCCCCAATACTTCTCTCCACATGTCAAAATCACACTCCTTAAAAAAAGACAGAAGAGTAGCATTAAGGGCACACTGGTGTGGAAGAAACATAGTGGGATGTATACACGGAAAATGCACAATATCCCCAGAAAGTGTGGAAAGTGTGTTGCAATTCTGCTTGCAGTGTACAGTGGAGGAGCAATGGTGTATTAGTGATAGGAGTTACCTGTCTAGAAGCATCAAAGGAATTGATTTTAGCTTCCTGATCCAATGCTATTTATTTATTTATTTATTGCATTTCTATACCGCCCAATAGCTGGAGCTCTCTGGGCGGTTCACAAAAATTAAAAACATTCAAAGTATAAAACAACAGTATAAAACCACAATATAAAATACAATATAAAAGCTCAACCAGATAAAAACAGCAGCAATGCAAAATTACAAATTTAAAATACCAAGTTAAAATTTATTTATAGACTGTTAAAATGCTGGGAGAATAAAAAGGTCTTCACCTGGCGTCTAAAAGCATATAATGTAGGTGCCAAGCGAACCTCCTTAGGGAGCTCATTCCACAGCCGGGGTGCCTAGAAAAGCTAGGGAGGTTCTAGTGGAAGAACCTGCCTGAATTCCTTCTGTATTTATATCCTTTTAGTGACTTTGAATGTAATAGCTAAATTTAAAAGAGTCTTTGATCAGCACTCTTTATTAATGACATTAGAGCTCCAAAGGTTGAGGCCATAACATAGGAATAATTTTTATTTCCTTCCTTTGAAATTCCATGTCTCTACCACAGTCATGATTTTATGCTTTTTTTGTCAACATTTTTATATTATTCTAGTTCCAAAACAAGACTCTTGAAATTAAGTCATATTTGAGTTTCCTTCTTTTGATTCCAGTGTGTTTGGGCTAGTTTCATTATTAACTGCTCTGAAGTCTCCCTCAAATATTATCTCTGATCTACATATATTGCAGCTTTATTAGCAGGAACAGGATTTTGTTTGCTAACTAACTTAGGGTGACCCTATGAAAAGGAGGACAGGGCTCCTGTCTCTTTAACAGTTGTATTGAAAAGGGAATTTCAGCAGGTGTCATTTGTACATATGGAGAACCTGGGGAAATTTCCTCTTCATCACACCAGTTAAAGCTGCAGGTGCCCTGCCCTCTTTTAAATCTGGTCACTCTAGTATAGCTCCTGCAGCTAACTGTTGTGATGAAGAGGGAATTTCACCAGGTTCTCCATATATACAAATGACACCTGCTGAAATTCCCTTTTCTATGCAACTGTTAAAGATGCAGGAGCCCTGACCACCTTTTCATATGGTCACACTAACTAACTAGCTTCTTCTTCTGAACTCTGTTCTTATTAAAGCCATTGTTTTCTCTCCTTTATTTCTTCCCAAATACAGTGAGGGGCTGAAATGAAACTGAGGCCATAGCTAGACCTAAGGTTTATCCCTGGATCTTCCAGGGGTCAAACCTGTTCATCTAGGTGACACACAGGAGTCCAGTGCTCAGGCAGGGGCGAACCCTGGATGATCCCAGGAGAAACCTTAGGTCTAGCTGTGGCCTGAGCCAGTCTCACTGTGTGTATTGCTGACTCCAAAATTCTGAGTTGACAGGAAAATAACTAGCTAAAACAGGGGTGAAAAAGAAAGGTCAGCTAAATTACAAGAATAAAACAAGCTTTAAATGTGAGTGTATTGTTCTAACTCATATGTTTTTATGTTCTCTTTCTAAATATACAAGAATTGCAAGAAACAATTTAAAATCAGCAGCAGCTGATGACACTTGATGAGAACCCTAGCATGACAGGTAGGTGGGCTTTATTCCCTTGCCCACATGGTAGTCCCAGTCCAGTAATTTTTATTGCCAAAAAAGTTAGCCATTATCACAAATGGATCACTTTTCGGTGATGAAAACTAAAAGTGGTTGAGGGGTGGGAGAGGGCATGGATTGGGTCCATAGTGGGGTGCAAAGGATGAAAGCCCTCTGTGTTTACTACCTCATGACAGAATGAAAGAAAGCTGCTAGCTACGTTGTCAAAGTAATGTGTACTTTCGTCCATAAACATCTGCTTCATATCTCCCGAACTTGGAGCAAATGTTCACTTGTCTTCATGCCCCTTTTTAAGATGGAGAAACAAAAGCACTGTCATGCCTTTGTTCCCGTGGCCTTCTTTCTGGCTCTCAGATGTAATCAGATTGAAAGCAGCTTTCTGGGTGATGCAAAACCCAAAACCTGCCCGTCATTCTAAGGGCATGAAAGGGAAAAGGCTAAGCCACCTGATCACTCTTTTCTCCTCAAGGACTTTCGAACCAGCCTTGACCTGACATTCCAGTTCTCTTTTTTATTCTGCTTTCCTTGAAAAGCCACTTAAACGGCATTTCTGAAATGAACTGAGCCTGAGCCCAAGGAGAGTCTGTTGTTATGAATCACCCGGCAACTTCAGAGGGAAGCTTTGCGGAATGCCTGCTGATACACTGTTTCCAGCTCTTCATTAGGGTGATCCACAAAATGATCTCAAGTCACAAGTCTTGCCTGGGTAAAATACAGAGTGGCCTTTCTGGAAGACGGAAGGGATATGCAAACTCATGTTGGCACAGTCATTTATTTCCTGAACGAGAGGCTTGGGATCATGGCTTCTTGACTGATGTATCTCATTTTCAATGTCATCCTCCCCCATCCCAGTAAATACCCATTCTTCATTAACCTGAAAATCTTGCCTGCTCTATATACACAACTGTCACCCCCCCTTTTTTTTTGCCGTCTGCTGCCCTATGCTATAGAGGCATTTTCATTCAATACATTTTATACTGCAGAAAGGAGGTAGGGAGGAGGAGATGGGCTCAGATGATAAATATTCATGACGTTGGGGCTGCGAGGTTAAATACTGTGCTGTCAATGGGTTTAATTATTCATGGTCAGCGCTAAAAGGTAAGAAGGTTGCGGGGTTTTTTTTAACACAAATATAGGAGTAACATAATACAGATAGAAATCGATTTAATCCTAATGTTATATATTCTGAAACTAACTGGTGACATCCTGTGTTAGCAAATATCAGGGCAGCTACGCGGATGTGAGCAGAGCTATATTGATTTACTCTAGGGATCCATCTCATCTTGCACACTGTTTAATTGTGCTGAGCCCCCAAGATGGGATAGATGTCTCTTTGTTACAGCTGAAACTGCATGTAGTACTGATCAACGAGAGAAAATGACCAGGGTCTTCACCTGAAATGGACTCTTTGGCCTGTCCTTGTGGAGATGAGCTCCCTCCCCAGTTCAAGGCAAGATCTTATGGTGTGTCTGTGTTAGGAGAAAAGACATTTGTATGGAGCTTCAAACTGCATTGATTGAAACAAAATGCCAACACCAAGGGTGGCTGGGAGGTTTGACTCTATCGTCGCAATCAATCATAATGTATTTCAAGAGGACATAATTAAGGACCCTATGTAAAAAGGGTCTTAATTAAGGATCCTCCTTAAAAGACACACAGCCTGCCCTCAGGCTTACAACCCAGGGGCCAAATTAGATGTGGCAATGCCATTTCCATGTATTTAAAGCACAGAACTGCCCCCCATCACATAAGAGGGTGTGTAGGCGTGTGTGTTTCTGGTTTTCATAGGAGAAGGGGGTGACAAATCTTCTCTGCATCCACAGTTTCCCTCTCAACAACCCCTCCCTCCCCTCATGTCTCTCCCTGCTAAGCACTGCTCTGGTATTGGAGCTCAGCTGAGGAGAGAAGCAGTGAGGAAGAGAAGGGAGATATGCCATGGGTGGGAAGGAAGCCCTGATTTCTCACTTGCATGCTTCCCTTGCTGTTAAAATCTATATTAGGGGTGCAGAACCTCAGGTTCACAGACCAAATCCAGTCCTCCAAGGTTTCCCAGAAGGCAACACCTCCCCCCTCCACGACCACTCATTGTTTGATATTTTCCTGGAGTTGTGTAGCCTTTTCCCATCGTAAAAGGTGGATGTGCCTTTCTTTTTTCTTTAATATATTTTTTATATTTTTCTAAACGTTCAAACAATACAAACATTACAGTATAAAACAGTACCCCATAATACATAATACATAATACATAATAATCATACTATACAAATTAATAAACATATATTTTAACTTAATTCCAGTTAATATAATCATTGATTAACATTAACGTGCTCCCCCAACCCTGGGATCTTATTCTGATTTCCAAAATCTCATTAGTTCCTCTGGAGGTGTTTTCCCTCTCCCCTTTAATTATACATAGTCTAAAAACTGTTTCCATATTACTTCAAAATCATTCGTTTTTATCATTCCTCTTCTGACTCTCATGTTACATGTTAATTTATCATTAATAGCAATATCCCATATTTCTTTATATCAATCTTCTATATCAGCCTTCCTCAACCTGGGGCGCTCCAGATGTGTTGGACTACAACTCCCAGAACGCCCCAGCCAGCTGGCTGGGGCATTCTGGGAGATGCAGTCCAACACATCTGGAGCGTCCCAGGTTGAGGAAGGCTGTTCTATATGATAATCCCCTTGAACCTTCCAGTTCCTGGATATCATTAATCTTGCAGCTGTTAACAAATTCGTTTTTTTTATCTCTTGATTACAATTCAGTTCTCCATACACTGATAACAATGCCACAGTTGGTGTCTCTTCTATCTCCATTCCTATAATTTCTTTTATTTCATTAAACACCATTTTCCATAATTTTTGTACAAATTGTTCCCACCACATGTGTAAATATGATCTTTTCTAAAGCTTTGTTACAGATTGTAAGAGCTTTAAGCTAAAATATGCTGGTAGCTTGGCCTTGCCCCCTTTTGCCCTTGGCCCACCCACCACTGGAATGCAGCCCCTCAGGGCTTCTCTGAAATCTAGTCGGCCCTCAAGCTGAAAAAGGTTTTGCACCCCTCTTCTACATAATGGGGTGGCTCCATGTTTCAACGCACATGAATGGACATCATCACAATTGGCTTGGCCTTTAGAGGCAAGACAAAGCATGTAGAGGGGAAAAGCTAAGAAGAAAGAACAGTTTGAGAATGCTAGGGTGAACAGGTGAGGGCTGTTGTTTTTTTAACAGGCATTGAAACACAGGAAGGGTGATCTTCTCCATGCTGGAGGCCTTGTTGGGAGGGTAGGGTGAACCTTCCATCAACTATTGGTTCTTTGGTCAAAGATGGATAAGAGGAAATGAATCTGGGGAAAGGTTCTTGGGAAAGGTAAATCTACACAAAAGGAGAGATTTACTTTTGTCTTGCAAAAGAAAATCTCTGGGCAGCTGGAAGGAAGCAGGGTTGTGCTTGGATTGGTGATGTTGAAGGCCTTCACCCTGAGCACTGTGTAAATAAACCCTTTTTATAAAAGAAATGTCATGAGCCTCTAGTACCCTTCTTCCAGGAAACTGAAGTCTGAGAGAGCGGTGAAGCCCCTGCAAGTCCTCTCCTTTGAGGTCTGAAGTGGAGGTGCATAACCCTACATGGCCATCCTTCACACACACACACTGCCCATCAGAATGATGGACATTTTGCCAATTTCTGTCATTTCTACTTTTGATTTCTGTAGTATGTGAACATATTCCCAAATTTACTGGGTACATTTTCTTCACATCTTAAGATCTGACTTGCCATGCTGGCATAGATACTTGAACTAATACAGGGGATGAATATCACCTTTTTGCTACATTGAGTCTAAAGCCAGAGGAGGAAAATGTAAACAACTCCTGCTTTATTTTATATCTGCTGTTATTTGGTCATTTTCTGGAATTACATTGTACTAGAGAAAATTTTGATTCAAGGAGAAAATGCACTTGGTGGCATGGGATGCTCATAGAATTGCATAATGACCCTTCTCTCCACTTACACGGTGAAAGCAAGGAACAGAAGTCAAGGAATCACTTTAAAATGCTTTCCAATAAAAAAGAGAGAATCTTTTGTAATATATATAAAAAAGCCTAAACCAAAGAGTAATCAAAGAGTGCCTTAAGGGACAGTTGAGAGCTTTAAAAACAAACGTGTACTAATCTGGTGCCCTCCAGATGCATCAGACTACAACTCCCATCATCCTGGATGGGGATGGTGGGAGTTATAGTCCATCACATCTGGAGGGCACCAGGTTTGGGAAGGCTGGCCTATTCTCTCTCTCTCTCTCACTGAATAATAGTTGTATGTTTGCTGTTCTGCATTTCCTCAAGATTTAGGAAATTCCAAAGGGCAGGGTTAAATTCCTTTCGATGAAAAAGCAATGGAGACTTCTGGGGTTTTTGTATCTTCTGCATTGACAAATATAAATGCTGAGCCTGGGGGAGCAGGCAAGTATCTTAGCAGACATTAGCAGTATTTAAAGTGCCATCAGTTTCTACTCAAGTAAAAACAGTATACTAGGCAACCCAAGTAAAGATAATATACTAGGAAACTCCAGACAGCTGCAAAACCCAGACTTCCCTTACCCTTTTGCTAGAACCCACTGTGGGGCTATTTTTCAGCACCCTGGCTATCTCCTTGAGCGTTCTGACTGAAATAATAGTGGATCCACTGCCCCACTGACACCAGCCTCCACTGGCTTGTATTGTGCCTTGCACACCACTTAGCACACTGCAGCTATGTAGGGTTAACAGCCTTTCCCTGAGGAACCCTGGGAATTCCACTTACATGTGCGCTGTGGAGGAGGAGGCCTTGTAACAGATTTTTTAGCGCCTGCACTAAAAAGCATTTCCCAGGATTACCTTAGGGGCCATGGCACTTAAATTAGTATACAACCTGCATGCATACATTTGTAGTGTAGACATAACCCCTGTCAATAAATAATAATAGGACATTTTCTACTAAACATACAGACAACTGATTCCTTTAATCCTAAAAAAACCTTTACATCTGATATTAAATAGCTATTATTTCACTCAAAGCCTGGCTGCGTTTCAATAGTGGTCAGTTTGGTGCCTATTTGTAGGTGTACGTATTGGCAACTGGGAATTGCCATGTAAATAAAGCCTCACTGGGTTGCTATTAAATTTCAAGATGGCCTGTATTTCATGAGAAGTTTCTGAAGCATGGGCAGTGCTTACAATAAGCACAAGGAGACAGCTCTGTCTCTAGTTGAAGGACTTATTTATTCCTGGTTTCCTTGGTCAAAGCGCATCATACAAACAGAGGTCTGGTAGGCAGTGAAATTGAATGGCCCTGCAGAAGAAGAGACATTGCTAAGCCAGGAATAGGCAAACATATGGCTGGCAGGCCATATGTGGCCTCCCCAATGTTCCCCTGCTACCATAGCTGTGGTAGCAAAAATTGCTGCCATTTTGTGGGGAAACAAGGCACCCGGACAGCACACACCTTGCCTGCAAAGAGAATCACATTCCTGGAAGCACAATTCTGCTTGGAAGACAGTCCCATGCTCCTCAGAGTGGCATCTTTTCCTGGAAGAATCACTGCATTTTCTTTGCCATCGGTGCAACAAATTTAGCAGAGAATTCCGCAGTGGTGATGGTGGAGTACAGCCCTTGGTGGGTTCTGGGGGGAGGAGCAATGTGCTCCCCCAACCACCAGAAGTTGCCCACTCATGTTAGGCCCATCTATGGAGGAGGTGCATATGTGGCTGACAATAAGCTCACCAGTGTGGTGTAGCGGTTAGAGTGTTGGACTGGGAGTCGGGAGATCAGGGTTCTAGTCTGCATTCAGCCACGGAAGCTCAGTGGGTGACACTGGGCCAGTCACAGACCTCACAGGGTTGTTGTGAGGATAAAATGGAGAGGAGGATTATGTACATTGCCATGGGTTCCTCAATAAGGAAAAAAGGCAGGATATAAATGTAATAAATAAAAAATTAATAGCAATCTTTCTGTTTTGCTTGATGAAGCACTGGATGAAACTTAAAGCTTTACACCTACAGAACAGTGAGCCAATGAAAAATGCTTCTTTATATCCAATGCAGATGAACATGGAAACTTAGACAGATTTGACAAATTCATGGGCAATAGGCCTGTCAACAGCTATTCATCATGATCACTAAGTTGAAATTTCATGTCCTGAGGCAGTATACCTTGAATTACCAGATGCTGAGGAGCAGTGGTTCCCAACCTTGGGTCCTCAGATGTTGTTGCACTACATTTCTCATCATCCCCAGGCAACATGGGCAATGGTCAGCTATGATGAGAGTTGTAGTCCAACAATATCTGGGGACCACTGCTAGGGGCAAAGGACACTTGTCACAATCATGTCCTCCTCCTAAGTTTCCTAGAGCCATCTAGTTTCTCACTGATGGGGAGGCTGAGGGGTAGAACAAACATTACTTTAAATGTGCATCTATATATTTTTTATATATATATTTACTCTAGAGTAGGTGCAGGGGCCCCAATCTGGATTGGGACACTAGCATGGGAGGTAGGGGAGCTTTTAAAATCCACATCAGTGGCCTTGCACCTACACTACCATATTATTATTATTATTTAAAAAAAGATGTAGCTGCTTAGACACACAATTAAAGTAATGTCTGTTTTGGCCCTGAATTCTGGATTAGATGCCTCTTTCATTGAATTCAGCAAGGCAATTCTCATGTACCTATATTATCTGACAAAGGATGTAATGGAAATGGGGCACATGAACCCTACGTTACCAGGCCTGTGGCTCTTTCTTCTCTCCCAGTGGTTTTCAAAACCATATCCCTTTTACTTGGCAAATTGAGTCCTGTGTGTGGTTTCATCCAAAGACATTTTTAAAGCAATAAATCTTGATCTTTCCTTTTTTGTTATGGGAATCATCAAGCCTGCACACTCTGCCTAATGGACCTGAAAGCTACATGAGTCTGGTGTAATAGATATGTCCTTTGCCTGGAAATCAAAATTCCTTCTTAACTGCAGACTTGAAAATTATCTTGCTTCTAATATAGAGAGCGACAGCTTGAAACTCTAAGTGAGGATGTAGATAGTTAATGGGGGGAAAACCCACAGTTATTTCTCCTATTCTGTGAAGCTATGTGGAATGCCAACTGTTGCCAGCAAGAGATATTTGAATGAGATGCCAGATAGTCACTTACAAAAGTTACCATTAAGACCACTCCAAACATGTAAGCATGGTTGTTTTACACTGGGATTTATTTATTTATTTATTTATTTATTTATTTATTTATTTATTTATTTATTTTTGCAGGGCACATCATTACACCAGGCTTCCAAGATTTCCATTACAATGACATGGAGGAAAAGAAATGCACCCTGAGAGCTGGCCCAAATAGATATTGGCACATGAGAAGAGCCCTCCTGGATAAACCTGAACTGAAAACGCCGCCCCGCTTTCGTGGCCCCCAGGTGCTTCTGGACGGAGGGCTCTTAGCGCTAATGCTTAAAAGGCATTTTGTTGTTTTTTCCTTGCAGATTTTTTAGACAGATCCAAGTTTATACTGGATCAATTGTACTAGAGGAAGAGAACATCCCTGTTTCGCCTTCCACAGCAGCCTCCCCAGTTCCCTGAAAATGCTACACAGAGACCCTGCTAAATTGGGTGAACTGTGGTGTATGTTGGGGGAGAGGAGGGTCACCAAAACTCGGGCAGAGGGACCTCTGCTAAGCAGAGCCATTTCTTTCGGGGAAGGTCTCTACCTCTTGCAGAAGGCCATAGCTCAGTGTGATGGAGCACATGCAGAAGATCCCGGGTTCGATCCTGGCCTTCCCAGGTAGGGCAGGAAAAACTCCTGCCTGAAACCTTGGAAAGCCATTGCTGTCAGTCAGTGTCAACAGTACTGGGCTTGATGGACCCATGATCTGAACAAAGGGCCTTGCTAGTCCAGGTGTTAGCGTGGTGTGAGGCCCGGTTTCCCTCCAGTGCATCCAGATGATGCACAGGGGAATCCAGGGTCAGTCCGCGCTAAAACCTGCCTTAAGCCGGCATAAGCGAATCCGCCTGAGGCCAGGGCTGCGGAATGTCTAGCAGGGTCCGTGGCTTTTTGCGGCTGCTCGCTTACTCGCAAGTAGCCGGGAAAAGCCACGGACTGGGCACAGCGCTCATACGAGCGTTGTGCCCATCGGGCCGGGGGGGGATCCCGGGGGGGGAGAGGGGCAGGGGGGAAGGCCAGACCCGGCAGGAGAGAGGGGAGGAGAAGGCCGGGCATCGGGGATGGGGGCAAGGGAAGGAGAGCCGGGGACAGGGCATCGGGGATGGCACGGGGGGATAGGCCGGGCATCGGGGATGGCGCGGGGGGATAGGCTGGGCATCAGGGATGGGGGGGGAAGAAGGCCGGGCATCGGGGATGGTGCGGGGGGAGAAGGCCGGCCATCGGGAATAGGGGGAGGATGGGCGAGCAAGGGGGGAGGGGGTCATCGGGCATTGGAGGGGAATCAGGGGGAGGGGGAGCGGGGGGGCTTTATTGTTTAAAAAATAAGCACTTACCTTCTCCGGCGGCTCCCCGGCGCACATGGTCCCTTTAAACAAAACAAGCCAAAAAAATGGCCGACGCTATGGGGCTTCCCATTGCCCCGTTGCGTTGTGCGTCTAGAAGCCGGCAACAGCGTGTGCCAGCTCTAGCGCGCCGTCGCCCCTCCTCCCTGCCGGCTTATCCAGCAGGTCTAGCAAGGCCCTCAGTAGAAGTCAGCTTCTTATGTTCCTAAGGCAGATCTGGGATCCAACCCAGAAGAAGTGTTGGGAAAACATGGAGGGGCTACAAATTGAGGTTGACGTCATCTGGGCCTCCCCTAAAATTCTGTGTTTGAGGCATGGTGATTACACAGTCAAACCTTGTCTGGAAGCACCCACTTTCTCAGGCTGGAGAAATATATTTGCATGAGGGGGTGGGGGGAGGCATTTCACCAATTTTATCAGGCGTCACGAGAAACTTTTTTGGGAGGGGGGTTAGCACGGAAGCAGCAGTGGCATTGCCTTTTTTCAACCAAAGTCTTCTGTCTTAAACATGAGTGTTTCAGATGAGGGGTGTGGGGGTGGAATTGCGTTTCCTTACCATCACTTTGCCTCCTGCTTCTGTCTCATGATTAAGATCAGCAGCTTTCTCTTTCTTCCCACAGGGAAGAAAGAGGAAGCAAGTAGCGACCAAGGCCATAGCTAGACCTAAGGTTTATCCCTGGATCGTCCAGGGGTCAAACCTGTTCCTCTAGGTGACACACAGGGGATCCAGGGCTCAGGCAGGGGCGAACCCTGGAGGATCCCAGGATAAACCTTAGGTCTAGCTGTGGCCCAAGTGGCCCATTCAGGGCTTTCTCCGCTGTGGCACCCCGGTTGTGGAATGAGCTCCCCAGAGAGGTCTGCCTGGCGCCTACACTGTACTGCTTTCGTCGCCAGCTGAAGACCTTTTTATTCACTCAGTATTTTAACACTTAATTTTAACTTAAATTTAAATTATACTGTCTTAACTCTGTATTTTAACCTTATATCAATTTTGCTGCGTGGTTTTATCCTGGTTGTGCTTTTTATATTGTATTTTGTATTTGTATTTTTAACTTGTTGGTTGTTTTATGATGGTTTTAATTTTTGTGAACCGCCCAGAGAGCTTCGGCTATTGGGCGGTATAAAAATGTAATAAATAAAATAATAATAAAATAAATAATGGGTGTTTTTGTAGTGGGATTTCTCCTGCACACAGCAGGAAGTGGCACCAATTATTGCCAGAACCAAGAAGAAATGGATTTTCTGGGTCATATTTTGTAGCAGAAAAAACAACAGAAGAAGTGAGGGTGCGCAGGAGGATTGCTGGCTGCCGATTCTTGTCGTTCTACTGCTCTTGTGGTAGTGGAACAAGTAAGGGCTAAGCTACACACTGCATTAAATGTGTAGTATGAAGCTGATCCATGTATTTATTACTTTAATGTAAGTGTGTGGCAGCTCAATCTGGATTGGCACCAACACACAGGAGTAAGGTGAGGGCTGAACCTTCCCATCCATCCGTCTCTCCTCCTAAATTTGCCCTGTGTTGACTCCAATAGAGGTTTTCTCCCCTTTCCACATGGGGGTGGGGGGAGGATTCAATGGGAAAATTTAATTCCCCTATCTGCACACAAGTGGCCCTAATCTGGATCAGGCCCCCGTACATTTACACTAAAATAACATATTTAAAAAAGGATCTGCAACAGGCTACACATATAAATGCCATGTAGTTTAGCCCTATATTTAAGAAGTTAAGGGCACAATCCTATGCAGGTTTAGACAGCAAAAACTCTCTGTAGAGATATCAAGTCTGATAAAAACAAAAACAAATAAATACTGGCCTTCATCTGGATGGAACCAGAGCAGAATTTGGTGGACCACAGGCAAAGCCTGCAAGAATATGGAAGATCAGGGGTGGATAGAGAATAGATAGAATCTAGCAGACCATCATGGGCTGAGCCAGGATGGACATTGGTAGGTTGGTAACTCTAAGGACAGAGAAAGCTGATGTGCTTGAAGGAAGTAGAATGTATTCCCCCATCCGAAATGGCATCTCTTGAAATACAGGCTGTTTGACAGTCCAAGGCAGATCTACACCAAGCAGGATATGACACTTTGAAAATGTTTTGAAAACTCTATCTAGAGTGTGGGCCTTGCTAGACCTACCTGAAAATCCAGTGGGGAGTCGGGGCGACAGCGCGCTGCAAGTAGCACGCGCCATCACCCTTTTCTAGACGTCAACACGCGACGAGGCAAGGGAAAGCCCCATCGTGTGCTCCGGGTTTTCTGCAGTTAAAGGGCCATGTGCGCAGGAGCGCACCTCCAGAAAAAGGTAGGTTTTTTAAAAAAAAATAAAGGGTCCCCGCTCCCCCTGCCCCTGATTCCCCCCCCACAATGCCTGATGCCCCCCCTGCCCGCTCACTTGGCCGTCCTCCCCCCGCTCGCCAGGCCCTGGCCCCGTCTGCCAGGCATGGCCCCATCCTTCTTCCCCCCCGTCCGCCATGCCCATCCCCATCCTACTTCCCCCCATCCGCCATGCCCATCCCCGTCCTACTTCCCCCCATCCGCCATGCCCATCACCGTCCTTCTCCCCCCTCTCTTCTGCCGGGTCCGGTCTTTCCCCCGGCCCCCATCTCCCCCCCCCCGTGATTCCCCCCCCCCGGCCCGATGGGCACAGCGCTCCAATGGAGTGCTGTGCCCAGTCCATGGCTTCTCCTGGCTACTCGCGAGGCGAGCAGCCGGGAAAAGCCACGGAAGTTGCTAGACTTTCCGCAGCCCCGGCCTCGGGCTGCGGAAAAGCCGGGCCATAAGCGAATCTGCTTATCCCAGGTTAAGGGAGGCGTTAGCCCGGCCTGGCCCCGGAATCCGGGCCTCACACCGCGCTAACGCCTCATCTAGCAATGGCCTGTGTCCTGGGCCCCAACAGTTGTCACTCCTGTTATAAACCATTTTAAAGCAGTAGTGTAAATCCTGCCCAAAGAAACAACCCCTGATCCAGTATCAAAAGCACCATATAGTACTTCAACAGCACAGAACCTATTTATTTGTATTAGTGGAGATGGTGGTGGCACAAATCCTTTTACTATATTGATTTTGTTATTGTATTCATAAAAACATTTATTTCAGGGGATTGTGGAAGCTCAAGCAACTCATAGGTTTCATATTGTTAAAACCAAAAACCCGAAACCGAGAGGTGAAAGAGTTGCGGGATTAATGGCAGCAGAACACTCTTCCCAATTTTAGTAAATATTACAGTTTAAATAATGGATGAACATTTGTGTATAATTTGTCTATGCTGCAACAAGTTGTATTCACAATACAAACCAATATTGAAACCTTTTTGAATTTTACTCAGCTTATTGCTCTTAGAATTTTACTTAGCTTATTGCATCACACAGGGAAAAACCGTGTTTGCTTCTCTACCCACGGGTTTGTCCCTCACTACTTCCTCTTTTGAAAGAGAAAATAAACAACGTGCCCATGGACCATACCGTGGGCCATTTTGATACCGATGCTTCTCCTGCATACAGCAGGAGATAGCGGCAGCTTCCGTCTTTAAAAATAGACAACCCTCATGGCCATTGGGGACTAATTTGATAGTTGTCTAATGATGACCTGGGGTTTACATTTTGAATATCACAGGGACTGCCAAGTAAATCTCTGATCACCCCCCCACAATGTTTAAGCTATAAAATCAGTTAACAGAGAAGTATCAAACAAACAGTCATTATCAGTTAGATCTGGCTATTTTGCTTTCCCTGCTGTACGCTGTATGAAAACATTGCAGCTGCTTTTTTTTAAGCTAAATGGTTATAGTTTTAGTCTATCTTCAAGGGAGTTTTTTTTTAATTTGCATATTAATGCCAGAAGATCGCCTGTGTCCCCAAAGAAGGTCAAAACAACAAAGGGAATGTACTCTTATGCTCTGTTAAAACAAACAGTCCATACTGCCATCTCATTTTAAAAAGGAAAATACACACACATTTCAGGCTGTCAAAACATTGTTATCTATCCCATTATTCACAGGGCCTAGACACTTTGAAAGGTGCAATGGAACTTTTAAAGGCAGAGTGTAGCTTCACCAAACACATAAATAATAATTGTTTGCCTTTAGTGCAGATGGCCTAGTTGATTGTTGTGAGAGGGAATTGAGTCTTTATGGAGGGAGATATCTGGTCCTGCATGACTCAAATTAACGCGAGGGCCATTTTGTTAATGTGGGGCACGCTGCCCTCCTGGATCAGATCAAGATCCATCTGGCCTGGAAGCAGACAGCTTACAATCAAGGAATAAAGGCATCAGCCAGCCCGGATTGTTTATCCCTTATACTTAGTTGGGACTATTGGTACCAAAGGAAGTTCCATTGAGTTCAATGGGACATTCCCCCCACCCCACCAGGTAGGTGTGTCTGGGATTGCAGCCCCGGTTCAGCAGTGCATATTCTGACTGGGAAAAGAACTTGAATGCCTCAGGCCATAGCTAGACCTAAAGTTTATCCCTTGATCGTCCAGGGGTCAAACCTGTTCCTCTAGGTGACACACAGGGGATCCACTGCTCAGGCAGGGGCGAACCCTGGATGATTCCAGGATAAACCTTAGGTCTAGCTGTGGCCACAGACAGCGGCCTTTCCACCCCCTGCTCTTTGAGATACCAGAGACTGAACGTGGGATCTTTTGTGTGCCAAACGCGCCCTCCCCCATTGGACCAGTCTTCCACAACCCAGTCCTTTCCAGATGTGTAGGACTACAACTCCCATCACCAGCCAGCTGGGGGAATAGGAGTTGTAATTCAACACATCAGGAGGACACCAGGGAGACATCTACACTTGTATATTCAACTTTATTTTTTACAGTATATAAATGTTTCTTTTAAAAACGTTTTTAAACGTAGGTGTTTTTAAAACGTTTACTTATGTTTTCTCTTTCAGTGGGAAAGCATTCTTTTTTGGCACGCTTAGGAACGTAATCCGCTTCTTCTATTTCCCCGTGTTGCGATTTCCCCTCCCACTTCCTCTTCTCTTACCTTTAGATTAGAAGACATCCCCCACCTACAAACAACACACCAAGCCAAGCCTCGCAAAAGTGAAACTGGAAAAATTAACGGCCGGAGGTTTAGGCGCGGAAATTAAATAAACACGCCCCCAGTACTACTGGAAACACATTTAATACGAAGAATTCAGGCACAACATACAAAAAACCCATGACTTTTTCCTGAGAAGTTCGAAAAATAAAACGAAGAAAAGGGAAGAAAAATATGTCAAAAAGTATACGTCATGTGGCAAAACACCATGAAACGCTCACTTCAAACCGCTAAGAAACGTTCTAAAACGATAAGTGTAGATTCCCTCCAGGTTAGGGAAGGCTGCACTGTGCTATAGCCCCTCTTGGAATGCGGCTATTCAGAGGTACGTGGGAATCGTTGCAAAACATTGCAAGTGTGGAGGGCTCCTGTTCAGCGTTTCAGCCAGGCCCTCTTCCAGGATATGTCTTTTTCCTCCTCTTTCCCCTCATTTTTCTGGTTTCCCCTCACAGTCAGGGTGCCCACTGAGCATGCTCAATCAGTCTACCTCGGGCTGCATTTTGTTTGGCCATTTCCCTCCAGATGTTTTGTACTTTGGCAAACAGTGGGGTTTCCCCAAGCACTCTACTTCACCTCCCTCCCCCTCTCTTGTGTATGTGTGAGGAGCCCTGCCTAGAGTGACCAGATACAAAAGAGAGCAGGGTTCCTGCAGCTTTAACTGTTGTGACGAAAAGGGGATTTCACCAGCTGCTGCATGCATACAAATGACACCTGCTGAAATCCCCCTTTCTATGCAACTGTTAAAAAATACAGGAGCCTTGTCCTCCTTTCCATATGGTCACCCTCATGTGCGCGCCTGTGTGTGATGCTGCTTTGGCGACATAAGGATTCACACAATTGGGGACTTGCTGTTAATATATAGAAAACTACCTATGACTAAGCAGGTTCCATTTAGCAATCATGTCTAATAGTTGTTGATAAATCTACCCTCCATAAATTTGCCAGTTCCAATTTTTAAGCTGTCTAAGCTAGTGGCTGCCATAACATGCTTTCGTAGTGACTTCCATATGTTAATGGCATTGGGTGAAGAAGTACTTCCTTTTTTTCTTTTTTGAGGCTAACGCGATTCTGTTTCACCAGATGGCCCTGTGCCGTGGTACAGTTATAAAGGGAGAAAAATTATCTCTCCACGTCGCACCATTCATATCAGATGATACCATGCATCTTGATATAGCACAGTGGCTAATGGATTGTGCTATAAACCAGCAACTTCCCAATTTAAATAGTACTATTGTCAAAAACTTGCTAAGTGTTCTAGGGATGTCTCTTTCTCTCTCATCATCAGACCCTGCATCTACAATATTGGAATAGGAATACCACTCCGTCTTGCAGAATCACACATGCAAAATGCTTTCGAGCATCCTATAGGTATTATTATTAACTCTACAGATTTTACATGAGTTAATGGTACCTGTGGGCTCATCATATGCTATATTCCCAGGAATGCTTCTGAGATTCACCACTCAGGCTGTGCCTAGTGCAGGCAATCTGTAAGTATTTGGGCATTATGTAGTTGGTGAACTACACATGGTTGGTAGCGAAGACAACCAGTTTTCCAGGCTTGGCCTCGCCTTTGGGCTTGCAGGCTAGCAATCCATATCTCTGGGTGACTGCCTGCTCTAATCTGCCACTCTACCTGCAAAAGCAAATAATGCAAAAATTAAAACGACTGGGCCTAATAGCTGCCCTTTAAGTGATACTTAGAACAAACTTCTTTTGACATTAGTATGCCTGAAACCCTAGAAAATGGCATACATCTTTTAACATTTGATGCTTCACGTACAGGCCTCATTTGTATTTCATGTTTTTATTTTTCATTTGATGAACGATTCCAAATATTTGGTTGGCTCTCCAGTAACTTTCAGCAGAGTTCCACTCACATTGGAGGAAGTGGGTGAGGAAGTGATTTTTGCAGTTCCTCCTTCCCCAATTCGTGCCCCTTCCAAAGCTGCTTTGGATGGCTGGTTTTTTTTTCCTGAATAGCATGAGAAGCAACACAGGAGGTTGACGAGGGAATCACGGAAAGATTGCCTCCTTTTCCCTTGCGTCTTGCTGTCCATGGAATGGCCAACCTGGATCCAACCCTCCTGCATTGAGCAGAGGGTTGGACTCGATGGCCTTATAGGCTCCTTCCAATTCTACTATTCTATGGCCATTTCTACACCAGCCCAAAAATCCGGGCTGGTCACGGCTGAGTCCCTGTGTGTTCAAATGATGCACAAGGACTCCCGGGAGGAAGGAAGGATGAGAATGGGTTTTCCCGGGGGGGAGGGATCCGATTCTTCCCACGGTCTTGGGGTCATCCCAAGACCGTGGGAGCTGTGGCTGCCCGTCTTGGCTTCTTCCCTCCTCCCTGAGAGTAGTGAGGATCAGTAGAGGGAAGGAACCAGGCAGGGAGGAATTGGGGGTTGGGGGAGCAGGGTCGGGCCTTTTTTTTTAAAAAAAAAAACTTACGTTTGGTTGGAGTGCACATGCACTCATCTTCTTTTAAAAAAAATTATAAAATGGTGGGCGGGACACCCACCTTCCTCCTGAGATGTCGCACCCGCATGTGGACTAAGGGGAGGAACTCACGATCAGGATATCGTGAGATCCTCCCCCCTCCCTCCCTCTTCACCCGTATGGTGTAGAAAGGGCCTTTGATTCTATGGATTACTGACATAGGAAAATGTCTGGCATCATTTTCAAGGGTTGCAGGGCTCTTAAAAAGAAGATACAATGGCTTTTGTAATGTTTGTGGCTGATCCATTCTTTCATCTAGCCCAATATTTCAGAATATTCAGGATTAAGAACAGTGAAGTCCAACCCAAGACTTAGGGCGTCATCAGATGAGTGTTTTATCGAACGCTCGTTACTGCCCACTCGCGGTTTTTCGCGTGTCCTTTTGATGACACCATCAATCTCCCATGCATCTCCTGCCCCTTCTGGTCCTTTTTCCACAACAAAATAGACCCTGGTAAATCCCACTTATTTTTTTAAAGTGAAACTTGCCACCATTTCCTGCTGTGTGCAGGAAAAGCAGCACAATAATAACACCCACTGAATGGGCCACGTGGTCATTTCTGCTTCCTCTTTCTTTCTTTCTTTCTTTCTTTCTTTCTTTCTTTCTTTCTTTCTTTCTCCATGTAAAGAAATAGTCGCTATTGTAGGATGGCAGCAGGAGACCACAGTGACAGTAGGGAAACATGACCCCCCCCCATCTAATGACGCTCTTACACTAGAATGGCAGGGCAAGGGGAATTCTGGAACAAAGTGGCTAAATGCAAGCAAGAAACTATGAAATTAAACTCTTTTTCTGTGAAGAAAAAGCTTTCAACACAAAAATCAGTATTAGGTTCCATGGAATTTACATTAATAGGAGTTAACTTGTTTCAGTGGTACTCCAGTGGATTCCTGCATTGAGCAGGGGGATGGCCTCATAGGCCCCTTCCAACTCTACTATTCTATGATTCTATGACTTAGGTCCAAAACAGACATTTCATTTTTTTCTGTTGAGTCAGCACACAGACGTCAATCTGGATTCCATAGAGTCAGCACACAGACGTCAATCTGGATCAGGACCAGTTTGACCCAGATCCATGGGTGAAAGGGGGCCTTTAAGATCTGGATTGGACCCCCTGTACACTAAGGACATGGAACAGCACCACTTAATGCTGGGTAGTGTTCTTATATAATCAATACAATATCATGGGGTTTGAGGAGGGATTTGAAGGAAGCCTGGGAGAGAGGTAGCAGATGTTGTGCGGACTTTATACTGTTAGTTTTACCCTACCCTGTACCTGCTTACCCTACCCTGTGCCTGTTTGCATTCTCTTCCCCTCCTTATTGTTTTACTATGATTTCATTAGATTGTAAGCCTATGCGGCAAGGTCTTGCTATTTACTGTTTTACTCTGTACAGCACCATGTACATTGATGGTGCTATATAAATAAATAATAATAATAATAATAATAATAATAATAATAATAATAATAATAACCTAAGTGGTCCAGAAGGGAATGCTAAAGTTAGGGCAGTAGCAGCAAGGGAAAATATGGGAGCTATTTAAGTGAGCAGATCTTCAAGCAGTTTTTTTTTTTTTTTTATTAGAACATAAGAAGAGTTGTGCTGGATTAGAAGAAAAGTCTATCTAGTCCAGGATTCTGTTCCCACATGAGCCAACGAAAAGCAACAGCACCCTCCCGCTCATGGTCCCAGCAACTGGTTTTCAGAGGCATGGTACCTTTGATAGTGGAAGCAGCATATAGCCATCATGACTAGTAGCCATTGACAGCCTCATCCTCCATGAATTTGTGTAATTCCTTTTTAAAGCCATCCAAATCGGTGGCCATCACTACGTTTTGTGGTAGCGAATTCCACAGCTTAACTTTGCGCTGTGTGAAGAAGGACTTCATTTCAGCTGCTCTGAATCTTCCACATTCAGCTTCATTGGATGATGCCGGGCTCTATTATTACGAAGGAGAAAAATGTCTCCTTTCCACTTTCTTCATGCTATGCCTCATTTATTTATTTATTTATTTATTTATTTATTTATTTATTTATTTATTTATTTATCATACTTATACCCCGCTCCTCAGCCAAAAAAGGCTCTCGGAGCGGCTTACACTTAGCAAAAAAGACAGTCCCTGCCCTCAGGCTTACAATCTAATAAAGACATGACACACAAGGAAAAGGAGTCAAGGAGGGAGGGAGGGAGGAGAGAGAAAGAGAGAGAGTGTCCAGCAGGAGCAGGCCCCGATGTTACTTCTGCCTGCTCCTGTCCCCTCGGTCCTTCTTCTTCCCCACAGGGCCAAGATGGCAGTTTGCCCTGTGTGTGTGTGGGGGGGGAAGAGTCCAGCAGGACTCATTGTATACATCTCTACCATGTCCCACACCACTTGCATTTTTTTCTAAGCTAAAAAGCCCCCAAAGTTTGTAACCTTTCTTCATAGTGGAATTGTACCAGCTCCTTCTTTGCACCAGTTGAGCTGCCTTAGTAGAAAACATTGCTACTGACATTGGGAATACACATCTGAGAATATTGAATCAGTGGCACTCTGGGACAGAAGAAGGGAAACTTTATTAATGTTAGGTGTTTTTAGATATCCTAAATGTTCTTCACGGGACAACAGTTCTATCTTTTCAGAATTCAATAATATTTATTAGCTGTGCAGCAATATAGTCTCCTTCCCAGAGTGTATTTTAATAACATTTTAAAACTCGTGTTGGTATCCCAAAATGATGAAGACTATATTACACAGGAGAGAGTTATTATCAGCCTCAAATTGTACAGCTAACCTGTCAGCTCTGTTAAAAGAAATACTGAGAATAAAATTCTTCTGACACCCAGGGCCGGTGCCAGACTATTTTGTGCCCTAGGCAGGTGAGCTGCTTTCACCCACCTACCCCCACCCCCACCCCAGCGTACCTGGGTGCGGGGCGCCATCTCACCCGCCCAGCCGAAGCGAAGCCAGGATGCTGGGGTGCCCCCCCGGCAGCTTTGGAATGGTGTGCCCAGCCGGAAGTTGCTCTGGGAGAGCGACTTCCAGGTGCGCCGTTCTGAAGCCGACCCCCCCCCCCCAGCGTTCTGGCTTCGCTTTGGCTGGGTGCCCACCCAGCTGATGTGAAGCCAGGATGCTGGGGTGGGTGGGTGGCGGGCGTGGCTTCACTTCAGCTGGGTGGGCGCCCAGCCGAAGCGAAGCCAGGACACTGGGGGGGGGGGCAGAACGGCTTACCCAGCCAGAAGCTGCTCTGGGAAAGTGACTTCTGGGTGCACCGTTCCGAAGCCGCCTGCCCGCCCCAGTGTCCTGGCTTCGCTTTGGCTGGGCCCACCCAGCCGAAGCAAAGCCAGGATGCTGGGGCAGGCGGCTTCGGAACAGTGCACCTGGAAGCTGCCCTCTCAGAGCTGCTGTGGGAGAGCGGCTTCCAGGTGCGTCGTTCGGCGGCCCCCTTACCTTGGCGCTCTAGGTGGCTGCCTGAGTGGCCTCTATGGTAGCGCCGGCCCTGCTGACACCTATCAGCAAGACCAAGGCTGTTTCTACACCTGCCTTTTCCCCTGGGATCATCATGGGATCATCCCTGTGCATCCAAATGCCCCAGGGGATCCCAGGAGCAGGCAGGGACGATCCCTCCATTTCCCTGGGATAATCCTTAGGTGTAGAAAGGGCCCAAGGCTCTATAAAAAGATTTACATATTTTAACATTGATTTGACGCTTCATATAGAGGCATAATTTGTAGTTCACATTATTCTTTGTTTTAAAGTGAAGGACTCCATCCAACGAGCATTTTATTGCACACTTGTTACTGGGCACTCACAGAGTTTGCTCAGGTCCCTCACATTTATTTATTTATTTCATTTATATACTGCCCCATAGCTGAAGCTCTCTGGCAGGCATGACGTCGTCTGCCTCCCGCCCCTTCTGGCCTTTCTTGCGCGACAAAAAACCCTCCTCAGTATGTCCGATTTTTTTTAAACTTGGAATTGCTGCTGTCTCTTGCTGTGTGTAGGAGAAGTAGCGCCATTAGAACAGCGGCCTCAATGGGCCTTGTGCTTGTGTACTTTCTCTTTTGAAAGAGGAAGGAAGGAAAACACGTGCAGAGAAGTGAAGGTAGGGAGCGTGTTAACCCCTGGTGTGATGGAGCTTCAATTGTTATGATCACTGAGATTTCAAGGACGGCAGGGTGCTGTTAAAAATTGCTACCTTGGCTTTTAACACAGCAAACATAAACAGAAAGTACGACAAGCCAAACAGAATGGTAAACATTTGAAATGTAAAGTTGGTTAATTGAAAAATTATTAATATCATATTAATGAATGTACAGCCCATAGCTATTTATTTTCAAGTAAGTCCCACTGGGTTCTCTGGGGCTTTGTCACAAGTATGTGCAGAGGATTTGCAGCATTAGATACCACATTCAATTATTAATTTTAGCCATCTTTGCAAATATGTTTTGGTAGCAGTCTATATTAAAGTCCCAAACGTCATTTACAGCATAATCCTACGCACGTTTACTCAGAAGTATGTCGTTATAAGTAAAATGAAACTGTTTAATTCCTTTCACAATTTTTTAAAATCATAGGTTTTTTTTTTTTAACTGACTGCGTGGATAGTGTCATTACATAGCTTAGTTACTAGGTAACTAAATTATGACTGGATGTAGTCAGGAGTTTCCCGTTATTGTTCTGTTCTCGTTGGGGAGAGATAAAGTTCCAGCATGACAGTGATCCATGAAAGTGAGCTTCTGACATAAAGTTATTTTACCCAACAGTCACAAGTGACAGACTATAGCATTTTTTTTTCCTTTCAAAAACCCGACTCTACATTTGCAGCTGTCAGGCTATATAACAAAATTCTTAAGAACAGAGCTGACACTTTGAACAGCAGAATCCTCCATGGAACTCTAATGCCTCCATTTCTTCACCATCCAAACATCCTGTGAAGTAGATAGGGGCTGTCTAGAACCATTTCACATTAATAAATGATTGCTTACTTCAGCAATCCCTTCCAACTCTGCTATTCTATGATTCTATTCTGTCAGGGATGCTTTAGGGTGGATTCCTGCATTGATCAGGGGGTTGGGCTCGATGGCCTTGTAGGCCCCTTCCAACTCTGCTATTCTATGATTCAGCCAGAAACTTTCTTGATTGGATATTCTCAGCAGGATGTTCCCAATACAACTTTTCGTGGAGGGTCAGGATGGAATTCAATGAAAAGAATAGGAGGGGGGTTATACTAGCCTCTTGCGGACATATTTGTTGGTTGCATGAGTGCACTATTGATCTTTCTCTCAGCCCCCCCCCCCCCCAAAAAAATCTGAAGGTCAGGGGGTTCTGAACAATGGAGTCTGTGTCATATGGAGTTTCAGTGAGAGGAGGACATTGCCTGAAATCAGCCAGAGGGATCTCACACCAGAGTTGCTCCCATTGCAGCTCCATACAACAACACCCCCTCTAACATAGCCCCCAAACTCTGGAGAGGATTTGGGGGAAAAGAGAAAGTTCAGTTATAAAAACTGCCTTTCACTCACACAATCCTTGGATACAACCCTTGGTCAGAAATGTCTACATCCCACCCTACACCCAGCTGCACATTTAAAAAAGTTCAACAGCCTGATTGAGGAAGTTTTGTGTAACTCTAAAATCTACATACTACTTTGTTATGGCTAGCCCCAGAAGCTGGTGGAATTAGGTTATCTAATGGGGTCCAGATGCTTAAGAGACCTGTGGACATAGTGTTAATGCTGCCATTTTGGGTGTTACTTTCTGTGACGTTCAGCAATGTTAGTGGTAGGCCTACGTGTCTCATATTTTGGTGGGTCCTGAATTCAGGAAAATTGTTTCGCTAGAGTCCATTGTGACCATGCAGGTTTGTACACTGGTTCTCCACTGGCCATGCCTCCGCTTTCTTTCTCACATTAAAGGGAACCTCCTAGGCCAGGTTTCCTCATGGCTGCCAAACTCTGAAGCTAGTCCTGAACTTTATATAAACACAATGCCTCCAGTGAAAAATATACAGACCCCATGAATTGTAACACATTAACAAGAGTGATTTTGACAGGCCTTCAAAATAGATGATTTTTAAAGCATTTTTCTCTTTTTTATTGTGAATAGTAACAAAACAGAAAATATAAATTGTGAAAAAGAAAAACAAAGAAACATTACATATATAGGAATATCATTATTTTTCCCATTAGGTATACCGTTCTTTTCTTTTTTTAAAAAAAAAAAAAGGGAGAGAGTTATGCTTAGTTTTCAAGAAAAGCAGACCATATATCCATATATTTATCCACTCGCAAGTTGCACCTATATAACACCTGTTCAAATGTTGATAGTGTGAAGTCCTCAGTCATTAGGTGTACGACATCTCCAATGGTCATGTAAGTTAGTAAGACCCTTATTGAAAAGGTGTTGCTGTCACGACCACAGCCTTTGGGTCTCCTTTTTACTTCTCTCTATTAAAGGATCCAACCATGGACCTAGTTGGCATACTATTTATTATATTTATTATTTATTATAAATAAATAAATAAATGAATGAATGAAATACTGCTGCTCACTGGTTCTGTGTTTCACTAACTGTTCTTGGCCCCATAGCAACCAGCCCAGCACTTTGTGCTAAACCCAACTCACCCTTTTACTTCACCGCTGCCAAGTTCATATGGTTTTTCAAACTTGTGGTTTCATTTGTTGCAATACTTGTTTGTTACAATACAGTATGTATCCTTGCCTACTAGTGAAATGTATCTCCTCCTTTTCCCTTTCCCCAAAACAATAAAACATTGATCCTACTCTGATCTAAACCTCTACAGCAGACAAACCCAGACTCTCTCCCAGGCCACAGCTAGACCTAAGGTTTCTCCTGGGATCATCCAGGGTTTGCCCCTGCCTGAGCACTGGATCCCCTGTGTGTCACCTAGATGAACAGGTTTGACCCCTGGACAATCCAGGGATAAACCTTAGGTCTAGCTATGGCCTCACTCTGTCAACTCTCCACACACAACTCTCAACTGCTTCTAACTGCTAACTGTCACACACTTAAATCCCACAGCCAATCAGCATCCCCTCCCAACAGAATTCACCACTTACCATCCAAAGTCCAAACTGCACTTACATCCTACATAAACAGCAATAAACAACAAAGCATCACAGTTGTGGAGTCCAATAAAACCGAAACAAGGTTTTTTGCTGAATAAGTCATAGCCTAAGATCCATAGAAGCTTCAGATACAGACTCTAAGGCAACAATCCATCGATTAGGCAAAATAGGGCACTCCAATCCTCTATTCCAATCCTGTCTTCAACCATTGGGTATCATATTTATTTACTACTACTAAATGCTTATATATATGGGTTGTGGGTTGATGTGTCTGTTCAGCTGCTATAAGTGTTTCTAACAATAATGGAGGCTCTGAAGCTGTGAAAGCAACAGGACCAAACCTAGATTCCAGCAAGTGTTGCAATTGCAAGCACTGCCATTCAGCCATAGTAGGTAAATTATATTTAGCATGTAAATCAGAAAATGACAAAAACTCATCATCTGGGCCCATTAATTGCTCCAAAGTAAAAATAATCTTATCCATCCATGGATAAAATCATCTTATCCATCCACCCACCCACAAAAACACTTTCTTTCCAATTCTTAAATCTGGATTTCCCCATAAAGTTAATTATGCATGAGAGAATGGATCGAACTGTAATCGACGTGATACTATATAACGCACCTCTCTAGCAGCCAAAATGGTAAGAGGGTGGTTATTTATTCTAATATGTTGAGAACTGAGTGCCATGCGTTTGGGAAGAGTTTCTAACCTTAAAGATTTCAGAACTGACCAGCATGGCAAATCTAAATGAACTGGAAAAGACCCAAACTTAGTACAAGCCAATAGTACAAAACAAGGTCTGCAAAACCAAACCCACCTTCTTTAATTGGAAGCTGCATCCGTTTCAAAGATATTCAAGGTGAGGAAAGAACCTCAGAAGAATTTACGAAACAAGGCATTAAGTTGTTGAAAGTCTTTGCCAAGTATAAGTAAAGGAATCCCACGTATAACATAGAGAATTGGTCCCACCCTCAAAAGGTGTGGTTTTTAATGTTTTTGCTGTTTATGTTTTCATTTTCATTGTTGCAGGGGCTTATTGTCTTAATTTGCTGTACACCGCCTTGATGGCTATTTAGCAGATAAGGCGGTATATAATTGTTAATAATAAATAAAAGTAAATAATAAACAAGTAATCTGGTGGTTTCTCACAATTTGTGCCTCCAGAAAAGACTTCCCACATCGAACTTTTCGGCATCTACCAGGGCCAGATCTACACTAGTCTTATAACGTTGCTAGTGTCCCTTTCTAGCGTGGTTCTCTGTATTGGTTCTCTGTATCACGGGACACACTAGCGTGACTTACGTTTCGCTGCAACGGAACTTCAGGGCACATGGTTCAATCCTTCCATTGTTCTCCCTCTTCTGTGAGAGCTGCTGGGTTTGCTCTGCCCACTGCCTGCCTCATTCCTAGCCAGCAGAGCAGAGCAGAGCAGGGCAGGGCAATAGTCATAAGCACATACAAACCTCCTCCCAAAACATCTTAACATAAGTCCAAGGGAATTGCCTGAATGCATAGGAGCCAGCCACTTTGCTGAAGCTAAGTAGGGCTGGGTCTGGTCAGAGTTTGGATGGGAGACCAAATTGAAAAGTTTTAGCAGCAGCCCCATTTAAGCCCCGCTGGTCATGAGTTTTGGACTTTGGACCCTTGTTAATTTTCCTGCAGGGAGCTACAGCGATCCTTTGAGCGCTCCTCAGCTCCTTTGCAAAGAGGGGGGAAATAAAAAATCAACCGATGACCCAATTTGATTCAATTTTGGTATTTGAATTACTGTGCCCATTTTGGTGTCTTTATCTATAAAGCTTACGCAGATGTAAGCATTTGTTTAAAATCCTGCTCCTGCGCCCACAGCAGCGGCGAATCTTTTGCAAAAGGAGCACAATTAACACTGGATGCATGGGAGTACTTCACAATCAAAGCAGATTCTAAGGTGGAAAACTTCTGAGTCCTTTGCATGCAATTGTCAGTGATTGCACAGTATAACGCTGGTGTGATTTATCTGCTGTAGCTGATAAGATAGCAAACGGGGCGAAGGAAGGAGAACAAGAAGTGGGCGGAGCAAACCCAGCAGCTCTGAGAAAGGGAGAGGAGAATTACTGGTAGGATGAGGCACATGAATCTGTAGCCGCGCTGGAACTAAGAAATAGAACCTGTAAGTACAACTCATTTGCAACGTTGGAGACCCAGGGTCACGTGATGCTGTGCGTCACAGTAACCCATTCAAAACGTTAGAATAACATCAGTGTAGATTCCTACCAGGAGATTCCAAATGGGTCATACTGTACTTATAACATGCACACTCAGTTCATGCAAGATACTGGCCAGGCTAGACAGAGCTCATCATGGCCCTTTTATGAACATTATGGCCATAGCTAGACCTAAGGTTTATCCCTGGATCGTCCAGGGGTCAAACCTGTTCATCTAGGTGACACACAGGGGATCCAGTGCTCAGGCAGGGGCGAACCCTGGATGATCCCAGGTGAAACCTTAGGTCTAGCTGTGGCCTAAGTGTGTATCTTACAACATTTCCACATCTCTCTGCAGCTGTGCATTGCAAGGAAGACTGAAGAAGCATGGCTGCCATAATAGATCTTCTCAGTAACAATAAGCGTCTGAGCACCCCTTCGGTTCCTAGAAACACAGTTTGGATACCACTGATGTAAAGGATAAAGCAAACTCCAGCTTTGGGATCTATAGGAAATGCAGGCACTCCATTTTATCACATCAGCAGTGAGCTATTTGCAGGCTTTTTTGGGGAGAGATTTAAGCATCTGCTTTATTTCAGATAGTTACAATCTCGGTTTGACTGAATCCTTACCGTGCATAATTGACATGCGTTGTAAAGGGCTTCTCTGGCTCATTTTCCACAAAGGACTTTTAATGCGTCCGTTATAGATTGCCTCACAAGTCAATTCTCTGAGCACTTGCTCTGAGTTATGATTTTTAGCAGCTGACACCATCTGCATACTAGACGGTAAAGGGGTGGAGCAGGGCTGTGGGGAGAAACTCCTCAGCTCACAGCCATGCATCATTTTGAAGGCAGGTCAGGGAATATGTCTACCCTTGCATCCCTGTGTTTCATTAGAGCTGATTTTGATAAAAAAAAAAGGTGAAATCATAAAGAAGAAGAAGCCATTTAGTCATTCAGGGACATCTTATTAAAAGCACTATTCAGAGGCTGCTAGAGATGGTGTCATAAGGCTTATTCATTTTGAAAAGTAGAGATAATGTCCTTGCCTTGATATTACAATGATAACTACTGTTTTGCTCTCCCCTCTAGAAAGGGGTGGGGAGAAGGCACGTTTTATTTGACAAAATGCAAACTCTGTTTTGACTAGAAAGGGTGCCTGAGAGTCAGCTTGCTAACCATTCATTCATTCTCTAGAACTGTTACATCTGAATTATTTATTTCATTTCATTTCTATACCACCCAATAGCCGAAGCTCTCTGGGCGGTTCACAAAAATTAAAACCATGAAGAGCATAATAAAACAACCAACAATTTAAAAACACAAATACAAAATACATTAATAATAATAAATAATAATAATAATAATAATAATAATAGTATAAAAAAGCACGATGTCATAAGGGGATGTCTGGTCATAGTGTATGTTAAACTTCAGTATTTCAGCTGCTTTATGAATAAAATGTTATGATTGCATTACGGGACACCTGATTGAGAGTTTCCAGACAGCAGATAATATGAGTAGAGACACATTCCTGGCTGCTGTCACAAATCCCCCATCTGTACCTCTACTTCCAGTGTGTGAAGGGGAAACAGGTCTCCCTGCAGTCCACTATTCTGTCTTTGCTCTATGCTGGAGTAAGGACCATTGTTATGAGGAGGTTCATGTCCTGAGGTTGAAGAGGAAGATTTCTAATATTAATTTTCTTTATTTAAAATATTTATAAACCGCCCTTTAGGGGAAGCTCTCTCAAGGTGGCACAAAATTTAAAACCTCGAAATGCAATAAAACAATGATAGAAACTATATTAAAGCAATTAGGGTGTGATGCCTCCATCGGTGAGTGATTGAGAAATGTAACTAGCCATAATAGCTGGTTGTTGCCACAAATGGAAACTGCCCCGAAGAACAGATTGTAGTTGTCTGCGTCTGAGCACGAAATTTGAGGCAGTAGCTCTGGATTCTGGGAAACCAGGGGTCTGTCTTCACGGCAATGCAACAAAAGTCATTTCCACATTTTCTCCAATTTATTCTGATTTCAGCTCTGATTCAACAAGGTCTCACACTGAAAAAAGTAGACTATGCCTCTCCCAAACCAGGCAAATCAAACTAATCACCCTCACCAGTTGTTTAGAAATGCTGAACTGAGGTACAGTATATCAGAGGAGTAGAGGTTAGAGAGAGATAATAACGTAGTGAGTGGCAAAGCGACAGTAGTGAGGAGTATAAACGCAGGCAAGGGGAAATAAGTAGGGATAGCTTTGACGTCTGCCCTACCCCACTGCAAAATGGCGGCCAAAAACAACTGGGGCAGGGGGAAGGGAGGGAACCACCCCTTGACCTATGTCACTGAGGTAATGGCCAGGTGAAAGACACACCCCAGGGAACACTTATCATGCCAACTGTAATGCAGAGGAATACGACACACAGCTGCTGAACTGCATGGGAGCCAAGATGAAAACATGGAGTAAAAGTACTCTGCAAAACTGCGTTTTTTCCTAAGATAAGCTCCGGCAGGACGGTGGACCGGCCAAGACATGATGTTCCCAGGACAACTGCAAAACACTCCCACTACACAGCAAATCACCTGTGAAAGTGGCCTCAACACCAACCTCTAATTAGACTCCATTAATAGGCTGGAATCCAGGGCTGCAGGGCTGAGACATTAACTTAAAAAATTAAGCAAGCAAGCTAAGATTCTCACGAAGATCAGTTCTGCACCAAATAACATTCTGATTTTTTCTGCTCATTCAGAATTGTGGCATACAGGCAGCACTTGCATAAGAATGCCCCCACCTTTTTAATGCGTGTTGAAAGCTTAGGTAAAAGCTCACGACCCAGCCAAATTTAACTGTGACATTCAGGGAATTTCTCCACACACTTGTCCCCCCCACAAAAAAAGTCAGAAAATATATAGTTCTGGATATTTCTTTGGTTGAAAAAGAAACCAGTATCTATTTGCGTCTCCTGACTATGTAGTATTTCAGATATATCTTTCCAAGAGCATAGAGCACACCACCTTTCTTTTGTTAGACTTGGAAAGAGAAAAATAATTGATATTAAAGTTGCCCTGAACTGTACTGACAGGTGCTCTTAAAAATACCGAAACCAGTAGTTTATCTCCATGTCCATTTATCCTTTCATTCCTCCCCCCCCCCTCCAATCTATTTCAAAGAAGAATTCAAGGATGTCTTTTCAGCATGCCAACGGTGAGCAAAGCAAAGCTTGATCGATCCGCCTCCCCTCCATGGCCGTCCATGTCACTCTCCACATGTTGAGGGATAACTCCTGCCCTTGGGAGCCTTTTCTATCCAGGTAGGTTCCTCATACCTGAGAGGAGAAAGGTGCTGGCTGCTCATCTTCACTCTCCCCCCTCACGGGAATTAAACACATAAATTGAATGCCTGAATAGGGATGCAATTTAAATGAGTGGTACATAGGTGGGAATGGGGATTATAACGTGGGAGCTTTCGTGGACTACTTTCTCACATGTTTTGCTGCATTATTACTCTCTTCCGTGTCTCATGCTCAATATTTAAACAGTAAACTCCTTGGGAAAAGTGCTATTAGAACTGATGCTGTTAGCTAAGGCGACCCCATCTTTGTTAATGAGCCAATGTTCAGCTATATTTTGCTGTTTCCATATGTACCCCTCTCTTCTGCATTTGAGAGAAACATGCTTACTAAGGTATGAGAAATTCAGCTGATGTGTTCTAATCACAAGATGCTCCAAGATGTGTACTGACCTTTGCTCGCACGAACCCTTGTCCCTCTATAGTTGATACCTTATCTCTATAGCTGATTGACAAACAGACACTTGGAAAGTAATTTTTGCTCTATTTTAGTTGCTAACAGACCCCTCCATGAGTTAATCACTGAGCCAGCTCAAACAAAATTCTATAGCCTGTCTTTGTAGGAATGTGCTGACATGAAACTATAATGTATATTACAATGTAAGTCATTTCATTATATGAGAAGCTCCAAAATAACCCATGAGGTACTCTCTTCCCAGCGCCTAGCTAGAGAGAGTCACGCACTCGGCCAACTGTGATCAGAAATAAAGGTGTGTTGTACCTGACTTGGGATCTGTGTGTTCTTAGGAGAGTTTTGGTTGACTCCTAGGGAAAGTTCCTGGCTAGTTGGCTAACAATGCTAAATAAATAATTGGGAGTAGTAACTAGTCATTAGTAGTATTAGTAGTAGTATAATGTTATCATCTTCTCAACCAATTGGGTGCTCTTTAAAACCGTTTTGAGCCTCAAAATCAGGGTAGGCAACATGTGGGCTGCACCATCACTTTTTGCGGCCTCTCCACCCCATGGCCACCATATCAACAAATTGCTGTTGAATTGTAGCCGTGCATAGCAGTAGTGGGGAAAGCTGAATTTTCACTTTTAAACAAAGCACAGTATAGGGTGGCCATATGAAAAGGAGGACAGGGATCTTGTATCTTTAAAAGTTGCATAGAAAAGGGAATTTCAGCAGGTGTCATTTGTATATATGGAGAACCTGGTGAAATTCCTTCTTCATCACAACAGTTAAAGTGCAGGAGCTATACTAGAGTGACCAGATTTAAAAGAGGGCAGGGCACCTGCAGCTTTAACTGTTGTGATGAAGAGGAAATTTCACCAGGTGTGACATGCATACAAATGACACCTGCTGAAATTCCCATTTATTTATTTATTTATTTATTTATTTATTTATTTATTTATTTAAACACTTATATACTGCTCCCATAGCCAGGGCTCTCTGGGCGGTTTACAGAAATTCTAAAATTAAGATAAAAACAAATATACAAAATTTAAAATTGAATTTAACTATTTCAATACAATAGTTAAAGATACAGGAGCCCTGTCCTCCTTTTCATATGGTCACCCTAGCACAGTAGAGCTTACAGACTAAACTTTGAATGTGAGAAGACAGCCAAGAGTACAAACGGAGCAAATGTGTTTGAAAGTAGTCTGGAAAAACTCCCACATTATTTGTTTAAAGTGAAAAAAAATGAGGCTATTTTCTTATTACTGAATTGGTGCTAACATTTGGCAGCAATGATTTTAGTGGCAGGGGTGTGTGTGGCCCCTGGTGCATTCTGGTGTGTGGAAATTGGCCCCTGGGATCTCCAAACAAATTACCCATCCCTGCTCAAAAGCATCTCACCCCACACTAAAAAAGCGCATAGTTAAAATAGGGAATTCACTACCACAAGATGTGGTGATGGCCATCAATTTGGATGGCTTTAAAAGGGGTTTGGAATAAATTCCTGCAGGAAAAAGCTATCAATGACTACTAGTCCTGATGGCTATGTGTTACCTCCAGTATCAGAGGCAGTAAGCTTATATACACCAGTTGCTGGGGAACATGGGTGGTGTTGCACTCATGTTGTACTTTGTTGGTCCCTGGCCAGCATCTGGTTGGCCACTGTGTGAACAGAGTGCTGGACTAGATGGACCCTTGGTCTGATCCAGCATCTTTCTCTTATGGTCTTATGTTCCCCCTGAGCTTCCAGCCTAAAGAAGTGTTCTATGCACTATGAAAGATTGTAAGCTGGATTGTGAACATTGCCTCTGTTTAAAAAGGTGGTTTTTCAAACCCCTGGCTAGGAATGTTGTTCTAATGGGCCAACCCTGGAAACCTTTCCGATGCATTCCCCCACCCCTACCCCCTTCTTGGAAATTTGCAGCAGTATAGAGAATATTGGCAGATCTGTGTGACAAGGTACTAAACTAAAGACAGCTTGCTGTATGTGAGTAATTGCCATCGGTGGGAAGGAAATGATTTAAAGTGCTGTCTAGATTCCCTATGGCTGCAGATTTGTTTCCACTTGCCCTTAGATAATGTCCAGTGGAGTCCCCTCTCTGTTATATCACCAAGGAAGGTGCAGCACTTGGGAATTTGCAAGAAATGTATTGTCCATATTTGGTGCATTTGGAAGACTTAGGTCTAATAGTCTGAAGTGATACTTAGTGATGAATTGATTTGTTTATCTGAGCAATACTTCAAGAGCCTTACATTCCCATTGCAAATTCATTTATGTCGGTTTCATCGATAGATTAATCAACTAAAATTGTAGTTGATTAATCAGTGGATGGTAAACTTTAATCAGTAAAAACGAATTTTAATTGGTGATAGTTAAGGTTACAGTTAGGTGATAACCTTGCAGCTATGCATCCCTTTGTGCAAATCTGTGTGTCCTGAAAGGAGTTTGCCAACTTTCCTTTGGGAGGGAAATTAAAATGAAAAGCGACTGGTTCTAGAATAGTGAATTTAAAAGACTGCATTAAAGATCGTCTTTCCTTTTGGCTGTACCTTTTAAAAAAAAGAAAAAGAAAAAAGATCACTTCTGTCACACTTCTATCAATATCTCTAAATGGCATCTATATTTAAGCAATAAAATAGATAAAAGGAAAACAATTAATCAAGTAACAATTCTTCAATCAGTTGGGAGCATTTCTTTGGCATCAGACCTTATTTACTTCAGAGAAAATGTACTTTGAATGGCTGCCAGAGCCATGAATGTGCTCTTAAAATGAGATGGTTGTTATACTGCTTGCTCCAAATCTCCTATTTTTAAACTGTTGTAATGATGTCAGTCATCTTACTTCACGGAATAGAAGAACTGGAAAGTGACCGCCCCCCCTCTCCCTGTGTGTTCTTTTAAACTCTTTTTAAAGCACTCAGGTCCACCTAGGAATGGTGAAGTACGTCTGCAACCTCATTTGCAACTGCAAGGACCCTTTTAAAATGCCAAGCAAACAGATCTGCCCTTTCCACCTTCCTCCCCCCCCCCCCCAATTTCCCCATTCCCATTTTATTTGCTTCATGGCTGTTATTACGGCAGCCGCTGGACACTCCCCTTTTAGTGTGATAATAGTGATCCACATAAGTGCTTAATGAATTGCACCAGGCGGGAAGCCAGTGCGTCCATAGAGGGGAGGCGCAAGGCTCATTAATCATGCAATCCCCCTTTGCCGGGGCCTGAATTGCCTGCCACGGGTGCATTGAGGCTGGCGTCTGCATCTGTCAGCAATACCAGATGCCAGTCTCGTCCTCCCGGCTTTTGTGCAAGACCTATTATTTGCCATTGTAGCACAGGGCCCTAATTAGGTAGGCCCAAAACCCCAGAGTGAAAAGGTAAATCTCCATAGAGCGAGCCGTTAAGCCAGTGGTGGCACTCCAGATGTGTTGGACTGCATCTCCCAGAATGCCCCAGCCAGCTGGGGCATTCTGGGAGTTGTAGTCCAACACATCTGGAGCGCCCCAGGTTGAGAAAGGCTGCGTTAAGCGATCATGTGCCCGTGCACACAAATCAGAATGGTGTTTTATGATCATTAAGAAGCAATAGCATTTTGTGTATCCCTTTATCTGCATTAATCATCACACACAATGGTGGAAGGCAAGAGCCTGGAGCCATAAAAGAAAATATAGAAATTCCTCGTTGCTTTCTTGGGATTGGCTGCGAGTAGTCTGCGCGCATCTGTTTCTGGGATAAAAATGCAAGCTTCCGTGTGGTGCCTCTGCAAGAAGCCAGCTGCCTTTGAATCCAGCAGGGATTTTTTTTAATAAGACTGTGAAGGGCCACTCCTCACTTCCCTGAATGGTGAGAAGTCCCCGGGGCAGTGGCACAAGATTTAGTTTCCTTTGGTTGAGGAAGCACTGAAGACTTACAGTGCCTTTGTAATATACCTGTTTATAAATATTGTGGCGCGTTTGGGAAGGCTGAGTCCCCTCTTTGCTTCTAAAATGAACGTTTAGGAGAGAGGACTTCTAGGAAATATGCCAAGGGGGCCATGAGGGGAAGATGGCGCCCCTCCACCTCCACAAGCTGTCCAGCTTCGCAGTTGGATCTTACTTCAATGCTGGCAATAGGACAGTGTCTTCCACCCCAACTGAGGGCAGCTTAGGGAATGCAGGGCAGGCTGCATGGCACACCCAGCTCTGTTCTCGAGCAGAGGAAGCGCTCAGGCAACTCAGGAGGAATGGCCGGGGGGATGCTGCTGCTGCCACCACCACCTCTGCCGCCACACCATAGCATCCACCCCCTAATTCTGCCTAGTGGTAGGACTGGCCCTGTCTGCCTCTGAACTGAACGCAATGAGGATGGGAGCTAAAAGGCAACATGCCCTTTTGGCACATTGCTTCTGAGTTGAATTCACTCCCCTCAATATTTAATTCTGGGATGAAGGGGAGGTTCATCCTCCCACCACCTCCAAAGCGACAACAGGGAAAGGAGGCAGGTGAGAATATCCCGAGGAAGCACGTTTAGCATCCTGATACCTCTGGGACACAGCGATGGCCTCCCCGGAGTCAACCCATCTCCTCCTTGTGGACCCAGAGTTGGCACCTGCATGCTGCTTTCTGCTACCAGAGACCTTCTTCAATGGTATGAGGGAAGGACACGGGCATAACCTTTGCCTTGGGTGGTCTCTGTGCTTTGGGGAAGGAAGCAGGTCAGTGTGGCTCTCTGCTCTTTTCATGCAAGGGTAAGGGGACTCTACCCTGCCCTCCCAGTTATGCCTTTGAGATGTCTGTTCACACTCTGGGGAAAGCCCTGTGGATCTGTGCTGCATCAGTTATATGATGCAGCCGCAGCTTCGCAGCCACAAAGCTGTGCATTGAAAAAGCCAGGGAGTTACCCCAACTTTTTCAATGGTAGCGGGGTCAGTATGACACTTCTGCCATCTGCCATCATTCTAGGGCCAATCCAGGGCCAATCTTTGGGTGATCCCTGGTTGAAGGTTACTGGCGATGGGTCGCCTTCCACTAGGAAGAGGTGGGGGGCAGCTCTGGTACCTGGATGGCCGCTGGAAACCTTGTACTCTCTCCACGATGCCGGGATTACCTGATGCCAGTGCAGGAGTGGGGTTTCTGAAGGAGGTGGTGCCAACTCAGCACCCTGAAGACAGCCCCCAGGAAACTCTGGGATATATCACCTTAGGCCCAGTTCCTACTGATGAGCCCCTTCTAACGTGGTTGTGGGTAACACAAAGTACGCCATTGGCATACTTGGTGGTACCCACAAGAGGCAGCCTTTTAATTTTCCAGTGATGCTCTTGACAACCACCATTTAAATTTTCCATAATGCCCTGGAGTGGCACTACAGTGGGGGCATTGTGGGAAATCTAAATCACCATTTGCTAGCATTGCCAGATCAACTGGTGGCCGACTGTCCAGGGCAGGCATCAGTACTAGTGGGCCCTGCTAGGATGCCGGGGCCCTGAACACTGCCCCAAGACTGCTAGGTGTTGATGGACATCCCACTTTACAAGTAGATAGTGCAGATTGGCGTGGTGGAGATCTGAGAGAAAGTCACTTGCCCAATGTCATATTGTAAGCATATGGCAGAGGCAAATAGGACATGAGGGAGGGACTCTTATTTTATTTATATTTATTTATTTAAGCATTTTTATCCCGCCATTCATTCAGCCAAAAAAGGCTCTCACGGAGGCTTACAAAAATATTTCTTGACAGTCCCTGCCCACAGGCTTATAATCTAAAAGACATGATACAAAAGGAAAGGGGATTGGGAGGGAGGAGGAGGGGGGGGAAAGCAAAGCAAATTCAGGCACCACATTCTTAGTTTCAAAGTTCAGCCATGACAGCTGACAGTTGGTAGCAGGAAGGAGGGGGCTCTCAGCTGGAGCTGGACCCAGGCACGATGGAGAGGTGCCCGGCTGCTGCTTCCGCCTCCACTGATGGCCTCTGCAGAGATAGTTGGCAGCAGGAGGGAGGGGGCTCTCAGCCAGAGCTGGACCCAGGCACGATGGAGAGGTGCCTGGCTGCTGCTTCCTCCTCCACTGATGGCCTCTGCAGAGATAGTTGGAAGCAGGAGGGAGGGGGCTCTCAGCCGGAGCTGGACCCAGGCACGATGGAGAGGTGCCTGGCTGCTGCTTCCTCATCCACTGATGGCCTCTGTAGAGACAGTTGGCAGCAGGAGGGAGGGGGCTCTCAGCTGGAGCTGGACCCAGGCACAATGGAGAGCACTACCTTCTTCTCTACACATTTAGAACTGTGTTTGTCCCGTCTCAGGTAGCATATTGGGAGACCACACGTATGGCCCAAAATGAGGAAGTGCTTCTCAAAGAATAAGGACAAAAAAGAAGCCATGGGGTTGCATAAAATTGCACATTTAAATGCATATTTAGAAATAACTACTATAATTTTAAATCACCATAGTGGGGAAGACTGGGACAAAGTGACCTGTGTACCTGCTCGGTCTGCTGCCCAGGTGCTATTAAGAAGGGAGAGCCAGCTGTTGATGGACAACTTCCGCGCCCTGGCTCTCCCTTCTTATGGTTCTTTATCTTTAAACCGACCGGACATGGACTCACAGCACTCTTCAAGTAGAGGGCACCTTCAAATAAAGGACTGTCCTCTGTAAAGTAGGACACATGGCCACCCTGTTGCATAGCATAAGGACTGAGATCATTTGTATCTTTCTGTTCTTGACTGCACACAATTAAGATGCTCTTCTTCTCAATCTAGGAGTGACAAAAGCTTAGGGAGAGAACAAACATTCTCAAACTCTAGTTCAAGCTGACCTCTGCACTAGGGCTGTGCTCCGCTTCTCTTTGGATTGGAGAAGCAGAAGTGGATCGGGGTGCTTCTCCTCTCCTTAAGGCAGAGGCGAAGAGGATCAGGGGGCAGCGGAGCGTCATGGAGCAGATTGAGATGAAGGTGGATCCTTTGCTTCGATCCGGAGCTCCGAAAAAAAGTTGAGGGGGCCTTACCTGGTGCTGTCACTGCCCGTGCGGCGACAGTGGCAGAGCCAGGTAAGGGGGCAGGGGGGAGGGGGGTCTTACCTGGTCTGTCGCTGGCTTCACTAGAGCCGCGGCTCAACCTGGAACTGTAGGCCCCAGTTCCGGGTTGAGCCGTGGGCTCTAGTGAAGCCGGCGACGGGCCACGACGGATCAGGAAAGTGGTGTGCGTGAGGGGGGTTTACCTGGCCCTGCTGCCGCCACCACCTGTGCAGCGACGGTGGCGGAGCCAGGTAAGGGAGCAGGGGGAAGGGTCTTACCTGCGTCCATCCGCGGTCTGGCAGCAGCTTCAACTGAGCCCGAGGACTCGAACTGGAAGACCAGGTTGGTCTTCCTGTTTGAGTCCTCGGGCTCAGTTTGAAGCAGCCGCTGGACCACGGACGGATGCAGGTAAGGGGGGGAGGAGGGAGAGAGCCTTACCTGCTGCCGCCACCACCTGTGCAGCGACGGTGGCGGAGCCAGGTAAGGGAGCAGGGGGAAGGGTCTTACCTGCGTCCATCCGCGGTCTGGCAGCAGCTTCAACTGAGCCCGAGGACTCGAACTGGAAGACCAGGCTGGTCTTCCTGTTTGAGTCCTCGGGCTCAGTTTGAAGCAGCCGCTGGACCACGGACGGATGCAGGTAAGGGGGGAGGAGGGAGAGAGCCTTACCTGCTGCCGCCACCACCTGTGCAGCGACGGTGGCGGAGCCAGGTAAGGGGGCAGGGGGGAGGGGGGTCTTACCTGGTCTGTCGCTGGCTTCACTAGAGCCGTGGCTCAACCTGGAACTGTAGGCCCCAGTTCCGGGTTGAGCCGTGGGCTCTAGTGAAGCCGGCGACGGGCCACGACGGATCAGGAAAGTGGTGTGCGTGAGGGGGGTTTACCTGGCCCTGCTGCCGCCACCACCTGTGCAGCGACGGTGGCGGAGCCAGGTAAGGGAGCAGGGGGAAGGGTCTTACCTGTGTCCATCCGCGGTCTGGCAGCAGCTTCAACTGAGCCCGAGGACTCGAACTGGAAGACCAGGCTGGTCTTCCTGTTTGAGTCCTCGGGCTCAGTTTGAAGCAGCCGCTGGACCACGGACGGACGCAGGTAAGGGGGGGAGGAGGGAGAGAGCCTTACCTGCTGCCGCTGCCGCTGTGGAGCTCTGATTCAAATCCGGAGCTCCGCAGCAAAGCGAAGCGGACCACTGGCAGATCGGCGCGGAGCAGACCCGATCCGGAAGTTGCGGATCGGAATACGAAGCAGATCGGGGTGTGTGTGTCCGTGCACAGCCCTACTCTACACAACAAGACTCCTGGCTGAATGCTAGAACTGTACAGTTTTGTGTTCTGAAGCTGTTGGGGCTTGATTTCAGTGCACCAAGTTGTGCTAAGCTGATGACCTGGAGTTTGATCTATTCATTATGCAATTATTTTGTAGGATATTGTCTCATAAACACACACACATGCACACACTATTATTTATTTATTTATTTATTTATTTATTTATATACCATCAATGTACATGGTGCACACTTTACAGCAGTGCCCCTGCACAGAGCAGAAGTCTACAACCATTTCGGATTTACCACCCACCTTTAACCCCAAACCTATAAGTCCCATTTTGACCATAAATGTCCTCCTTTCTCTTTCTCTCAGTGCAAATACAAAAGAAGGCCAGGCATCCTGAACAGTTCTATAAAAGAGGGAATTCCAGAGGTAAGAGAAGTTGCACCTGCATAAATTCCTTCTTCTACAGTACTATTAAAGATATAGAGGTTTTCTACACAACGCTGTTACACTGCTGCATCTACCCTCGGTTTCGTTGTAGAATTGAGATCTGAGCATTACACTAAGAGCTTTCTCCTTTCCTGTTTTTCTGCTATATGACCTCTAGGTGGCACTGTGCTATAGCAGACTAATGTAGTTACCTGAGTAGGAAAATATATTTTCTTTTGTTTATTACATTAAAACAGAAGCAAAACTGGAGGGTCATGACATTGCCTGAGGAACCCATAAACAACCATAGGAATGATGATCACACAGTAGGTGCCTTGTGTAGAAAACCTCAAAGGAACTCTGTCAAGGTCACATTCTTTATTTTTCTGCTTTTCTTTCTATGTCTTTTCCCTTTTATGACAAAAAAAAAAATGCTTTAAGCAAACAACTAAATTTTGTATTGGTTTTACTAGTGGAGTCCACCTTCAAGAAAAAAGAGCCTCGTGTGGCGCAGAGCGGTAAAGCAGCAGTTTCTGCAGCTGAAACTCTCCCCACGGCCTGAGTTCGATTCCAGCGGAAGCTGGTTTCAGGCAGCCGGCTCGGGTCAACTCAGCCTTCCATCCTCCCAAGGTCGGTAAAATGAGTACCCAGTTAGCTGGGGGAAAGGTAATAATGGCCGGGGAAGGCAACGGCAAACCACCCCGCTATAAAGCCTGCCAAGAAAACTTCAGCGAAAGCTGGCGTCCCTCCAAGAATCAGTAATGACTCAGTGCTTGCACGAGAGGTTCCTTTCCTTTCCTTTCCTTTCCACCTTCAAGGTATGTGACCAGCTGGAGCACCTTCTGATGGTTGTGAGCCAGCCACTTTTGCTGTTGTCTTTTCCCCAAAACTATCAAAAGCAAGAAAATGACATCCCTGGATGGTGCTCCCCGAGGGCTTTTGGAAAGGAAAATCATGGCTCCAGCAATTGCCTGGAGGAACTTCAGCCAGTAGCAGGGAGTTTTCTTCCCCTCCCCCCTCAAGCCACCATCCCTGCCCACAAAATTGCAAGGTATGTTTGTTTTTTGTTTTGCTCTGCATAGCCCAGAAAACTAAACCAACAATTCAATTCTCATGTGAAAACCTTCAGACCAGCACTATGTAAGTCATGCAGAGAGAGGGGAGCTTTAAATGACTAAATTATTTTAATTCTCACAGCACGCTAACAATTCTCCCATGGCACTCTAGTTAGGAATTACTGCCATTGAGTCTTTAACTAACTTGATTTTGACCACCTCTAGTGATTCTGATTAAGGGACTTTCATGGTCCTCCCTTTCAACAATTTAATTGGCTGTTTTGCTTGATCACTAGTACATTCCACACATTTGGTTTTTGGTTTTCAGGCCATTTCTCATTATTTCCCCACCTGTCAGTGCTGGAAAAACACCTCCCTTTTGCCTCCAATTAACACGTCTGAGGTGCTCCCATAAAGTGATCAGAACTTTTCTTTGATATGAGGTGTCTGATCCCCTTCTTTCTCATGTCACGTCCAGCCTCTTCATCATTTTAATTATCCATTGCCAAACTTTCTCTTGCTATGGCCCCACCTTTTGGGAAAAACCCACGGGTCATTTACAGCACAATCCTATAATGTCTACTCAGAAGTAGATTGATTGGGTTCAATGGGACTTACTCCCAGGTAAATGGGAACAGGACTGCACTTTTAGTCCTTAGGGAAACTTGGTGGAAATCTATAGCTTGTCACCCAGCTACAAATGTTCTGTGTATGGTTATCATTCAATGATAGATTTGATAACAACCAATAGCTTCTTTATTCCTCATTAGGGTTTCCATTCTTTTTGGGGAGCTGTGCTCCTGAGCCCTTTACAATAGCCCGGCAAACAGAAATTAAGGAGGTTGAAGTTTTTCCTATCATTTCATCTCTATGCTTCACCTGTTTGTTTCTGCATGCAAGTTGGCTAGTAAATGAACAGGGTCAGAAAAATGTCGGTGACAACCCTAGTTCTGCCTAAGAAATTGTGAGGAAGGAAATGGCAGTAGAAATACACCTTTGTTTGAATGTGTCGGGAAGGTAGCCCCCTCCCCACTAGAAACATACACCATTCCCAACCATTCACTAATTGCAGTTTTAGCCAAATTATGCCTCTCCCCCCACATCTGACTTTCCAAAATCCATAAAGGGCCATCACAAAAGTTAAGAAGGAATAACCTGAATGCATTATTATTATTACTATTATTATTGTTATTAGTCCGAATCCCATGTTGCTGGCTAGTAGTCTGAGAATGATTGGATAAAAATATGTTTCTCCATTTCCTTTGCGACTGGAATAATTTTACATTTTTAAAATAAATGTGCTACAAATAAACCAGCAAAGTTGGGGGGGAAAGGTGTGTGTGTGTGTGTGTGTGTGTGTGTGTGTGTGTGTGTGTTTAAAAAAAGATCATTTACCATTTCTTGAAGTTTGAGGTCAAAAATATGTAATGCCTTCTCTTTCTGGTATTCTTTCAGCTGTTTCCTCTCACCCTCTCTTCCTCCTACTCTAACTATTCCAGGGTGCTTGTCTTGATGGCGGCGCATTGGGGCCACGAGGCCTCGGGCTCCCGCATTTGCGCTCCTTCTTGGCATATCCATGGGAAGGAGTGTGAGTGTGGAGTAGCCGCTGCTGCGCTGAGCACCAGCCCAAGCCCCTGCGGGTGCTGGTGGGGGGAAGGCAGCCTTTCCTCCCTCGTTTATCTGTACACGCAAAGCTTCGCATGTACAGATTAAAAAAAAAAACTAAAATGGGCGGGGGAGCCAGCGGGGGAGGAAGAGAGGGACGCGAACCTGGCTCTCCTCCCTCGGACCTCCCACCACTGTTCCAAGCCCCGGTGCCACCCAACTTGGCACTGGAGGGGAAGGCAGCGTTTCCCCGCTTGTTTATCTGTACATGCGAAGCCTTGCATGTACAGATAAGAACAAAACAAGCAACAAAACAACAAAAACGGGGAGCTGTAGGGGTAGGAAGAGAGGGATGCCTGAACCCGGGTCGCCTTCCTTGGACCTCCTGCTGCCGTCGTCATGCTGAGCACTGGTGCCACCCAAGCCCCTGTGCGTGGCACTGATGGGGGGGAAGGGCAACCTATTTTCCCCCTTGTTTATGTACAGATAAAATAAATAAAACAAAATTAAAAATTGCGGGGAGGCGGTCCACCAATCAGGGGTCGCCATTGGCTGCGGCACGCAAAAGAAGTTGGGGTAAGTGCCTACATTTTTTTAAGCGGAGCTTCGGTGGTTTGCCCTTGGATGGTTCTGGATGGCAGCTGTGTCATATAGATGACCTGCAGCCACTCTGGATCCACCCCTGGGCAAACCCCTCGTCAAGACAAGCCTGACTTTTCCTGAGCCCCTTCCTCAACGTTCTGTGCCTGTCCTTCCATTGGCCCGGCACCTCTAGAAACTCACAGGAGGAAGCATTATGACACGTGCAGACACTGTGTCACATGTCATACTGCAGGTGATGGCCCCAGGGAGAGGTTTCATCTCTCTAATGAATGTAATGTGCCAAGGGTTAAAGATGGCTTCTCTGCCAAAGAGTGGCTACATATGGCTATATGCCAGATTTGCATTCCTTAATGGTGGACATCAGACAAAGGGAAAAACTTTCAACCAATAGAGCACTGAATGTAACCTATGACTCGTTGAGATTGTGCACCTTAACTTGAAAATTGAATGTAACTTAACTTGCTAATCAAGAACTGACCAATAGAAGGGTTAGAAAGAGACTAACACCTTCTTGTAGTCAGGGCCTATATATACTGTGAGATTCCTTTGTTCTGGGTGCCTCCATCTTGTGGAACCGGAGAGCACCCCCATACTGCAGTATCGGAAGTAAATGGATTAAGTGTATTCTCCAGCCTCATGTGTTCGATTGGCTATTAACGCGCCGGGGAAGAACGCCTTTAAATCCCTGGTTAAGGGTCAACACAGGCATATGCATGAAACCTCCCCTTGCCTCATCCCTCTTCCCTCTCATGCTGCCCAGAGCTTGAACATTGAACTTTTACAAAGTTTCCGAAGTTTCTGCTCAAGTTTTAGTTTAAAACAATAATGAGCAAAACCAGTGCGGTAGATCTCTACTAATAAGCCTTACACCACCATATTCTTATGGAAGAATGATATTATTATATACTAGAAAAAAAAAGCCCGTCATACGACAGGTGCAGAGGAGCAGTCTGGTGAGGAGGTTAGTGGGTTTTGGCCCCTCTGCTAGGCCGGAAGCTCCTGGCAGTTATCTTTCTCGGAATTTGGAACTTCTCTAGAAGCCCGCAGTTCCGAGAAACGTCCCTAGAAGGTGCCAAAGGGCAAAAACTATAACTGGCTTGGAGGAACAGTCTGGTGAGGAGGTTAGTGGGTTTTAGCCCTTCTGCTAGGCCGGAAACTCCTGACAGTTATCTTTCTCGGAACTTGGAACTTCCATAGAAGGCCGCAGTTCCGAGAAATGTTGCTAGTTGGCGCCAGAGGGCAAAAACTATTTCTCAGAACTTGGAACTTCCATAGAAGGCCACAGTTCTGAGAAAAGTCACTAGATGGCGCCAGAGGGAAAAACCTATTTCTCGGAACTTCCATAGAAGGCCGCAGTTCCGAGGAACATCCCTAGATGGTGCCAGAGGGCAAAAACTATAACTGGCTTGGAGGAGCAGTCTGGGCTTATATAGAGAGATGGTTTTAAAGATAAAGAGGCTGGGACTCTCTCATCCCCTCCTAATGCAAGCACTGCAATGGAGTCCTGATATGGAGGCTGGTGGTAAGAAAGTGTAGCAACTCCTCACCTCCTGCCAATAGTCTTGTAGCTCACTGATTGCTTGGTCAAAAAGCATCTCCATAATAACGTAAGAATTGTCTTTGTTGGATCGGCTCATCAGCATTCTTTTTCCAACAGTGGCCAGGCAAATACCGCTATAAACTCACAAGCAAGGAACGAAGGGGCGGACTGCTCCTTGTTGTTGATCTCCAGCATGGGTACACAGTCTCTGGACATGGAGGTTCCATTTACTTGTCTTGGCTGAAACCTATTGATAGATCATTAATCTCATAAATTAATTCCATCCTTTAACATCCACAAACATCTGAATTAGCAGCAATCGCCAGTCACATATTGTGGTACTGAGTCCCACAAATGTCTGTCACCCCGATTTCCTCCCAGGGATTATTTAAAAATTATTTTAGTGGGGGACGTTCCCAGTTTTTTTCCTGGGTTCCTGCCACGACACAGGCTCTGACAACAGGCCTGGCCGCGGACACTCCCTGCTCAAGCTAAGCCCCACCACTTGAGGAGCCTGAGGCGAGGGACAACCACCGCCTTTCTCCAAACTATGTGGAGAAAGGGGTTAAATGGGAAGGATTTCAGGAATAAATTAAAGCGCTGTGAATTATATGTACTGAGGTGAATTATTGTCAGAGTGGGTGTTAAATGTAAATAACTGCAGATGATAATTGCCAAACAGACACGTGGGATTTTTGTGGTAGTTAAAACAAACTGATTAAAATTTTAGTTTAAAAGTTCACAAGCTTTGTTTCATAATAAAACAGTTCAAACCCCTCCTTTTTAAAACCTCTCATCCAATCCTTTCATTCTTCTCATACACGCTTTCCTTTCTCTCACACATTCACTCTTGAACTTTATTTATTATCAGTATTGATTAATATACACCAACTGACTATCAGCACGCCACCCTCAAAAGACACCACTCTCTAGACTGAACCTCAAATTCTCCAGAATCCAAGTACTCTACACACCACGAGCTAACATACAGAGCTATCCCAGAGAGAGCTCACAATCTCCTCCGTCATTCCCTTATATATCACTCCTCCCCTTCTAACTCCACCCACTCTGGTCAACATTCTAAACACACTAGACTTACATTAGGTGTGACATGCATTAGGGAACTGACTCGTGCGATGTAACGCCACAGTTCCTCCTCCCATTTTTTCCTATTTTATCCCCAGGCCTTCAGATATCTAGGTATATCCAGTAGTTAGTAGTCAACAAAGAATATTAAGGTCACAATTTTATGCATTTTTAGACAGAGAAAAGTGCTACAATTCCCACTATTCCCCAACGAGGCATACTGTATAGCTGGTTGGGAATTATAAAACTATTTTCTCTCTAAACATGCCTGGGATTGAGCCCTGAAGCTCTGTCGGAAACTTCTTTAGATATTAAAATATACAAAATCCCCCAAAGACACCATATTCAATTGTTTCCTGTCTTCTCATTCTGTCTTTAATACAAGCCATCGTCGAAGGGCATAAATGATGCATGATAAATTGACCAGATGCCATTACATTTAAAATATCATGTTCAGTATCTTGATGGTTTTTTTTAAAGTGTTATGAAAATGGGCTCTAGGTGTACCTCTCTTATTTCCAGGAATGAATAGGCAATTCAGAAAATGATCTACTGTCCCTAGCATTGCAGTCAAATGAAGCTGGAAAAAGCAAGGGTTCTGAATTACTCAGCAGACATTCACAGATAGTATGCCACTAATTTCTTTAAGTCTTATACGCCTGCCCTGTTGGATCTGAGATTGACATATGCTTAGAAAAAATATCTGTCCTGTCCTTGTGTGAAGACATCAGCTGATGAAGCTTTCACAGCATGGAGGTAAATAGGATCATTTGCTGATTTCTGCAAGCTGCTGTTAAGACCAAAAGCTTCATCTCATGTACCTGCTTCCTTCAGATTATCCCCGTAGTGCTAAGCTTTCGCCGTTGTTGTTGTTTTTGCTACTGGGCGACAGCGATCCTTTGCATACCAGGAAGTGAGTTTAATGGGAGAAATGTAAAAAAATCATACAAAATCAACAGAAGACCCAATTCAATTCAAATTTGGTATGCTTAATGCTCTCCCTAATATCTATTACTGTTCCAATTTTGGTGTCGTTATCTTTAAAGCTTATGCGGATGTAAGCATTTCTTTAAAATCCTGCTCCTGCGCCCCAGCGGCGGCTTGGAAGAAACGTTCAAAAAGTAGGGGCTAAATAGAGCGAATCTTTTTGCTTTGTTGCACAATTAAGGCAGGATACATGGGAGCACTTCACAATCAAAGCAGATTATAAGGTGGAAAACTTCTGAGTCCTTTGCATGCAATTCGCAGTGATTGCACAGTACAACGCTGGTGTGATAAAGCTCCAAGGTACAGGTTCTTATTCCAGGAAGAGACGCATTTCCAACTGAGAGTACTCCTGGTTTAGGGTGGTCATGTGTCCCCTTCTACAGAGGACTCTCCTCAATTTGAAGAGCTGCAAGTGGACTGCCCTCAATTTTGAAGGCATCTCTGTTTGAAGGGGCTGACCAGCACTCCCCCTTGTCTAGTTCCAGTAGACTTGGTGGACTCTAGGTTTGTCCACTTATTGATTACACCTTTATGTTCTGTTCTTCTGTATACTGTACCTCAGGGTAGCCTACACATAGTTTCCCACTTGGGTATTCTAAGCCAAACCTCTGCCTAGTTTCAGTAGAACTGCATTACATATCTTTACATTATTTTCTAATTGTGGTCTCGGAAGGGGTTGGGGAAGATGTTTAGAAGTTCAGTATTTGGGAAAGTCAGCAAAGATGAAGTCAAAGCAATCAATGGGTGGCTTTGTGTGACTTTGGAGAACATATGATGACATTCTACTGATTCTCAAGACCTTCATATCTCTTAATACTCTCAGCTATTTTAGGGATGAATTACATGAGGCTTTTACGTTACATCTAAACTAAAAGAGATTTTTTTAGAAATATTACGAGAGCACCAATGGCTCTCCTGCAGTTGAGAGAAGAATATTGCCGATAAGAGATGAAGCTCTGAGTCAATTTAATAATTGGATTAAAGTTGAGCATTTATCTGAAGAAAGACTGTTTAAAGTCTGTTTAATTAAAGCAAATACTAATAAAGGCCTTTCAACAAAATTCTTGGCCTGGGAAATGTTAGGACTGCAGGCTGGAATGTTAAGTTTGTGGGCTGGATCCAGGATAAATAATAATAATAATAATAATAATAATAATAATAATAATAACTTTATTTATTTAAGCATTTTTATCCCGCCATTCAGCCAAAAAAGGCTCTCACGGCGGCTTACAAAAATATTTCTTCGAATAATAGAATCATAGAATAGCAAAGTTGGAAGGGGCCTACAAGGCCATGGAGTCCAACCCCCTGCTCAGTGCAGGAATCCACCTTAAAGCAGCCCTGACTGATGGCTGTCCAGCTGCCTCTTGAAGGCCTCTAGTGTGGGAGAGCCCACCACCTCCCAAGGTGACTGGTTCCATTGTCGTACTGCTCTAACAGTCAGGAAGTTTTTACCCGTCTCTCCATTCTGATCGCGGCGGGGAACAACAATAAACAATAAAATGCATAATACTCAATTAAAACATAATATACATTGTTAAAAACATCTTAAAATTCCACTGGATAGGCCTGCTGCCAGTGGAAGAACTTTACAAATAGAAGAATTGCTTCTGCCTGATTTGTGGGGAACTCTCTACCCCACCTATACCACGGCAAGGTCCGCTGATCCTCTGTGAAGCACTTTCATGGGGCTGGAGGGACTTCCATAGAAAGGAACGCAAATCCACTTCTGCCAGTATAATTGCACATGCCTGAATCTGGATGCAACTCTTGGATTTTTTCGTGTCTCATTTTTTGTGGGATGAACCTTGACATTACCAAAAACAAAAAGCAAAAAGTTCTAAGTTTAGAGTATCCAACAATAATATTCAATATAGTTATTACAGTATCCTATAATAAGATAGCCCCATGATATGCTATCATAAATTTCAACCACAGATTTGAATCTTAATTATTAGATTATTAGATTTTTCTGATGAAGGCAATTCATGAGCAGAAAAACAAACAGGTGTCTCTGGATTTTGATTTGGCAGCAACAAAATACTAGGGGTGTGCACGGACCCCCCGCTCCGCTTCACTTGCAGATCCGCCATTTTTCGGATCGGGCCGCTCCGCCCCGCCCCCACTCCGCCCACTTCCGCTCCGCTCCGCTCGGAGCTCCGGATCCGGAGCTCCGTTTTTGCCCCCCATAGGGTTGCATTGAAAGCTAAAAAAGTATACAACTTTTTTTCTGTTCAAGTTAGAAACCTCACGTTTGGCACCATGACACCTCATGGGGGTATACACATGCACGCCAAGTTTCAAAGCAATCCCATCATCCCCTGATTTTTGGGGAATTTTTGAAAATCAGGCACCCCATTCAGACCCCTTGGGATAGCTCCGTCAATTTGCATGTTAGAAACCTCAAACTCGGCACCATGAAAGCTTATCCATGTGTCCACATGGACGCCCAGACTCAAAGCAATCCCATCATCCCCTGATTTTTGGCGCGGCTCTAACCTCTAACGCACCACCCATAACCCTAATTCACACCCCTTTCGATAGCTCCGTCAATTTGCACGTTAGAAACCTCAAACTCGGCACCATGATAGCTTATCCATGTGTCCACATGGACGCCAAGTTTCAAGCAAATCCCATCATCCCCTGATTTTTGGGGATTTTTTGAAAATCGGGCACCTCATTCACACCCCTTGGGATAGCTCCGTCAATTTGCATGTTAGAAACCTCAAACTCAGCACCATGAAAGCTTCTCCATGTGTCCACATGGATGCCCAGACTCAAGGCAATCCCATCATCCCCTGATTTTTGGCGCGGCTTAACTCACCCCAAATTGTCCCTTTCTACAACTACGTCAATTTGCATGTTAGAAACCTCAAACTCAGCACCATGATAGCTTATCCATGTGTCCACATGGACGCCAAGTTTCAAGGCAATCCCATCATCCCCTGATTTTTGGGGAATTTATGAAAATCGGGCACCCCATTCACACCCCTTGGGATAGCTCCGTCAATTTGCATGTTAGAAACCTCAAACTCGGCACCATGATAGCTTATCCATGTGTCCACATGGACGCCCAGACTCAAGGCAATCCCATCATCCCCTGATTTTTGGCGCGGCTTAAACTTTTTAACTCACCCCAAATCAAGTCCCATTCTACAACTACGTCAATTTGCACGTCAGAAACCTATCCTTTGGTCCCATGACAGCTTACCCATGTGTCCCCATGGACACCAAGTTTCAAGGCAATCCCATCATCCCCTGATGTTAGGGGAACTTTTGAAAATCGGGCACTCCAGTATGCCAGGGATTTAAAGTTGCAATGCAGACAGCTCAATGGGGCCAGTTCCAAGGAAATCCCAACATGCCACGAGATAACCCTAAATCTTCTGGCACATTTGAAAAAGGGATTATTGAACTTGATAAAGTCTAAGTGAGCGCAGGAAGGACTTCTCCCCTGAGTCAAAGCAAGACACATACACCATCCCTGCAAGGCGGGAAGGGGAGAAGGGAGGGAAGGCAGGCAGGCAGGCAGGCAGCATGCATTGTAGTGCCGCAAGGATGGCTTGAGCACTAACGCATAGCAAACCAACCCGTAAGCGGGCGCAAGGAGCAAGTGAGGCAAAGATGGCTGGTTCTTTCTTTCTAAGCCAGCAGTTACGCCTTGAGGGGCACAGAGGAGGACGATTGGGAGCAAACCAGGCACCAGGCGGGCAGAGAGGCAGGCAGAGTAGGCGAGGAGTCAGTCCTGGCAGATGCCCCACCACAGCAGCACCCCGGGGGAGGCGGGCAGGCGGGCAGGCAGGCATGGGTTGGCGGGCCCAGAAAAGCTGGTACCTTGCACAAGTAAGCCATAAATCTGCGGGGGAGTCAGTCCCAGCAGATCCAGCTACCTCACAAGGACGGCTCCCAGGCCTGTTCAGCACGCCTGCTCCCTCTTTTCATGATGACTAATAAAATATTAATACTACTAATAATATGTATAAGGTACTACTAAGAATATGTATAAGAAGAAAATATGTTTAAATGTAGGGAAATGGGACAAGAAGTGTGTATGCTGTATAAAAAGAATAAAATATTATACTACTAAGAATATACTAATATATATACTACTAAGAATATCTAATAATATGTTTAAGAATATTACTAATAAATGTAGGGAAATGGGACAAGAAGTGTGTATGCTGTATAAAAAGAATAAAATATTATACTACTAAGAATATACTAATATATATACTACTAGCAGCCCACTCAGTCCAAGTTACACAGAGAAGAAAAAGAGAATAAATTTTTTTTGGTATTTTTTGGTATTTTTTGGTATATAGAAGATAGAAGGAAACACAATCAGGATTTAAGCGAGGGGAGGGGGGGAAAGAACCAACCAAACACTACTACTAATATGTATAAGAAGAATAAAATATGAATACTACTAATAATATGTATGAGATACTAATATACTACTAAGACTATGTAAAAGAATATAATAAAATATGTTTAAGAATATTACTAATAAATGTAGGGAAATGGGACAAGAAGTGTGTGTATGCTTTCAAAAGAAAGCTTTCACAAAAGCAGAACAGTCAGGGGGGGGGGGCAACCAACCCAACCCACCAAACACACACTCCAAAATTTAAAAATAAAGTTTATATTAAATCAAAGTAAGGGAAAAACACAGGGCAAACTAAGCTATAAGTCAGAAAGAAGCAAACAAACACACACACACGCGCCAAACTAAATCTATCCTAATCTATCTCCAAAGTCCAAAGCAGGAGCACTAACTAACTAAGTGTTCCCTCCACGAACGCCAACCCACAAAGAGACACAAAACAGAAAGTTCTCAGGGTGGGTCTGCCTTAGTCCCCCCTCCAACGCTGGGATTGGAGGAGGATGCTTTCTGAGGAGATCAATTCTCATCAGGATTGGGAGTTGAATGTGCCTGTCATCGCTTCCAAAAAAAAACAAAAACCCCCAAACCCCGATTTTTAAAAAAATATTGCACAAGAACCACAGGACGCAGAAAGTTGAGAGTAGTCTCAAAATGACCCCCATCCACGACTCTCTGTGCACAAGAATTTTCAGAACGATAGCTTAAACCCCCCCCCAGTTATCCCCGATTCTTTCCCTCAATGCAATCCTATGGGCGAAAAGCCGAAAACGCCGTTTGAGCCGTGCGGTTGACCCGATTTTCAAAAAAATATAGCACGCGACCCGCACAACGCAGAGAGGTGAGAGTGGTCTCAAAATGACCCCCATCCACGACTCTCTGAGCACAAGAATTTCCAGAACGATAGCTTCAAAAACAACGTAGTTATGCGCGATTATTTGCCGCAATGCAATCCTATGGCGAAATGTTTTCAAGATGGCGACCGGAGCGCTCCGCCTGAACTAGGAGCTCCGAAAAATGTCCGCTTCTCTTCGCCTTGCTTCTAGGGGTCCGCGGTCCGCTCCTACTCCGCCTCTGGGTAAGGCGGAGCAGGCCAATCCGCTACTGCTTCTACGCTCCTAATCGGAGCGGATCACACCCCTACAAAATACTACCAACATTATTTTTATGCCCATGTTGTGGACTGTAAACTGGTTTATTGATGCTTTCTAACATAATTTGCATTTGTTGTGCACCCTGTTTTTGCTTGTGTACCTTAGCTTGGATCCTAACTAATGCTCCACAGATAGAAGAACTACTTCTGTCCACAGATGGGACTTCAATTCAGTGGAGGCTTCTGGTAGAGGAAAAGGAGCAGGAGGCAATTCTCTCCTCCCACCTCTGGTCCATATTGTAGGGTGACCATATTTGGGAAACCAAAAAAGAGGACACCTAGTATGTGTGTGGGGAAGCAGCTTTCTGAGTCCTGCAGAAAGTACGTTATTCCCCTGCCACCTTAAAGAACCCGATTGGAGTGGAGGAGGGGAAAGGATTTCATTCTGCACCACCACCATCCACTCCAATTGGGGCCTTTTCTATAATGTCCACGAATGACCCACTTTCCCCTTTAAGACCTCAATTGGAGCTCGGGGTGGGGGAATGATGTGCCTCAAGAAAGCATGTCACTCCCTCCTGCCATGCTAATGGCAGCCTTAAAGGGGAAGGTGTGTCATTCCAGGACATTATTGAAAATTATAGAAAATCCCCCCTGACACCATGGAAAGAACAAAAACCAGGACAAATCCGGGGAAATCCTGACAGTTGGTCACCCTACCATATTGTTTCAGTGGGTTCCTCTGGAGCAGATTTTTGGAGTGCAAGGGGCTATTGGGGAAGGCGGAATTGGGAAAAAATTGCCTTCCTCCTCTTCCACTGAGTGTCCCATGAGCAGAACAGCTACTGAGGGGATGCTTCTGCGGACTAAACGTTAGTTAAGCTCCAAGACCTTTTCTGTTTTTAAGTAATTATGTTATGGCTCAAGTTAAAACATTTTTAAAAAATAGGCCTGAGGATATTTTGCATACAAGATCATCTCTGTGTAAGAAAAATATGTACAAATATGATTAAATTAGCAAATAGTTTTGAAGCAGGATAAGGAAGGCATACAGATAATAGGTTTATTGACAAATTGAGCATCTTTGTAACATACTGGAATCTGGAGGTTTAAGTTAGTCTGAAATCAATCCCTGGGAAATTTTTGGAGCAGACTATAAAGAAGTCAGTCTGTAAGCACCTTGAAAACAATGCAGTGATTATTAGAAGCCAACATGGATTCGTCAAGGACAAATCCTGCCAGACTAATCTGATCTCATTCTTTGATTGGGTAACCTCCCTTGTGGACAGTGAGAATGCTATGGACATAATGTATCTTGACTTCAGCAAAGCTTTTGACAAAGTACCACATGAAGTTCTGATCAGCAAACTAGCTAAAAGTGGGCTAGATGGAATAACTATTAGGTGGATCCACAGTTGGCTACAGAATCGAACTCAAAGCATGCTTATCAACAGTACCTTCTCAAATTGGGGGAAGGTAATGAGTGGGGTATCGCAGGGCTCAGTCCTGGGCCCAGTGCTCTTCCACATTTTTATTAATGATTTGGACGAGGAGGTGCAGGGAATGCCTATCAAATTTGCAGATGACACAACATTGGGTGGGATAGCTAATACCCTGGAAGACAGAAGCAAACTTCAAAGTGATCTTGATAGGCTAGAGTGCTGGGCTGAAAACAACAAAATGAAATTTAATAGGGATAAATGCCAAGTTCTACACCTAGGAAAAAGAAACCAAATGCACAGTTACAAGATGGCGGATACTTGGCTCAGCAATACTACAAGTGAGAAGGATCTCAGAACTGTTGTAGATCACAAGCTGAATATGAGCCAACAGTGTGATGGGGCTGCAAAAAAAGCAAATGATTATATACTGTTTATGTTTTTGATGGTATTAAATTTTGTATACTGTTTAATGTTCACTGTTTTTAAATTTTGTAAACTGCCCAGAGAGCTTTGGCTGTACGGCGGTATATAAATGTAATAAATCAAATCAAATCAAATGCTATTTTGGGCTGAATAAATAGAAGTATAGCTTCCAAATTGTGCAAGGTACTGGTTCCCCTCTATTGGGCACTGGCTAGGCCTCATCTTGAGTATTGCATCCAGTTCTGGGCACCACACTTCAAAAGGACGCAGACAAGCTGTAAGGGGTTCAGAGGAGGGCAATGAGGATGGTCAGCGGTCTGGAAACAAAGCCCTATGAGGAGAGACTGAAAGAACTTGGCATGTTTAGCCTTGAGAAGAGAAGATTGAGGGGAGACATGATAGCACTCTTCAAATACTTGAAAGGTTGTCACACAGAGGAGGGCCGGGATCTCTTCTCGATCCTCCCAGAGTGCAGGACATGGAATAATGGGCTTAAGTTACAGGAAACCAGATTCCGTCTGGACATCAGGAAAAACTTTGTGACTGTTAGAGCAGTACGACAATGGAACCAATTACCTAGGGAGGTTGTGGGCTCTCCCACACTAGAGGCATTCAAGAGGCAGCTGGACAGCCATCAGTCAGGTATGCTTTAAGGTGGATTACTGCTTTGAGCAGGGGGTTATATTCAATGGCCTTATAGGCCCCTTCCAACTCTACTATTCTTTGATTCTATGATAAGTTCAAGACTCTCTCTAACTGCAACTAATATTGGGTGTAATTTAGGAATGTTATGGAAAGCAGTTGCACTTATGATGTAGTTTTGTGATATCAAGTGGTGGTTTGTATTATATTAAGTTTTTTTCTTTATGTTTAAGTTTGTATATTTTAACATGTAGGGTTATGTATGTTTATTGAAATATGTGTCTGTTTCTTATATTGTGATAATGAAAAAAATGTTGCACAAAACAGTTTTCTCCTTCATTTGTGAAAGGCATACATGTGTCTGTTTTGTCATGTGCATGTGTGTGTCAATGGCTCTCCGTTTGCTACTGTTTAAGGGCAAGATTGCACATCTGCCAGATGCATCAGTAAGAAAAATATATATTTTAATACAGATCTGAATTATTATAACTACATTCAGTGCTCCATAAGACAAATGCTTTATTACATGCTCATTACTAGGTACTCACGGATTTTTGTGGGTTCCTCTCATGACGTCATTTGCCTCCTGCACGCCTCCGTCCCCTTCTGGCCTTCTTCGTGCAACAAATAAACACCCCAGTAAGTCCGACTTATTTTTTGAGATGGGACTTGTCGCTATCTCCTGCTGTGTGCAGGAGAAGCAGCGCGATCAAAACGGCCCACTGAATGGGCCACATGCACATTGTTTACTTCCTCTTTCAAAACAGGAAGTAAAGAGGGACAAATGTGTAGGCGGCGAAGCGATGGTAAGGAATCACGATTCACCCCCATGAGATGACACTCACTGTAAAAAGCAGCGATATTGAGCCTCTTTCTGCCAGAGGGCAGAATTCCATTGTGGAGAAACTCTTGGGGGCCACTGTTAGGTAGGGACCAAAGGCCAAAGGCAAGGCCCCAAATACCAGCCTATTTTAGCTTAAAGCTGCCACTGCCACTGGAGAGGCATTTTAACCTTTTAGAATGGGGCGAGGTTGGGGGGGGGGAACCACCAAAATATTGCTGGCTAGGGAAAAGGGCCTGGGGCCAGGGGTAGGGTGACCAACTGTCAGGATTTCCCCGGATTTGTCCTGGTTTTTGTTCTTTCCATGGTGTCAGGGGGGATTTTCTATAATTTTCCATAATGTCCTGGAATGACACACCTTCCCCTTTAAGGCTGCCATTAGCATGGCAGGAGGGAGTGACATGCTTTCTTGAGGCACATCGTTCCCCCACCCTGAGCTCCAATTGAGGTCTTAAAGGGGAAAGTGGGTCATTCGTGGACATTATAGAAAAGGCCCCAATTGGAGTGGATGGTGGTGGTGCAGAATGAAATCCTTTCCCCTCCTCCACTCCAATCGGGTTCTTTAAGGTGGCGGGGGAATAACGTACTTTCTGCAGGACTCAGAAAGCTGCTTCCCCCCACACATACTAGGAGTCCTCTTTTTTGGTTTCCCAAATATGGTCACCCTATTAAATGTGTGCTGTAAAATCAGACATGTGACCAAGGCTATGTTTGGGTGGGCACAACCCCTTGGTACTGGACACTCCCCCTTGGGGGCGACCATGTTGTCCTCCTTTTTGGTTTCTAAAATATGGTCACCCTAGCCAGGGGTAAAAGGCCTGACCATCTGAGGAACAACAGAGGGCTGGATTTGGACATCTGGAGGGCTGGATTTGGTGTCTGGGCCTGAGTTTGTGCACTCTTGGTTCTAGAGCATCCTTTTAAAGATGGTGGCTGGGTGTGTTATGTGTGGGGAAAGTGCTCTTTAGACACCCCCTACACACAGTTCCAAGAGATGGACCACATAATGTTTGAATTTTGAGCAGATTACATTGAAAACTCTCTTTTGGTGTGTGGTAACTGCATTATTTTTCAGAATTTGTAAGATATATCCTATTTGTCGGAACCTTCACATCAGGGAAATTCAGCCCCCCTGCAGGAGGTTTAAGAAATTCAGAATAATTTATGTGACCTATTTCAGCCAGTTAATATATTGATAGAGATGTAATAGTAAGAGTTAATGTCACAGTCACACCATATATTTTCTTGTTTGGCAATTCAGCTTTAATGGCATTAACATTGAATCCTGAGGGCTCTTTTGATGATTCTTTCACAGATCCATTCTAGTAAATTGATTATAACTATGAATCATCACTCCTCTTGGAATTAATACACCCAGTTTAATCTCCAGAACGTTCATCTTCAGAATCTTGGTACAGTACTAATTGTATTTTAGAAACCCAACTTTTACTAATGTTTAAAGAGGTGTGGTTTTGTCGTGGGCAGTAACCTATCATCAGATGAACATAGTTCAGCACACATTTATTATCACCTTTTTGATGGGTGCCGTTTTTATTGACTGTTTGGTTTTCTTAATTGATCTATGAAGTAGTGATGCTAAAGCAGTCTTCTGTTAAAATACTAGCAAAACACCACTTAAATGAATTATTGTATTATATTCCAATAATTCTATAATATATTGGGGGGAAGCCCTACCAGTCAGCACCATTTTAGCAAGGTGGTTAATGGGGTAGTAAAGGAAACATTTTTTTAAAAAATAATAGTATTATAGAGATACAGTGCTAAACTGAATCTATAGTGCTATAATACTTTTTCACTAAAGTGGCACTATAATACTAACTTTTTAGAAAATCATTAAAAAACACTTTCGAGTCCCTACCATTTTAGCAAGGTGGCTAATGAGATTCGAGGGAGAAAGTTTCTAAATGCTATTTTTAATTAGCATTAAAAGATGTAACACTATATCTGTATAATGCTATGATACTTGTTCGCTAAAATAGTATTATAGCAACATAATGCTATATTCCTACAATGAACCACCTTGCTAAAATGGTATTTATTGGAAAGCCGCCCCCCCCCATCATTTTGTAAAAATATATTTATTGTATTATAGCATTATAGGGGTATAGTGCCATTACATCCTTTCATTTAAGTGGTTTTTCATTATTACCGATATATTTTTTAAATATTTTAGCACTACTTCAGAGATTGATTTTTTTAAAAGGGTGATAAAATAATGTGTGCTGAACTGTAACAGGTTCAGCTGCCTAGTAACTCACTATGTACGTCAACAGCCTTTTAAAAAGACAGATGAGTAGGACAAACGCACTCGTGTGGAAGGAACAGAGTGGGATGTAAAACCCCAAAATGCACAATATCCCCAGATAGTGTGGAAAGTCAGTTGCAATTCTGACTTTCCATACTAAGAAGAACAATGATTTATGAGTGCTAGGAACTGTCTGTCTGGAAGCACTCAGTGTTTTAAACAAAATTTCAAACCCTTAAAAATCTCAGAGATCGCAAATCTTAAATGCCTATGGTGGCCAAACATCAATATGGGCCTGTTCAGACAACACGCTTAGCCATGGTTAGGCTGCTAACCCTTTTGCAGCAAATGGTTAGTGAATGTGTTTAAACAATGGTTACATGGCCACCATGGTAAGGAATGGTTCACATGACACACTAAGGCCTTTGCTAGACGAGGGGTTAGCCCGGTGCGAGGCCCGGGCTTGTCCCTGTGCATCCAGATGACGCACAGGGGATCCCGGGCTCAGGCAGGGGTCAAACCTCCCTGGCCCCGGGGTAACTGGCACAGCTTGTGGCCCAGTATTTCCCGCGGTCTCGGGCTGAGCCCGAGACTGCGGGCATGTACACCGGTCCGCCACTTTCCCCGGCTACCGCAATTACTCGCGAGTAGCCAGGAAAAGCGGTGGACGGCGCGTAGCGCTCCACGGGAGCGCTGCGGCCATTAGGGCATGGGGGGTGATTGGGGGGGGAATCAGAGCCATGGGGGATGGGGGGAATCAGAGCCATGGGGGATGGGGGGAATCGGAGATCACCGGGGGGGGGGGGAATTGGAGCCATGGAGGATGGGGAAGAATCAGAAATCGTGGGGGGAATCAGAAATCGCGGGGGTGGGGAACCGGAGATCACGGGGGGGGGAATCATGGCCAGGGTGGGGTAATCGGGGGCAGTGGGGTGGGGAACCCTGTTTTTAATTAAAAAAACCCTACCTTTGCCGCTGGTGCTCTCCTGCGCACCCGGCCCTTTAAGGCTCGAACAAAATGGAGGACGTGACGGGGCTTTCATTTACCCCGTCGCGTCTGATGTGTGGAAAGGAGTGACAGCCTGTGCTGCTACTAGCATGGGCTGGCCCCTCCTCACCACCGGATTTTAAGATAGGTCTAGCAAAACCCTAAGTCATGGTTCACATGATACACCAAGCCATAATCTTTAGCTCAAAACACTTAACCATCATGGTTTAGCTCGTTGTTTGAATAGGGCCAGCAAGAACTTTAGCCCATATGTACTTCTCGCTAGTTCCTCATCTCCATTGTCCCTCTAGGTTTGGCAGGTCATAATACAACGGAGAATAAGAGCCATAATGGGCAGAATTTCCCCACAACTGACAAACTCTTAGGCTAGCATGCCTTTGTCCTCCGCTCCCTGGCTCAAATTCCCCGGCCCTCTGAACCTTCCCTGCCCATCTCCATTTTCACAATCAGCAGTGCCCATCCCTGCATGTCTCTACGCACTGTGTGTGGTTTGGCTCCTGTTTTCTTCATGGCTTTATCGTCCACTGTTTCCTCAGGTCCCTGATGTCCAGGCCATTGCCTTCTTTGTCCCACCTCCTTTAGCCACCCTAGTGCTGTTCACTCATTCCTGCTTCACATAGATACAGAACATGTGGAAGGAGTTACTTACAACACTTAAATTAATAAACACTGACAGCTCCTTTAGAGTTCTGAGTCTGACTGAACCCTGGACCAGATTCACCGCCCCACTGACATTAGAGCCTCCAACCTTCACTGGCTCCATGTAAGCTATTCTGAACTTTCTAAAGGAAGGGCAGGATAAAAAATATGCAAAAATTAATTTGCATAGAACGTTAGAATGACATGTATCTTCTTTCTCCTCAAACATTCCCCCCCCCTCCAAACTTTGTCGTATAAGGGAAGAGAATTTGGGAAGAGTTCAGCAAGACAGCAAAACCAAACCTTTACAAATGGTTATCTTCTTTGATCTTATGGAGGTAAACATAATTTATACAGTATTGTTCTCATACTAGCCCGGTTCACACACAACAGTACCCCAGGTTTGTTTTTCAGTTACAACTCTGCCTTATTATGGGAGGAACAGGCCTGATGTAATTCTAACTAAGGGCCTTGCTAGACAGCAGGCTAGCCCGGTGCGAGGCCCGGGCTCGCCCCTGTGCATCCAAGTGACGCACAGAGGATCCCGGGCTCAGGCAGGGCTCAAGCCGCCATGGCCCCAGGCTAACCAGCACCGCTTTTGGCCTGGTTTTCCCCGCGGTCTCAGGCTCAGCCCAAGACAGCGGGCATGTAGACCATTCCGCCGCTTTTCCCGGCTACCGCATTTACACATGAGTAGCCAGGAAAAGTGGCGGATGGGCTGCAGTGCTCCCACTGCCGCTGAGTCCCCGGGCCTGTGTTGGCCTCCACTGCTGAGTCCCCTGGCCTCTGTTTCCCGCCCCCCCCCATGTCCCCTGGCCTGCGATCCTGCCGCTGCCACGTCCCTGGCCTGTGATGCCTGGTGCTGCCATGTCCCCTGGCCGGGCATCACAGGCTGGCGACATGGCAGCGCCGGGCATCACAGGCTGGCGACTTGGCGACAGAGGCCAACACAGGCTGGGGATTCGATGGCAGCAGGATCGCAGGCCAGGGGACATGGGGGTGGTGGGAAATGGAGGCTGGGGACATGGGGGGGGAATGGAGGCTGGGGACATGGGTGGGTGGGAAATGGAGGCTGGGGACATGGGGGGTGGGAAATGGAGGCTGGGGACATGGGGGACGGGAAACGGAGGCTGGGGACATGGGGGTGGGAAACGGAGGCTGGGAACATGGGGGGCGGGAAATGGAGGCTGGGGACATGGGGGGCTGGAAACAGAGGCTGGGGACATGGGGGTGGCAGGAAACGGAGGCTGGGGACATGGGGATGGGTGGCGGGAAACAGAAGCTGGGGACTCAGCGGCGGCAGGATTGCAGGCCAAGGGACATAGGGGTGGCAGGAAACAGAGGCTGGGGACATGGGGGGTGGGAAACAGAGGACATTGGGAGATTGGGGGGAATTGGAGGCCAGGGGAGATGGGGAGGGGAAATCGGGGGAAGGGGGGAGCAGGGGACCCATTTTTTTTTTAAAAAAAACCCCACCTACCTTTTCCGGTGGTGCGCTCCTGTGCACGCAGCCCCTTTAAACTAAACTAAAAAAAAAAAAAAAGTGGACGTGACGGGTCCTTCTAGCAGCCCGTCGCGTCTTACGTGTAGATAGGGGCGACGGCCCGTGCTACTTTTAGCGTGGGCTGGCCCCTCCTCCCACACGGATTCCCCAGTAGGTCTAGCAAGTCATCCTTTGCTTGTTTTACTGCCCCTGAAAGCAAGAGGAGACAAATGGTAGTGATTGAGCCACTAGCATTCTGGATTGCTTACTGTAAACCAGGCTAAAAAACACCCCCCCACCAAAAAAAACCCGTGGGTTACCATTGCATGCGAACCAGCTTCTGACTGTGTAAAATAATACAATAAATTTAGCACATTATATATTCTACCGAGCATATGTCACAATCTTCATACCATTCTCAAATTAGCGTTATTTTAACAGCTGCTGAAGTGACTCAGTTGGCACATTTTGGTTCCCTCTTTTTTTAAAAAAAAAATATCTTGCCACTCTAAACGTTTCCCAATATTTTAACATAACTGAAACAGGCTGTCACAGAGAGCCTTGAGTTCAGACTGGTGTTCACAATACTATACATGAAAGAAATTTGTTTCACTATACTTTCAGCTTAAAACAAAAATGAAAGGTTGCATTCTTAAATCAGCATTCTCTGCTTCAAATAATGTATCCAATGAATCTCAGGTAGAAGTCTTGGCTCTCTGTCACAATGGAGACAAACAAACAACCCTTATATGTTGAGGTGCCGGGTGGTGGTGGTTTGAGATCATGCTCGATGGCCTCACCCTTTCCATGTTTATATGCACACCAACCATGTTTACACTGGCCACCTGTTTGGTGGTAGTGTGAAGGGGCCATGTGTTCACACAGATGTTCACAGGAATGGCTGCTCATGCCCTTCACACTGGTGTCAAACATGTAGTTGGTGGGATTTGTGGCCAGTGTGGACATTGACATGGAGGAGATGTGGACATCAACATGGAGGAGGTGTGGCCACTGGCCACAACCCCACTTCTTTCCTCATTCTTTCTTCTGTACGCATGATTAAGACCAGATGAGATCTCTCAGATCTGTCAATGAGCTCCACTTCAGCAGCCTCATACGATCCATGACTTAAATATAATTGTCTTGAACATAATGACTGAGGTCAGGAATGGAATGTCCTGGAAGACTGGACCTAAGGTTTATCCCTGGATCGTCCAGGGGTCAAACCTGTTCATCTAGGTGACACACAGGGGATCCAGTGCTCAGGCAGGGGCGAACCCTGGATGATCCCAGGATAAACCTTAGGTCTAGCTGTGGCCTTGGTTTCTCTGTGAGGTTATTTCTCATGTCTAATTTATGTCTCTTCATTCTCTTGCACAAAGCCTGTTGGCTTGGTCCATGCAAATCATAGAAAGGCTTTGTTGGCGATGATGGCATATACCAGCCTTCTCCAATCTAGTGCCCTCTACATGTGCTGGACTACAACTCCCATGATCTTGAGCCCCTGCTGGCTGGAGTTGATGCGTCTGGGGTATATTGTATTGGGGGATATGCAGGCGTATGAACACTTGATAGTGTAGTATATTTGAACTTATAATAATTATAATTCAGTGAAAACTGAGGTGTTTTTCCAATCCTGAGTTTAAACATACTCTTAAGTAGGGCTGTGTAAGCCTTGGCTTCAGATTTCTGAAGCCGAGGCAGCCATTTTCTGACTCAACCGCTATTTTAGGCCCCAGCCCCAGGACCCCACAGTGGGGAAAGAGCCCACAACTCCCAGCATGCACTGCCTGGGAGGGATGGACTTAACAGGTCACAAGAATGGCAGGCATCTGTGGCCTTGCTGCTGCCATGATCGTCCACCTGCCCACGTGCTCCAGGATGTGCAAGTCTCTCTATGGGGTGCCGCACACTCTGCAAGTGCCCCACAGCCGCCTGCATCCCTTGAGAGCCGTCTGCTTCTGGGAGCCCAGCCTTTACCAGAGTGGGTGACTCTCAGGGGTTACAGGCAGCTGCGGGGTGCTCGTGGAACGTGCGGCGCCCCATCCAGTTTATTGCACATCCTGGAGCACATGGGCGGGCAGTCATTCATGCTACTGGCCAGGTGATTGTGGTGGTGGTGAGGCCACAAATGCCCACCATTCCTGTGCCCTGGTAAGTCCCTCCCTCCCAGGCAGTGCATACTGGGAGTTATAGGCTCTTTCCCTGTTGCGGGGTCCTGGAGCTGTGCCCTAAAATGGCAGTTGGGTCAGAAAATGGTTGTCTCAGCTTCGGAAATACGGAGCTGAGAATTGCACAGCATTATGTGGCTGATTTATATATGAAAACTACAAAATAATGTTGGAGGTCTCCACCCCAAACATACAGCCACTGCTCCTTCTATGAATAAGCGTCCAACTGATGAAGACTCCTCGAAACAGGAATTGTACCAGACACCTGTTTCATTTAGACACCTAGAATTATTTAGACGCCTAGAATTGTGAATGTTTATTTAGACACCCTGATTAGTGAATGGGTGGGGCGATACAATTCTGTACTTTCACTACAAAAATATTTTCCCCATATGCTGTTTTGTAACATGTTATTGAGACTTTAGTGCTGACACATTGGACAATATTATTGTTATTGTTTTCTTTATTTTCTATATAGTGGAGGCTTCTGCACTGTTGGATTTTTTTGGAGGGGTTTAATGTGGTGTATCAGCAAGGCGAAAGTGTTTTGTATACTTATTTACAAACTGTATATGTAAGAATACTGTATATATCACCCACATTTGTAATATATTGCGTCTATCTAATATTTCACGTGTGAGTCTTTGTGGTTGAGTGCTCAGCACCCCAATTGTGTATCCAAGGCCATAGCTAGACCTAAGGTTTATCCCTGGATCGTCCAGGGGTCAAACCTGTTCATCTAGGTGACACACAGGGGATCCAGTGTTCAGGCAGGGGCGAACCCTGGATGTTCCCAGGAGAAACCTTAGGTCTAGCTGTGGCCCAAGAGACTGACTGCCATCTGTTGCTTGGGGTTGAACCCCTCTTTGGACTCCCCCCTGATTCTTACTGCCTTTTGTTTTTTTTATCTACACTGCAGGAACACAAACAATTTCATGGCTTTGACATCGACAGAGAGAGTTAAATCAGTCAAGTTTTATTATTCATTTTGAAGCCATAGATGTTTTAAAATATTTCTAATACCTGCACACTTCACAACTTTCTACCTTTGGCATACTTCATAATCATAGGTTTTATGCAAAAGACTGCACATAAAAGTGATGCTATAGGCAGCCCATTGGCCTGACTAACCCCCCCCCCCATATTTTTGCTTCAGTCTCTGATCTGTTTATTTGATTAGTGGACTTTAATCGCATGCTGAAACTAATTCAAAGAAAGGTAAAGTGCCCCTGGATGCTTAGAGGCTATTGCTTTGCTTTGCTTTTCATCTCCAGCAAAGTAGCTGGGTGAACAACAGTATGATCTTTCTTTCAGGGTCAAGTTATATGTTATTTTAATAGCAAAGAGTGTAGTTGAGGATAATCTTTGATTTTATTCTAGAGTAAAATCAGGACCTCTATGAGCTTCTCTACATGAGCACTTTATTGCACGCTCATGACTGACCACTCACGGGAGTTTGTGGGTCCTTCACATGATGCTGTCAACCTCCAGGACGTCTCACACACTTTCCCCCAGGAATCTAGCTTAAACCCCCTGGAGATAATGCAGCATTTAAATTATTACAGAATTAGTTTTGCCAATAGGTGGCACTGTTTAATTTAACAGAGTAGTATTGCCCAGAGGGGAAGTTTTCAATTCTAAACCACATGCTCACTGTTGGTTACTGTCTAAAGAAGCCCATACTGAATTCAGAAAGACCTGAGAAAAAGAAAGCCTGGTAAGGATGTGGTTTGTTTCCTTAATGTAGAGACACCCTATGCGGGAGGGGAGGATTAAACCTCCTGCCCATCATTACCTCCCCCAACCCCCCAGCCCCATGTGTGGAGAGAAAGTTTTTTTTTTTTAACCTCTGTGCTCGAGGGGAGACATTTTTATCACACATCACCCCAGTCAGTATGGTTAATGTTCCAGAATGCTGGGAGTTGTTGAGCAAAATACCTGGAGGGCATCAGGTTGGGGAAGGCTGTTCTATGCCCTACTGTTTTGCAACTATTATCCTCTATTGTGAGAAAAATCGTATCAGTTTCCCTGCATTACCAAAATAATCAGTAAAGCATACACTTGGATAATTGGCAAACCTAGCTGTGTTGGCCATAAGCAAAATTCCAAAATCATATGAGTTCAATACCTTTATTAGGTGATCTAAAAGATCACAAAGCAAATTTTTGAGATCAGAAGATCTCAAAACTGTGTACATTTTTTATGATCTTTTGGTGGGTCTATTAAAGGTATTACACTAATAAGGATTTTGGAATTTTGGCTAATTGGTTTCTTCTCCATTGCAGCTGAAGGGGAAAACTCTTCTGGGCATTGGAGCTTTTTAAAATGAGAAGCAATCACAGGGGGCTGCAATTTTTAGCAGAGGAGTGGCAGCGCTGGGGGAAGGGATGTTTAGCCCTTTAAACACACACCTCAAAGCTTGTGAGGTGAAAATCAAAAATGGGTGAGTTTAAGTATAAAAATCAGCATCAGAAAAAGTTAATCATTTTCTTTTTCAAACTATTGGGAATTCGTTCTATTATTGTATCGCATGTAGTTTGCCCCAAAGTTTTCATTGGTAAAGGTCTCCGCGTGCCTTCTTCCATAAATGCTCAGATAACCTAGAAACTATGAATCTGATGTAAACAGAAGTAGAAGTGTATTTTTTGAATCAACAGCAGTCTTGAAGCCAAAAGCAAAGTGATGTTTGAAACGTGTGATTTGTCTCTTACAAACACTCATGTCTTCAAAAGGTGATCTGCCAGTTTTCCTCCTTTTTAACAGACATATCCAGCAAGTATGTCTATTCCCATGTCCAAGGTTGCCAGAAAGCTTTTGTGAGCGCTGAAGCCACCTGCTCCCATTTTGACAGCATCCACCAGGAATGTATGGGGGTGTGAATTTAAACATCTGTTGCATGCTGAGAACAAGGAGAGTGTGAAAATGGGGCTGTTGTGCTCCTTCACTTACTGTAGACAAGCCCACAACGGATTTGAGTTTTTTTCTGTATGCTGTACAAAATTATTATTATTATTATTATTATTATTATTATTATTATTATTATTATTTCTTCAATTAATACTTTTGTCTATTTCCCACAAAAAACAGACACATAAGGAAAGTACAAAAAACAAACAAAAAAGAAACAATACAAACTATACAAACTACTACACCACACATACATCTAGTAAAATAAACACAATACATACAGCTATATTTCATTTAAAGCGATCTTCATGTCAGATGGCAAACATCCGTTGTTTCTATATTGCCCGGTATGAATTTCATAACAACCAGCTAATGTATATATATCAAAGGCAAAGGTACAGGTTATATATAAAACCCACAAACAAATAAATCATCCTTTTGCTGTTCTTGTATATACTCAATAAAAGGTTTCCAGTCCAATACATATGAGGCTATTGTTCTTTCATGTACTAGCGCCGTTAATTTTGCCATCTCCACCAATTCCATCACCTTGAGGAGCCATTCTTCCATTATTGGTACTTGTGTTTTTCCCCAATATTGCGCATATAGTAGTCATGCTGCTGTCACTATATGTTGAAATAACAATTTTTTTTCTTTAAATTGATCATCCCCGAGTCCAAGCAAAAACAATTCTGGTTTCATTTCTATGTTTATCTTTATTTATTTTTTCATTAATACATGTATTTTAACCCAGTATGCTTTTGCTCTTTTACAAGACCACCACATATGATAAAAGGTTCCTTCTTCTTCTTCACATTTCCAACAGTCCCCCAAACAACCACTATACATTTTCGCTTACTTTGATGGAGACATATACCATCTATACATCATCTTATAAAATGTTTCCTTTAGTCTGGTACTTAATGTGTACTTTAAACCTTTTGTCCACATATTTTCCCATAATTCCATTGGAATTTTATGCCCCACTTTGTTTTCCCATCTGACCATACAGTCCTTCATTTGTTCTTTCTCCCCCTCCAGCTGTAATAAGAGTTTAGATACTTTACCAATAAGATGTTCATCATTAGTACATAATACTTCTTCCAACGATGATTTTGACCCCTCAAATCCCCCCTCTTTTAAATCACGCTTAAACTTCTCCTGGATCTGTAGATACGAAAACCATTGACATATATGTCCTTCTTTTACCAACTCTTCTCTCATTTTTAATTTGGTCTCTCCTTGGGTTGTCTCCTGGACATCCCTATATTTTAACCATTTATGTCCACTCGATAGTTCTCTTCTGAAAAAAGCTTCTTGAGCCGACACCCACATTGGAATCTTCTGACATAATCTCGATTTGTATTTCTTCCATACATTCAAGATAGACCTTCTAACAAAATGATTGTTAAAGTCCACATTGACCTTTGCTTTCTCATACCACAAATATCCATGCCACCCAAATCTTATATCATGCCCCTCCAACTCTAATAGCCTTCTGTTCTCCATCACTACCCATTCTTTCATCCACACCAAGCAACATGCATAGAAATACAATTTTAGATCGGCTAGTCCCAAACCTCCTCTTTCTTTGGCATCTTGTAGAATTTTAATTTTTATTCTTGATTTTTTTACCTTGCCAAATGAATCTAGAAATATCTCTATGCCATTGCTTGAATGGTACTATTATTATTATTATTATTATTATTGATGGATATATGTGGGATGGGTCATGGCTTAGGACCCAGAAGAGCCAAATTTGGTTTATATGGACCTCCCTGAATAATTTCACTGATCTCACTGAAATGCTTTTTGCTGCTCTCAAAAATGTGTTGATGGTTATACTATGCTGCCCCACAGTTTCACTTTTAATTCAGTGGCAAGTCTAATGCCTTAGAGGGTGAGGAGCAACTTGGGTAGTTTGCTATGGGCACCTGCAAAACAACCCCGCCCCCTGCCACCTCAGCTACCACTGGGTCCTGCTGGTGTCACATTGCTCACAAGATCCCCCCTCCCAACATGCATGGATCCTTGTAGGCAACATGACCTCTAACGTCACATCTGCCCCAGACCTCATAAACTCTCTGGGCAACCCTGAGCCTAGTCCCAACTTTGCACATTATGTGAACATTCTTCAACAGCCTCAGACATCAGCTGTTGGTGAAAGACAGATGATACTTGAAACACAGTTACTACCAATCTGGGGTGGTGGTTTTGGAAATGACATGTTCATTTGTTCGGGATGTTGTTATAAAGAGTAGCTACGAAAAGTGAGACAAGCTCTA